>NC_135892.1:110237917-110495601 GCF_964194155.1 Cetorhinus maximus
TGTTACTCAGTGATATGTCTTACAGTTGGGTTTGAGCGTGGGCTGAACATGTGACAGAGCAATGGTAAGAGGAACTAATAAATAGACATTGAATGTTGTTCCTGATGTTTGTGGTGATGATGCCCACAGGGCATCCATTGCTTCTCATTTAATCAGCCGCAAACTCCCGAGACATCTGTTGGATGATAACACAGAAACACCGATTAACATGTGTTTTGATATATTCAACAACAATTTAATTGATGTGTGCTTGATTTATTGCTCTCTCAAACTTGCTGTAAAAATTGATGCAATAATTGGAGTGAAATGGAAAGTTGGAGGATGGGAGAAAACAGAAAAAGGGACTGGAGTTTTCCCCCACTCCACATGATCATAAGAGATAGGAGCAGGTGGAGTGAATTTGACCCCTTGAGCCTGCTCCACCATTCAATAAGATCATGGCTGCACTTGGGACCTTAATTCCGCTTTCCTGCTTGCCTCCCGCAATCCCTAACTCCCTTGTAGACCAAGCATCTGTCTAATTCAACCTTGAATCTATTCAATGACCCAGCCTCCGTTCTTCTCTGGGGTAGAGGATTCCAAACATTAACGACCCCCTGAGGGAAGAAATTCCTCTTCAACTCCCATCTTAAATGGGAGGCCCCTTATTGTGTTCCCTGGTTCTAGATCCTTTATCAGGGGAACACCCTCACAGCACCTACCCTGTCCAAGGGGGTGATGGTGATGTAATGGTAATCCAGAGGCCCAGGCTTAATGGTCTGTAGACATGGGTTCAAATCCCACCATGACAGCCGGTGGAATTATAAAGTTAGTCTTGGTACTGGTGACCATGACAACTATTATTGGTTCACTAATGTCCTTAAGGAGGGAAAATCTGCCATCCTTACCTGTTCTGGCCTACATGTGACTCCAGACCCAACAGCAATGTGGTTGACTCCTAAAGGCCCTCTGAAATGGCTGAGCAAGCCACTCAGTTCAAGGGCAATTAGGAATGGGCAACAAATGCTGGCCTTGCCAGTGACACCCACATCCCACGAAAGAATATTTTTAAAAAGCCCCTTCAGAATCTTACCTATTTCAATAAGACCACCTCTCATTCTTCTAAACTGCAAAGAATATAGTCCCAGTCTGCTCAACCTTTCCCCATAAGACACCCTTTCAATCAACCTAGTGAACCTTTGCTGGACTGCCTCCAACGCAAGCGTATCCCTCCTGAAATAAGAAGGCCAAAACTGTGCCTAGTGCTCCAAGTGCGGTCTCACCAATGCCGTGCACAGTTATTGCCTGACTTCCCCATTTCTATGCTCCATTTCCCCTTGCAATTAAGGCCAACATTCCATTTGCCTTCCTCATTACTTGCTGTACCTGCATGTTAACTTTCTGTGGTTCTTGATGAGGAAGGTGACTTCCTGCTGGCATTGTTGCTGAGTCATCCACGTGGCCAATAGCCATGTGTGAGCCTTGATGGCGAATGTTAGCAAGCAGACTGTAGGTTGCATCACAGCTAAGCGTGGGGTTGAGGTGACAGATTGGCTGATTGAATGGCAAAATAGGCTTGAGGGGCTCGAATGGCCTCCTTCTGTTCCAGTCAGTCAGACTCTGTCCTTGCCTGATGCCCACATGCTCACCTTTCCAGAGTGGGAGGGTGTGGGGGTGGGATGGAGGGGGCTGCTGGACATTGATCAGGAGCAGGAAATACTCAGGATGTTTTTTGCTTTGTAACTCCCTGTTGCTGGATGCCACACCCTGGCTGAGATCAGCACAGACTCAGGATCCAACCTGGTCTGAACAGTTCAGTTACTGGCTTGATTACTTAGCTGCTACACCGAGCTTGGGGGAGAGGAGGATATGGGGCATGTGAATAAATGAATACTTAACTCATTCAGTGGGGTGCTGGTAGGAAGTGGGGCGGAGGGCTCCTGAGACTCCTTGAAGCGATGTTGTTGTATACCATCATGAATCGGGTTTGTTGTAGGTTAATGTGATGAGTTAACTATGGGATGATTTGCCCACTAACAGCAGGAAGCTTTAACAATACAGATTTGCAGGGGTCCCAGCTCCTGGCCCCAACTGTCCTCCAAGAAAACCGAAGCCCGTTGAACATATCTTGGCATCACTCTACCTTGCAAACGGAGCAGCGGACAAGAAACTCCAGGAGCCGATTGGGTATTATCTCCACACCTTTGAGGTACCCACTGAGACCCAGACCCAACATGCCCAGTGCTTTGAGGCCAGGGATACTTACACCGCACAGTGCTTCTATTGTCTTCACCAAGGCTGTGACCAAGAGGCCACATGGTGTTACAATGGCTTCGAAGGCATTGAAACAGCCGACCAATGCTGGACATGGAAGAACAACCAACAAGGAACCAAACCCCCCTGAACTGAATTCTGATTTCATTACTCAGTTAAAGAAGCCAACAAACCAATCCTGGGACTTGAGGGCTTCTGGCGAGAATTTGACTCATAATATAACCAAGGACGGTGAGCTTAACTCCAATTTTGGGATGTTGTCCAGTGACCTTGGAAGTCAAGATATATTAACTACTAAAGAAGGAGCTGATGCTGGATTGGGAACATTGTACAGTTTGGGGCCAAGTGCACTATCACCGAGTCAGCACGTTATTGGTGACAGGTCCTCTGGTCTATTAAAAATACTGGAAGTACAATTCCAAATGCCACCTTTAGTTTTGTCTCCAACTATTAGACCCACTCCAACAATGTCAGGGCACCAACTCAGTGCACAAACAACTGTTGTATCTCACGAACATTTATTATCTGGTTCATTCTGGATGGCCACCAGTAGTTCTGACCAGATGGAAAACTCACTAAGCACATTACATGTGCTTCTGAGCGATCGGTTCAACATAGAGGCTACAGCATCATCTCTTCATGACAATATTGAAACTCCTATGGATACCCATGACCTATCGTCACACACGTACCATTTTGATATTAAGGCTTCAAGCACTGCCTTGTCAAAGGACAATATCAATAACTTGTCCAGATGGTTATATTCATTACTTGTTCCAGGACAAGTTGGTTCTCATGATGCAAAGTCCATCGCTTCAAGTACAGCCTTTGATTGGGCCAACAGTGGTTTTACTCTCAGTCAACTGATAAACACTACAGGCTCAGTCCACTTAAACCACTTTAGCAAGGAATCTATTACATCAACACAAAGGCTGTTCGTCAGTACTGAAGAGTTACAAAACCAATTAAGGCAATCTGATGAGTTCATGTTGTTTCCAGGCCACTTTTCAGTAGGAGGGCAGGGAGATGACACAGCTATTTTAGTGCAAAGTACAGACATGGACTTTCTGGTTCTGTCAACTAAGTCGCTCAAGAACTTGAACCATTCTGATGTTTTAACATATGTTTCTTCACTTCCATCAATGCCAGATGGGACAAATATTCCTTCCACGCCTGAGAATTTCTGGGATAATTCTCTGACACCATTTACATCTGAACTCAGTGAAGGTGTCAACCATTCCCAGTACGACACAGAGACATTATCAATGGGAGCTCTTGAGTTCAGTATCCGTCGCTCCATTTCAGGTAATATGCAGCCAGTCGATATTAATACTATAGCGTTACAGACTGGTAAACAGACACAAATCGAGAGGAGCAGCACACAAGGACCAACGAGAACCTCTGAGTCACAAACAAGCTATTTATCTCCATTAAAAGTGGCTTCACCGAGTATAGACAGTCAGTGGACATTGTCTGCAGGAGAATCCAGCCCTCACCTCCTGCCTGTCAGTAGGAAGTCGACTGACAAAGACCATTACCACATCTCATTGACTGATATCACAATGCATATTACGCAAAGCCATCAACATGCATTTTTCATGATGGAAAGCGAATGGAGGACACTGGCTTCAGATGATACTGGATCATTGACCAAAGGTGAAGCTACTTCACTTCCGCCCTTGCATATCTCCACCGACTTAACCCCTGAAACTCTTCATTTGAAGAATGATTCCTCAGCAGTAGCTGATAACCTCAAGTCTTCATTGGAAACTTCAGTCATAAATGTGGGGACCACATGGACTGTTCCCTTGGACTGGATCCCAGTGGTGACTGACATGCTCCTGCCTGTATCTTTAGATGACTCTGCAACTGTAAGAAGTGAAAACACAAATTCTCTTCATTATGACGATCTTCCTGAATTGGAACAAGTTCCAGCCTTGACATCAAATTCATTACATATGTTTGTGAATGGTACATATTTTCCTAGTTTTTCACTGACAGTTCCAGAAGGATTTCAGAACCATTGGGGAATTGTTTCTCATATCATTAATAGTTCAACTGTGACTTCTGGCCCACACGCCCAAGAGAACTTTGTAACGTCCACTACACAAAGGGAAAAGAAAGTGCAACCTGATCATCAGTCGGCCGTGTTTTCTGCAGACAATACAAACACAAGGCATTCGTTGTTGGACCTTGTTTCAGAGAGCAGTGTGGCGCATGCTTTTGGGAGTCCTGGACTGAAGTGGGAACCATTTTCAAATTCCGATTTGGAAAGTTCTAAAGGAGTCCAGGCTGTGACCATAATGCCTGTACATTTGGGAGTGCAGTGGGCCTCGCTCAGTACACATGCCCAGTCGCTAACAACAACCCCGCAACTCGTGAATTCAGATGACATTTTTACAGAGACCGATCCTGAACACACGGCCGTCAGTGGCTTTGCACATCCACCAAAAGACCTCCCGACCAGAGCTTTAAGCATAACTTTAACAAGTCAAAAACGTGCAAGAACTTTGCAGTATCTTAAGCCAGAGCATTTTGCTGAAGAGCCAAACATTTATAATGAAGGGCTGCACTCTTCCCTATTCAGTATCTCAGCTCACGCAGTAGGTTTTACCTCAACATCTGTGGGAGCTCCGCAGCTAAGTGCTGGAACTCGAGAACTAATGCCCACATTGTCAATGGATTCCGCCCTGGGACTCTCTATTAGTGTACCTCCTACTCCATCGATCTGGGGCATTGTCATCAGCTCAGGGGCTGGCACTTACACCGAACAGCCACTACAGTCTTCTCTAGCCTCCACCACATTCCTCTCACATCTTGTGTCCAACTTTTCACCAGTTGCAGTAACACCCCCTCCAATTCCCTCCCATGATGTTCATGGACTAAGCGTAGCTCCCTCCACGAGCTTGGAGAGCAGGGAGCCATTCATCACCCCTGACAAAACCTCCGCACCCTTTCTCTGTGAAGAGGCTGATGGGACGGGCTGCCTGCATGGACCAATGTTTGCCAACCGTATGTCTTAAGAGCACCTGTAGAAACCCGTAGTAGTACCTGTCATCACAAATCACTGCCAGTAGTTGCCTCACCGTGTGTTGACGCTGGGGTTTTGAAGCCTTGAGCTGAACATGTAGATATAGCTAATAGCACAGGTGTATGATGTGAGGAGATGGCTGACTGTACTGAAGCTTGTTGTTTGTAGAACATTCCCATTTTGCACCTCGTAGTGTTAGCAGCGATGATTGAACCACGTTCTTAAGAAACATGCATCCAAAGCCAAACCAGTTAAGCAAAAATATGCAAGCCTTCACCCCCCCTTTAAAGATGGACATCAGGAGAGGCACAACACACTCTGCCGCAAAAAAGGGAACATTAA
This sequence comes from Cetorhinus maximus, assembly GCF_964194155.1. Lineage (NCBI taxonomy): Eukaryota > Metazoa > Chordata > Chondrichthyes > Lamniformes > Cetorhinidae > Cetorhinus > Cetorhinus maximus. The sequence goes on from NC_135892.1 coordinate 110,243,544, forward strand.
TTCCATTACTATTTTCCTCCAGTGCAGAGGTACCAGAGCACAAATTGAAATTCTTCTTTCAGTGAATAACAGCCCGTTTGTCTCTGTGCTGAGCAACACATTCCTGCAGTTTTGTCCTGGGTTTATTGACTGCAGCGAAAACATTCATTTTTCATTGAAGGAAGAACTTCAAGGCGTGGTGACTGCTTTTCTTTATCGATCTGGCCGGCGCATGACATGCTCCACTTGAAGGGGAGGAACAAAAGTTGCCAATTTTTGCTTGGGTGCAGCTGAAGACTGTCCTGGCCTGTTCTGTGCCAAGGTGGAAGCGCGTTTACTGAGTGATGCACCACAGACGTGTTGAAACTGAGCAAAGCACAATTCTGAGTTTGTGCTGCTCAGATTCACAGAAATCCGAAATTCAGGCTTTAGGTTGATGCTCCCCTATGTTTAGCGTATTAACCCTTTGAGTCCGCTGGACATGTCTTGACACCAAATAATTAGTATGGAATGTACGTTTTCACTGATTTTAAATAGGGCGATTGAAGAACCGTGTCTAACACAAAGAGTTCTAACGATGAATACTGTCAGAATAATTGTACTGTAAGAGATTGAATTGAACCCTGCCACTAATTGCCTTTATTATTTCCTCAGAGGGTTAATTCCATGTCTACCTGTGCTTGATTTTCCCTGGAAAGTAGTGATGTTTTCTTTTGTCTTTTCCTCCCCCACGCCCCCCCCACCCCGAAACCCCAAAGGCTAATGCACCCCTCTGATTTTTAACTAACACCAGCACCTATTAGCAATGTGAAAGGCGCCATCTAGTGAGGACTGTGCAGACTGCCCCCCTCCCTCTCGCCTTCACAGTTGTCGCTTGACACTCATTCAGCTTTCTTTTCTCACACTGGTCAGGAGCCGGGATGTTTCCACATATTGACGAGCACGGAAGATCTAGTCGACAAATGCCATTTAATTGTTCCAATATTTAGAACTGGGCACTGACCTCTTTTTGTCCTCTTTTGACCAGTGAGCCTGGCTTTATAAACCGTTCAATGAAGTCTGCACATTTGTCACTTAAATAGCCCTTGGTCTGTAGTCCGTTGATTAATCTTATAATTACAGAATTTTGTGTATTACAGTAAAACACAAGAGAATCAAAAACGCACAACAGTGTGTTAATGTATTGATAACTTATGTGCGTTCTAACACATCAGATAATGGGACAAATTAAGAAAATGTTTTTGTTTTACGCTGTCTTCCTTCTGTTATATTATCTGTCCTTTATATGCCTTTTGCGTTCTCTCTCAAACATAGTGTGGGACCTACCTCAACCAGCACTCGAGCTCCAGCTATCCCCACAACTGGCTGCTGCCTCACGTACCCATTCTTTGCTGAATGATAGAACCATAAGACACAGGAGGAGGCCATTACAACTGTTCTAGCTCTTTGAAGGAGTTATCCAATTAATCTCACCCCCCCTCCTCTTTCCATATAGCCCTGCAAATGTCTTATTTTCAATCATATTTCCAATTCCCTTTTGAAAGCTGCTAATGACTCTACTCCCACCAACTTTTCAGATAATTCCAAATCGTAACAACTCATTGTGTAAAAAAAATATACTCCCCTCTTCTCTGCTCTGCTACTTGATCTAATTATCATAAATTTATATGTCCTGTGATTGATGAGCACTCTGCCAGTTTCTTCATATTTACTCTATGGAAACCCCTCATAGTTTTTAACTCTCTGTTAAATCTCCCCTTAACTTGCTCCGCTTAAGGGGGAACATTATCAAATTCTCCAGTCTCTCCAACTGAAGTCCCTCATTCCTGGTATCTCTGTGGTAGAACTGCTTCAAACAATCTATACAAAAAAATCTTTTAAGAAAAGAAATCCCACACTGGTGGCAAGGAGCCCTGAAACCCATAGTCCCAATGGGCCAAAGGGGACAAGGCAGGTCTCTACTCGGGACATGACCGGAGCTGCACTGGGTGGGGGTGGGGGATACTGAACAGGAAGTTGTAGCATCTTCTGCTGGATGAGGCGGGGGCTTATCAAGTCTAGCCAGGGGCACGCTGGCAGAGCAGGAGTTGGCTTCGTTCCTGCTTTAGTCCCAGTAGATGGAAAGACACATGGTTGGGTGGTCATGAATTGGTTGTAGTGAACCCCAAACTCAAATTTGGGCTCCAATGGTGTGGAGCCTTGTGTGTCTGGGCAGCTATATTATAAAATTTACCCCATAAACCCACAGCAAAGCAGCTTGTTCCAAATTTCTGGACTCATGGCAAACGCATTGGGTAGAATTTCTTTTCCCTGCTTGAGGAGGGGGATTGAAGTGAATTTGCTATTATTACTTCCCTCGTTTATGCACTGCAGCTAAACCAGTTCCTCCCTTATTTCTCCTGAACCCCCAAATAAAATGACCCGATTTCTTAAAACTGTTCACCAACAAAGTGATGGTGTCACTGACTCCACAGCGTTTACGCTCTCCCAGGCCGATGCGGGCAAAGTTAAGCAGTGCCAGAGTTAGGATATGCAGGTGCTGAGCAGAGTGCCGGGCCATAGGGTGAGCAGTGGACCACCATGACCGTCAGACATTTCTTCCGGCTGGTGGAGATCTGTGCTGAGGAGCGTGGTTGGCCCACGGCTGCGGGGGCTGTGTGGGGTTGTCACGTTTCCAAACAGTTTTTGCGGGGAGTGAAGATGGCATCTGTCCCTCTAGGCCCTTTTTATGTGGCATCAGCCCGCACGTGCCCGGATGAAGATTTCCTCCGTTCGCTATCTCCACTCAGGTTGGCAACAGGCTCTGAATGCGTGTCCCCGTTGTGGCTATTTTCGGTACCTAAAGGAAGTCTTGCGATTTGAGGTGGTGGGTGGGGCGGGGAGAGGGGTAGCACATATTGTAACTCTGCACTGTTCTCACCACACAGGGGGACTTTTATACTGGACGCAGTTCACAGTCCACGACCTGAACGGGAATATGAACACAGCAGCTCTGGAGCGAAGAGTATCAGCCTGGGTAGGTCTTTGCCTTTTCCTGGTTCCATCAATATCACTGACTTACTCCCATGAATGTACCTCAGTCATACCCTCAGCTACAGGGCCCCTCCCCCCTCACCCGCCACCACTCAGCTGGTTAAGGCAGAGAGAAACTAAGCTGAAATAAGCTCCACTTTGGGCTGGAGCGGTTAGTAGGGTGACAAGGGTTCTTTGTCCTTTAGTTTTTCCCTAGGATGTGGACGTCACTGGCAAGGCCAGCCTTTGTTGCCCATGTGACTTGCCTGGCCATTTCAGAGAGGCAGTTAAGAGTCAGCCACATTGCTGTGGGTCTGCAGGCACGCGTAGGCCAGACCAGACGAGGAAGGCAGAGTTCCTTCCCTAAAGGGCATTTATGAACCAGATGGGTTTCTAAACAACAGAAAGTGATAGTTGTCATGGTTACCATCACTGAGACTAGCTTTATGTTGCATATTTTGTGAATTGAATTTAAATTCCACCAGCTGTCACAGTGGGGTTTGAACCCACGCATCAGCTTGGGCCTCTGGGATATTAGTTCAGTAACACCCCACCCTTCCCTTCCCCTCCCTTCCACTCCCTTCCCCTCCCCTCCCTTCCTCTCCCCTCCCCTCCTCTCCCCACCCCTCCCCTGTTGCAGTTGACTTATTCAGGAGGGCTTCCCCATGTGATCCAGGGACACTTAACTGTAGGGGATAGCAAATAATCTTCATTGAATGGTTCCTCTCTTGTGATTGATCGCTTATCCTCACACGGCCTAACCCTCATCCAACTTAACAATATATATTATCTAAGAAAATATGGGACCATGTCCTGTACAGGGAGTCCAGATAGACGCTATGGCTTGGCTGTTTTGACATGTTTCTCTTTGGCACTATTGCTTGTCTGAGCAAAGGATGTAAAGTACACGTTTATGTGGTTGTGCCCCCTGTAGCTCTGTTAATGGATCAACCTGTGCACTGATTTGCTTTTTTTTTCACTGATGTTTCAGCTCACTGAGTCCTTTCAGAACTGGAATTATTCTGTGTATGTGGAAAGTGTCAGGTGAGGAGATGGACACTTGGTAAATAAAACCAAAGGTTAAAATTGTGCGTAAAGATTCGGTTAAGATTGTGGGTTGATGCCTCCTGTTAACACGAGAGCACAACAAATGGGAGCAGGGGTAGACCACATGGCCCATCGAACCTGCGCCGCCATTTAATACGATCATAGCTGATCCTGGGCTTCAACTCCACTCTCCCACCCATTCCCCATTTCCTTTGATTCCCTGAGACCCCGAAAAATCTGTCTATCCCAGCCTTCAATGTAGTCGACGATGGAGCATCCACAACCCTTTGGGATAGAGAATTCCAACGATTCACAATCTTTTGACTGAAGTAATTTCTCCTCATCTAAATCCTAAATGACTGACCCCTTATCCTGTGCCCCCAAACGATGGTGGAGGAATTTCACTGGGTGCCTTTGTTACTGCTACTGCACAGTGTGATGCAGGAGTTCTTACTGAGCCCTTGACTCAAAACGTTCCCCTAATTTGGTAGTAATTGGCACCGAATTACACTGTTACATTGATGCAGAGTGAGGTGTTCTTCTAGGCCTGGCACTGGATGCCTGGATTGAAAAAATGCTCCATTACCCAGTGCTAACATCCCTCAGCTTCATGATAAAAGTGAAGTGGTATAAAAATGATATAAACAGAAGCAGGGCCATTTGCGTTCCAGTGAAAGATTCACTGGTCATTTTTGAAATATTTTCCTTACCTTTTTGCCATTGTTATAGTGAGAGGAGTGGGAGGTCTTGTGACGCACTGGTAATGTCCCTACCTCTGGGAAGGTCTGTTCCTAATGTGGCCAGACATGTTGATTATCAGCCTGTAAATCCTTCCAATGCGTCAGATGGCAGGCGGTAGGAGTGGGAGAGTTCTCTGGTGAGCCGTACTGCAGAAGGCAATGGCAAACCACTGCAGCACTTTGCCAAGTATAATCATGGACCAACCCAATGGAAGCCCATGGTCACTAATGCCCTCTCATGGCATGGTGCGTGATGGAGGAGGACGAGGATGGTGAAGGAGATGCAGCTGCCTCTGTAACTTGGAAGTTAGGAAATACTGGGGTCAGGTGGTGGCTGGTTTCCTGGACATGGTTAGTGGAGTGTTTATGATATTCAGCTAATCACCTTAGATATTGGGAACTGGCAGGAAAGTGGAATTGAGGCCAATATTAGATCAGCCATGATCTTATTGAACAGCAGAGCAGGCTTGAGGGGCCAAATGGTCTACACCTGCTTTCGTTCTAATGAGTTCAAATCTCACAATGGAGACACTGATTTCAATAAATTTGCTAGTTTGCGGGATTGGCACTAAAGTTTCTGAATTGTTGTAGAAAACCCAACCGTCTATTTCTTTCTGGTACATTCTGCTCAATAGTTTTTTTTTCCACAAACCAGAATTATTTTCTGTCTATTTATTTGTTTTCTGGTTAGGATTTATGAAAGCAACAATACTTCAGTGCACCGGATGTCCAGATCAATTGAAAGCACAAGGTAAGAAATCAATATTTTCGATCTCCCCTTTTAGATTGCTCCTTTTTTAAAAAATTATTTCACGGGATGTGGGCTTCGCTGGCTGGGCCAGCATTTATGGCCCATCCCTAGTTGCCCTTGAGAAGGTGGTGGTGAGCTGCCTTCTTGAACCGCTGCTATCCATGTGGTGTAGCAGTGCTGGTAGGGAGGGAGCTCCAGGATTTTGACCCAGTGACAGTGACGGGTGACAGGCGAACAACCCTGTTCATAATAGAACAAGTCACAACGCAGGCATTTTTGCAGATGCAAACGTGCTGCATGGCCGGGGTCACTGTGTCAATTAATTGCTTGTTATTGTAGCGTGGATACGTGACCAGTATTCCAGATGGTTGGAATAATATTCCAGAGAACAAGAGTTCAAATCCCAAGACAGGCAGTTTGAAGATTTGAATTCCCAGTTTAAAAAAATCAGACAATAAATATCTGACATCAGTAAATATGACTTCCAAACCTGTTGAACTGTCATGAAATCCCAACTGGGCCATTAATGTCCTTGAGGGAAGAAAACCTGTCGTCCATATCCAGTCTGGCTTACACGTGACACAAGTCCCCACATGGTCAACTCGAGACCATCCTCTGAAGCCGCTCAGTTGTCATGTCTCAGGAAATTCAGACACATTCTAACCCAAGTCGTAAAGCATCTCCATTTCACATGTGTTATTTCTTCCTCAGCTATGACTGCTTGGCCATTCTGTATTACAATATCACCAAAAATATTTACCTAGAAGAGAGGATAGTCCAAGAGAGACTGAGAAACACATCTTCAGTCATCGGAAATAACCTTTCCATTGACTCCATTCAGGTTCAGCCAGTAGGTAAGTGACAATCACTTTGAAATAACCTGGTTATTGGTTTCTTGCGAAAAAATAGCCAGCACAGACGCGATGGGCTGAATGGTTTCCTTCTGTCAGGAAAGTTTTTTAATTCATTTATGCGATATGGGAGTTGCAGGCTAGGCCAGCATTTGTTGCCCATCCCCAATTGCATTTGAGAAGGTGGGGGTGAGCTGCCTTCTTGAACTGCTGCAGTCCATGTGGTGTAGGTACACCCACAGTGCTGTTAGGAAGGGAGTTCCAGGATTTTGACCCAGCAACAGTGAAGGAACGGTGATATATTTCCAAGTCAGGATGGTGAGTGGCTTGGAGGGGAACTTCCAGGTAATGGTGTTCCCATGTGCCTGCTGCCCTTGTCCTTCTAGAAAGTAGTGGTCGTGGGTTTGGAAGGTGCTATCAAAGCAGCCTTGGTGAGTTCTTGCAGTGCATCTTGTAGACGGTACACACTGCTGCTACTGTGCCTGGATGGCGGAGGGAGTGAATGTTTAAGGTGGTGGACGGGGTGCCGGTCAAGTGGGCTGCTTTGTCCTGGATGGTGTCAAGCTTCTTGAGTGTTGTTGGAGCTGCACTCATCCAGGCAAGAGGAGAATATTCTGCCATACTCCTGACTTGTGCCTTGTAGATGGTGAACAGGCTTTGGGAAGTCAGGAGGTGAGTTACTTGTCACAAGATTCCTAGCCTCTGACCTGCTCTTTTAGTCACAGTATTTATATGGCTAGTCCAGTTCAGTTTCTGGTCAATGGTAACCCCCAGGACGTTGAACAGGCTGGGGTTCTTTTCTCCCACGAGATGATCCAATGGGTAATGAAGGGGTTTGATAGGGTAGACATAGATAAGATGTAAATTAATCCAATAAGCAATTTAGGAGAAACATTTTCACCCAGAGAGTGGTGAGAATGTGGAACTCGCTCCAAAGGGAGTTGTGTGGGCAAATAACACAGGTGCATTTGAAGGGAAGCTACAAACATAGATAGTTATGATGATAGGATGAGGTGAAGATGGTGGAGATGAAGAGTGGTGTGAGGGAGGGATGATAGCAGGATGAGAAGAAGAGCAGTGGGATGTGGAACAGAAACACTGAGACAGACCAGTGGGGCTGAATGGACTGTTTCTGTGTATAATACATTCTGTGACAATGGTGATCAGATTTATTGTCAGTCTCAATACCAGTCTTCATTAGTTCTTCCTAAATTTTTAGGGGTTAATTGTTCTGCAGAATCCTTGGAGTTATTTTTGATTGTTTCTCCAGGATTCAGTAGATTTCCCTCCAAAATTATGACAGATGATTCGCCTATATCCCTCCCTCTGTGTGAATTCAATTCTTTAATCTAAGATTATTGTTGACCTCACTGTGTGAAGATGTTAATGAATCCCTCGCTGAAGCGAGTTAAATGTACAGTCAGCTCCAAACCTTATCAGAATGAATCAATCTGAATCTGAGCTCCAATCCCTCATAGAATGAAACAATCCCAGTTCCAAACCTCAACAGGATAAAGTCTTCCCCAATTCAGTTTCCAGACACTAACAGAATGAATCATTTCCAATAGCTGTGGTTGCAGCCCATAACAAAAATCAAATCAGTTTCAAACCCAGATCCAACCTGAATCTACTTCTGAACCTTAACAGGACAGATTCAATGCTAATTCCAGAGAGTAGGCATAAATGGGCCTTTTTCTGGTTAGCAAGATGTATTGAGTGGTGTGCCGCAGGGATCAGTGCTGTGACCTCAACTGTTTACAATTTATATAAATGACTTGGATGAAGGGACTGAAGATATTGTTGCTAAATTTGCTGATGACACAAAGGTAGATAGGGAAGTAAGATGTGAAGAGGACATATGAAGGCTACAGAGGGATATAGATAGGTTGTGAGTGGGCAAAGATCTGCCAAATGGAGTATAATGTGGGAAAATATGAAATTGTTCATTTTGGCATGAAGAATAAAGGAGAAGCATATTATCTAACTGGTGAGAGATTGCAGAGCTCTGAGATTTAGAGAAATCTGGATGTCCTAGTGCATGAATCACAAAAGGTTAGTATGTAGGTGCAGCAAATAATTAGGAAGGCTAATAAAATGTTATTGTTTATTATTAGGGTAATTGAATACAAAAGTAGGGAGGCTATGCTTCAGTTATATAGGGCATTGGTGAGATCACATCTGGAGTACTATGTACAGTACTGGTCTCCTTATTTAAGGAAGGATGTAAATGCATTAGAAGCAGTTCAGAGAAGGTTTACTAGACCAATACCTGGAATGGGCGGGTTGTCTTATGAGGAAAGATTAGACAGGCTAGACTTATATGCGCTGGAGTTTAGAAGAGTTAGAGGCAACTTAATTGAAACATGTAAGATCCTGAGGGGTCTTGACGAGGTGGATGTAGAGAGGATGTTTCCTCTTGTGTGAGAATCTAGAACTAGGAGTCACTGTTTAAAAATAGGAGGTCACCCAGTTAAGACAGAGATTAGGAGAACATTTTTCTCTGAGGGTCATGAGTCTTTGGAACTCTCTGCCTCAAAAGGCAGTGGAAGCAGAGTCTTTGAATATTTTTAAGGCAGAGGTAGATAGATTTTTGGTAAGCAGGGAGGTGAAAGGTTATCGCTAGTAGACAGGAACGTGCAGTTGAGGTTACATTCAGATCAGCCATGATCTTATTGAATGGTGGAACAGGCTCAAGAGTCCGAGTGGCCTAGTCCTGCTCCTAATTCATATGGTTGTATATTCATATATTTGTATGAACCTCATAAAATAGAATCATGCCCAATCCCAGTCTCCAGAAAGAATTAAATGGATCCCTGAGATAGGTTTGATAGTGTAGTTGTGCACTGAGTCCACATTTTGTATATTACAAAAGACATAGAAGCACTTGAGAAAGTGCAGAAGGATTTATAAGGATGATACCAGAACTCTGAGGTTGCCAATATTAGGAACGATCGAATGGCCTGGCACTTTGAGAAAAAGAAAACTGAAGAGTGACCTGACCGAAGTCTCTATATCTATATTATCACTTTTCATAATTTTAGAGATGTTTTCATGGTGGGAGCGGGGCTGGTGTGGGGAGAGGTCCAACAATAGGGGCTATAAATACAAAATAGTCATGAGTGAATCAAATAGGGAAGTGGTTAGAATGCAGAGCGCTCCACCACAAGTGTAGCTGAGACCAATAACACAGATGCATTTAAGGAGAAGCTAGATAAACATATGAGGGAGAGGGGACTGGAATATTTTGGTGTTGGGGTGAGATGAAGAATGTTGGGAAGAGGCTTGTGTGGAGCATAAACATCAGCATGGACCATTTGGACTCAATAGCCTGTTTCTGTGCTGTAAAGTTTGATGTAACGCTCATTCTATGTGACATAGCTGCCTGCTATTTTCACATGTGCTTTGGAAGTTCTCATTTGTATTGGGCCAGGACGCAGCTATGTATGGATTCCAAGCTACACTCAGGGCTAAATGGAGAGCAAGGGTAAAATCAAAATCTCATTAGGTTGTGTTGATCCATCACATTGTCTCAAGTCTAAAGATCAGTCTGATGAAGTAGTATTGCATGGTCCTATCCAGTGATATTGCTGACATGGGAACATAGGAACAGAATTATTCAGCCCCTTTAAACATGTTCTATCATTCATTTAGATCATACCTGACCTGTACCTCAACTCCAATTACCTACCTTTGTCTCATACCCCTTGATGCCAATTACTTAATGACAATCTATCAGTCTCAGTTTTGAGAATTTCATTTGATTCAGTCCATACGGGATTATCAGAAACAGTCCTAGATTTCCACTACTTCCTGTGTGGAAAAAGTACTCCTGGTTTCATTTCGAAATGACCTAACTCTCATTTTAAGTTTGTGTACTTTTGTTTAGGATTCTCTCACAGAGGAAAAGGCTCCTATTTATTTAAACATCTAATCTCTTTATCATTTTAAACACCTCGATCAGATCATCTCTCAACTTCTAAAATCAAGGGAATACAAGCCAAGATTATGCAAACTGTCTCCATAATTTAAGTTCTGATTTAATTCTGCACTGCTTCCCCTACAAGGTCAGCGTATCTTCGTGATTCAGTGCCCAACACTGAATGCCCCGGTGGGGGTTCTGACCAAGGCTCTCTACATATTAGGGGGAGATGGTGGTGTAGCGGTAATGTCATTCGGTTAGTAATCCTGAGACCCAGGCTCTGGGGGATGTGGATTCAAACCCCACCATAGTAGCTGGTGGAATTTTAAATTCAATTAATAACTCTGGAATATAAAGCTAGAAGAAAGAATGGTGACCATGACAACTATCATTGATATAAAAACCCATCTGGTTCACTAATTCCCTTTAGGGAAGGAAATCTGCCATGCTTACCTGGTCTGGCCTACATGTGACCCCAGGCCCACAGCAATGTGGTTGACCCTTAACTGCCCTCTGACATGGCTTGGCAAGCCACTCAGTTCAAGGGCAATTAGGGATGGGCAACAAATGCTGGCCCTGCCAGCGACACCCACATCCCATGAAAGAATAAAGAAAAATACAAGTGAAACATAGCTTCCTCAGTTTTGGAATCCCAATCTCCTTGAGATAAATGTTGCAATAACCTTCTTGAGGAATTTTTAAACCACTTTTAATGATCTGTGCACATGGACACACAAATTCCTTTGCTTTACCACAAACCTCGCTTCCTTCTTTTAATGCTGTTAACCGTTGATTTCCCTCTGTGTTGGATATAAGTCTCAGTATCCTTTATCCACTAGTGAACTGCTCAATGGAAGAAATGCCGACTCAATACATTTGGAAAGAGACCAGGCCAAGGAGCACCCAAAGTCTGCCATGCCTATCAAATCAAGGACAATATGCGAGCAGAAAATGGTAATGTCTATTAGATTCTTTATGCCATTATTGTACCTGTTTAAAAAAGAGGCTATATTAGGGGTATGTGTGGTGTAGAGGATTTCAGCATTGTCACTTCATCTCAACCCAAACTGATGAGTTGGAATTCCCAGTCTATCTAGAGTTGCCAGCCCTCAAGGCTTGCCTTGGAGTCTCCAGGAATTAGGAATTTTAGTCTAATTCCCGTAAGAACATAAGAATTAGGAGCAGGGGTAGTAGGCCCTTTGGCCCGTCAAGCCTGCTCCACCATTCAACACGATCTGATCTTCTACCTCAACTTCACCTCCTCACACGATAACCCTTAATTCCCTTAGTGCTCAAAAATCTATTGAGCTCTGTCTTGAATATACTCAAAGGCTGAGCATCCACAGCTCTCTCCGGTTGAGAATTCCAAAGCTTCACCGCCCTCTGAGTGAAGAAACTTCTCTTCATCTCAGTCTTAAATGGCCGACCCCTTATTCCGAGATTGATCTCAAGTTCTAGGTTTCCCAGCCTGGGGAGACATCCTCCCAGCATCTACTCTGTCCACCCCCTTGAGTATATATATATATATATATATATATATACATATACATATATATAGTTTTTAAAATTTCTTTGAGCACTTTAGTAGTCATAAAAATGTTGGACATTGGGAAAAGAAAGGGAGTTTGACTGGCAGTGAAGAATAATCCAATTGCGTAATGAAGTGTCCATTTTATTTCGGATTGGCTGACGTCAGGATAGTGAGTATGTCGGGCGAGTAGTAGTGGGAGTGTGGGGGGAGGGTGGAGCAGTTTGTGGTAGGAGGTCATGTGATGTCACGTTGCCCAGGGAGCAGTGGAGGCAGGGCCAATGAATATTTTTGAGGCAGCGGTAGATAGATTTTTTTTTTTACTAACAAGGGAGTCAAAGGTTATCGGGGCAGGCTCAAGGGGCTGAATGGCCTACTCCTGTTCCTAACTGGTGGGTTCACATGTTCCAAATATGACCAATTAGAGTTGGCTCCCCTACTGGAGGCTGAATGGTGATCAGGTGCAATGCAAAGGAAAATCTATCCCCGTATCTCCATAAGTGGAGTTGGGAAAAGTTGATGCTTCATTCCAGGCTTTCCTTCCAGAATTTTGGAATCTCACCGGAGGCCCAGAATTTCCTGCCAGCAGCTGATGTGCCAGTTTGCCAACATGGTGCCACCTCCAGGCCACTTTTAAGGAGGTTGGGTTAGGGGAAAGATGAATCCCTGCCCATGAGCAGTGGGCCGCCAATTGAGACCATTATTGGGGCCTATTAAGCCCCCTCTCCTGTACCAAATGGAAGCTTTCCAGTTGGCATGTGGGGCCCTGCAATGGCTAAAACATAACCTGAGACAGGAGGTAGCCTCCCTCCACAAATGGCAGCTGTGGCCATTCTTAATTACAAATATTTTAAAATTGCTGAGAAAGCACCTCCATCTTGAAGCGCGCTCTCTGTCTCCCTTACCTACATCAGCAGGCTGCAGCTCCACCAGGCAATAGGCCTCCTTTTGCCCTGCCAGCACTGGGAGCCTGCCTACCTGCTGCGCACAACTGGACATTGAGTGTGCCTTCTGACCACGCATTTGCCAATGCGCCAAAAATCGTGTTGGGCGTGCTATTCCCACGCCACGCAGGGTTGGGACCCCGAAATGACCCCGACCCCAAAACAAAAGTCCTGCCCATGGTTTCAAAAATTCACACCCTGTCTTCAAGTGTGTAATATTGGCCTTGAGACAGCAGTTCCTCCCTTTCACTTACAGGTCATCCATCGATATTACCCAGTAACTCGAAAGCCTAAACAGCCATAGCTTGTTCCGCTGCTACGTGACCAGAGGAACGTGGAAACATAGCAAGCTTAAGGCACAGGAGGAGACCATTCAGCCCCTCGTGCCTGTGCTAAGTGCCAAGGCTCATGGGTAAAGCCTTGCCTTCTCTAGCAAAACATTGATTTTTTTTTTTCAAAACCGTGATATATATTTAACAAATAATCATATTGATATAGCACATTATTGAAGTGCTGCAAAATGCCAACATACATAAAAAGGAAGGGTATCCCTGCTCATTCAGCCTGAAAGATCTCTCAGTCTCCAGCTCTTGGTTCTGTGACTCCACAGTTCCTGCGTTCCTGACTGTGCTGATGAGCAAGTGTTGAACAGTTCTCCTGTGAAAAGCCTCCTAACATTTTGGCATCAAACCCCTTAGTTTTGGAAAAGGTGGCCAAGGTTAATGCAGTAACTGTTAATATATAGGTGTGCAAAAGGTGACAGAATTTTGCTCTCCCAATGCTGACTCAAAGATACAATTGGTAAAATAGGAACAGGAGGAGACTAGTCAGCCCATCAAGCCTGTTCAATTAGATCATGGCTGAACTCCATCTTCCTGCCTTGGTTCCATAACCCTTAATACCCTGTTTTTGTCTTTATTTATTCGCTTATGGGATGTGGGCATCGCTGACAAGGCCAGCATTGATTGCCCGTCCCTAATTGCCCTTGAGAAGGTGGTGGTGAGCTGTCTTCTTGAACGGCTGCAGTCCATGTGCTTTAGGTACACCCACAGTGCTGTTAGGGAGGGAGTTCCAGGATTTTGACCCAGCGACAGTGAAGGAACGGCCGATATATTTCCAAGTCAGGATGATGTGTCACCTGGAGGGGAACTTGCAGGTGGTGGTATTCCCATGTGTCTGCTGCCCTTGTCCTTCTCGATGGGAGAGGCAGTGGGTTTGGAAGGTGCGGTCGAAGGTGAAGTTGCTGCCTAGCTAAGAAAAATCTATCAACCTCATGTTTGAAATTTTCAATAAATCCCCCATCCTCACCAGCTTTCCTGAGGAGAGTGTCTCAGATTTCCACTACCCAATTACTTCCTGACATCAGCTTGAATAGCAATGATTCTAATTTTAAGGTTGTACCCCCTTTTGTTCTAGACATCCCTCATCAGAAGAAATAGCTTCTCTTTACCTGTCCTATCAAATCCTTTGACCCCCCCCCACCCTTAAAAGTCTCAGTTAGATCACTCCTTGCAAGGAAGTACAAGTGAACCTATCATTCTAATTTAACCCTTTTAGCTCTGGTATCATTCTAGTGAATTTGCACTGCACCCCAATGAAGACCAGTATATCCCTCCAGAGATACAGTGCCCAGAGCTGAACACTGGGACTCCAGATTCAATCTAACTACAGTTTTATATAAGTATAAATTAGCTTCCACCCCTCTGTACTCCCGCCCCTTGAGATGAAGACGAACATTCCGTTAACCTTTTCAATTTATTGTTTGTACTTGTTCGCTAATTCTTAGTGATTGTCTACGTGCAATAATATGTTTTTATTTGTTTGTTCAGTGTTTTAAACATGCAGAACTACACATCTTACTGGGAGGCACCTGACCTGAGAAACTGCTCTGTGGTACCGACTCCCAGCACAAACAGCAGCGACTTAGAAAACATTCCGGTAGTATCTGCAGGTAATTGCCATCGGAGTCACTGGCTACTCTGCTTCCTCAAGGAAGGATCAGTCTGCTTCGGAGAATTAAGGGGCAGAAAGATCCCAGGGTGGATTGTTGACCTGTGGTATGCCCGGTGTTCAGATGAATCCAAAATTGTGTTAGGGATGAGAAAACATATCACCCTGGGTTCCTGCTCCTGATTGCTGTCCGGGGACTACCACTAGGGAGGGCAGGAGGACAGGTTCAGCCCATACTATGATGCTCCCACAGTTGAATGGCCTTCAGATACACACTGTTGCTTTCCATCTGGGTGGTATCTGAGGATTCCCAGCATTGTGAAAGCATGCATGTCAAGGGGGAGAAGGGAGGATAAAACTAGGCCCAGAACAATAATGGCTACCGTTCTTAAAAACAAACATCATTGGACACTCCATTGTCCACCAATCATATCCCACCATTCACCACCAATCTCCATTAGCCACAAAGCTGCATTATACTGAAGAACGAATTCGCTCCACAATGGTGCTGATGATATTTCTATTATCTAGAGATATATTGTACACATATTCTACTTGAAGTACATACAAGTACTACATCAATGCACACACAATGTTATACATATTGTCTTATGAGTGTGCATGGATGAAGTGCTCACGTGCATAAATTTCCTGTAGATATGCAGATATAGCTACGCACACATTGTTGCATAGGTCCAGGTGCATCTGAGCTCTATTTCGACTGACCTCCGATGATGCTGCATTGACCAATGACCCTGCATTGACCTTCCGGTGAATGCTGCTCTGCTAGAATTTCTCTTCACCTCTTTCTTGTAACTTCCCGCAGACAACGCGGCCGAGGTAGCCAATCAGCTTCTCGATTTCACCGCGGACAAGAATCTCACCCGGGAGCAAGTGGACAAACTGGTGGAAACGCTGAAGCAGATTGTCATCGTCTCAGAGATCAACTCCACCTTGGCATCGACGGTGCTGACGGTCCTGTCCAATATCCTTTCGAGCTCCGACACAGCGCTGGCTACGTCTTCCCAAGTGTGAGTACCCCTCGGCTGGACCTGCAGTCGTACTGGTAAAAGCAAAATACCTGCGGATGCTGGAAATCTGAAACAAAAACAAAAATAGCTGGAAAAACTCAGCAGGCCCGACAGCATCTCTGCTTTAACTGTGTTCCTCTCCGCAGATACTGAGTTTTTCCGGCTATTTGTATCTTTGCTGCTGTTGTTCTGTTTGTGAATGCGCTTGCTTCTCTGCTGATTGATAACAAATAGGAACATGTGGCATAATAGCATGCTCAGCAAACTCCATTGTTATCTCTGTCTAACCTTTCCTATTGTGGATTTTCTTTTCTTTATTCTTTCATGGGATGTGGGCGTCGCTGGCAGGGCCAGCGTTTGTTGCCCATCCCTAGTTGCCCTTGAACTGAGTGGCTTGCTAGACCATTTCAGAGGGCAGTCAACCACATTGCTGTGGGTCTGGAGCCACATGTAGGCCAGACCAGGTAAGGATGGCAGATTTCCTCCCCTAAAGGACATTAGTGAATTAGTAGTTTCACGGTCACAATTTCTGAGACTAAGTTTGTAGCTTAAATTCCAAATGTATTTAATTAATTGAATTTAAATTCTCCCAGCTGCAGTGGTGGGGTTTGAACTGAAGCCTCTGGATCATTTGTCCAGGGTCCCTGATCCAGCTATGTTACCATCCCCACATTCATCCTGTTTGGGGTGCAAGTTCATTACAGTCCAACGTGACCCCCCCCCACCCCCAGGGTATTTAATACAGACAGGATTTTTTATTACTTGTTGAGATTGGAATAAGGTAATCACAGCCGCGAGTCCTCATCCGATCTCTCGCTCAAACTCTTTCCAGCAGGGATTGGCAGTGAGATTCCACAGCTAATTTTTCAATGTCAATGCCTGTACCATTACAGAAGTTATCTCAGGCATTGGACCTTCCTGGCTTGATTTCGGACTGAGCAGTGTATTGACAACCAGGGGCCTTTTCAACCGCTCAATGGGTCACGTCCCAGTGGTAGACGCTAAAGAAAGAGCTTGCATTTATATAGCACCTTTCACATCCCCAGGACATCCCAGTGAAGTACTTGCAGTCAATGTAGTCACGATTGTAATGTAATGGGGAGGCACTGCAGTCAACCTGGGCACAATAAGGTCCCACAAACAACAATGAGATCATGAGAAAATAACTTGGTTTAGTAATGTTGGTTGAAGAATAAATATTGGCCAGGATACTGGGGAAAATGCCCCTGCTCTTCTTTGAAAAGTACCAGGACATTGTTTATGTTCACCCTGAGACGGCAGACAGGACCTCACCTTTCACAATGTCAAATGTCCTAAAGTCATTTACAGCCAATGAAGTGTTTCTGAAGTGTAGTCGCTGTTGTAATGTAGAAAACACAAAAGCCAATTTGTACACAGCAAGCTCCCAACAACAGCAGTGCAATAAATAACTGGGTCATCTGTTTTACTAATGCTGGTTGGGTGATAAATACTGGCCACATTGGGGAGAATGCCCCTACACTTTTTCAAAATGGCGCTGTGGGATCTTGTGTGTTCCCCTGAAAGGGCCGACATCTCATCTGAAAGACAGCGCCTCTGTCGCTGCAGCACTCACTCAATACTGCAGTAAGAAGAGTCATACGGACTCAAAACGTTAACTGTGCTCCTCTCTGCAGATGCTGTCAGACCTCCTGAGTTTTTCCAGCTAATTTTATTTTTGTTGCTGCAGTAACAGTGTCTGTTTGGCTCATATGCTCAATGCTCTGGAGTGGGACTTGAACTCACAAGGGCAGAATGCTTCCCACTTAGCCAAGGCTGAACCTTAAGCGCAAACCTGATTAATTTTTGCATGTGGTTTCCTTTATGTGCAGAGCTTTGAGGACCGTAGACGCTTTGACTGTCAAGATGATCTTCACTGGGCCATCAGTGAGTATCACCACCCCAAACCTGGCCATTGGGATCTCCGCTGTCAACTCCGTGAATTACAATGGGACCTCCTTCAGCGTGGGATCTCAGAACGGAGATTCGGAGTTGGAGGTAAGGCGCTGTGACTAAGATAGACAACATGGACAGGACACCGCTCATCACATATACTTATTTTTAATTCCTGGTAAAGCCAGCATTTATTGCCCATCATTACTTGCCCTTGAGAAGGTGGTGGTGAGCCACCTTATTGAAAATAACTGAGTGGTTGCTAGGTCATTTCAGAGGGCAGTTAAGAGTCAACCACATTGCTGTTTTGGTCTGGAGTCACATGTAGGCCAGACAGAGTAAGGACGGCAGATTTCCTTCCCTAAAGGACATTAATGAACCATATGGATGTTTATACCAATCTGATAGTTTCATGGTCTCCTTTGCTGACTGTGAATATTTTACTTTTGATTCATTGAATTAAAATTCCCAGCTGCCCTGGTGGGGTTTAAACTCTGGTTGAACTCTCGTCAACTTGATAGAAGTTTACAAAATTATGAGTGGCATGGACAGAGTAGATAGTCAGAAGCTTTTTCCCAGGGTGGAAGAGTCAATTACCGGGGGACATAGATTTAAGGTGAGAGGAGAAAACTATAAAGGTGATGTGCGGGGCAAGTTTTTTACGCAGAGGGTAGTGAGTGTCTGGAATTCGCTGCCAGAGGAGGTGGTGGAAGCAGGTACGATAGTGGTGTTTAAGAGGCAGCTTGACAAATACATGAATAGGATGGGAATAGAGGGATATGGACCCCAGAAGTGCAAAATGTTTTAGTTGATGGGCAATATGATCGGCGCAGGCTTGGAGGGCCAAAGGGCCTGTTCCTGTGCTGTACTTTTCTTTGTTCTTTGTTCTTCTTTGTTCTTGAATCATTCGACCAGGCCTTTGGATTACCAGTCCAGTAACATAACTACAAAATTACCCTACTGCAATTATATTTAGAATAACTGTGCTTGAGGAACGTGTCTGAAATGATAAGTATTATCTTACAGTAACACTGCTCATTGTACATGTTTAAGTGTTCTTCCCAATGCTTTGCCCCTCTATCTGAAGACGCTACCATATGTTGAGCTAAGGTTCCTTGGGATTAGACAGCCCTGCAGTTTTTTGCCCAGTCGATCATCTTGCATGTGCAACTCAACATTGAGGATCCATGGGCAATTTGGTCTTCAGAACATCCCAGCTAAGCTAATCCTGTCCTCACATATAGCCATGGCTACCAGAGCAGGTCAGAGGCTGGGAATTCTGCAGAGAGTAACTCACCTCCTTAATCCCCAAAGCCTGTCCACTATCTACAAGCCACAGGCTAAGTGTGTGATGGAATACTCCCCACTTTCCTGGATGAGCCCAGCTCCAACAAGCTCAACACAATCCAGCACAAAAGCAGCCTGCTTGCTTGGCACCCCATCCACCACCTTAAACCTCAGCTCTCCGATGGTGAGGCTCTTCACTCTGTAAAGTGGATCGCAGTGGTGAGTCCTCCTTTCTGAAAGGGGTCCTTGTGGTGAAACTCTCTCTGTAAAAAGCCCTGATGGTGAGATTCCAAAGAGGAAAAGGGCTCCAAAGCTTGAGGCTTCATTTTTAAAAGGGGTCCCCGTGATGAAACTCTTTTTTTCAACTAAGACAGAAGAGGAACGGGAGTTCCTTCTGAAGTGGGTGGGGAGAAGGGCTGAGAGTGAATGATGTGCTGTGTGGTTATAGGTTACGGTCATCTCTCTTGTCACAGTGTGATTGATGCCTCTGTTATTCTTGCCCGTAGGTTAATTTTGACAGGCATCCTGGGGGTGAAGCCCTGGCCGAAATCGAGTTGCCCCCTGGCCTTTTCGAACAGCTGACGGATGACGAGCTCAGTGCGGTATCGAGGGCTCAGTTTGCTTTCTTCAGTAAAACAGGACTGTTTCAGGCAAGGGAGGAGTGCTTGGTGCATCTACATCACATGTATTGTGTTTTCTGTTGTTTTCCCAAACCCTCTCCCCTCCCTTCCCAACCCCTTCACCAATTTTCACCCCCTCCTTTCCTGATGCTGCTGGTTCCTTCCTTTGAATCCCGATTGGCGGTGATGTTACAGTTATCCCCCCTGTCTCCCATCCAAGTGACCGAGTGGGCATTGTGGTGGAGAGTGGTGGCCAAGCTATTTACCGATAGGAGGCATTGCAACTGAGCACTGACTGCCGGGAGCCGTTAAATAGAGACCGGGAGCAGGAATCCTGACTCACTTGCTAAGCAGCACAGTGAGTTCATTCTGTTTTAAAATCATTCTTGGGATGTGGACACCGCTGACGGGTCTGGCCCATCCCTCAGTTGCCCTGAGCTTGCTAGGTTATTTCAGGGGGCAATTAACAATCAACCACATCCATGTGAGACTGGAGTCATACCTAGGCCCAGATGGGGTAAGGAGCCAGGCTTCCTTCCCTAAATGGCACTAGTGAACCTTTTGGGTTTTGATGACAGGCTGATAGCTTCAGGGTCACCCTTACTGAGACGAGCTTTTATAGCCAGATTCTTTTTTAAAACCAAACCCAACATCTCAAATTGCCTATGGCGAGATTGTAATTCACGTTCTACTGGTTATTCATTGATGCCTCTTGAATTCTAGTCCAATAATATAACCGCTCCGCTACCATATCCCAATTTTATATAAGAATATGGGAATGTGAACTGCGGAAGCATTGTGTTCCAATGGATGATCTCAAAGTTGAAATGATACCCAATCAATACCTCATCTCTCAGGCCCCTCACCTGCAGCCTCCCTAGCTGAGAATATCAGAAACAGCACAATCAAGATAACTAATCCACTGGCTTACTCTTCCATGTGGCTTTATCTCTCCTCATGTGAAACAACTTTTTTCACATCCCTCCGAGTCAAACTCTTTCTCCTTTATCTCTCCTGTCTGACTCTGACCCCCTTTTCTCTCAACCTGACTGTTTTTTAATTCCTCTGTCTGGTTCTGTCACTATCTCAGTCAAACTCTCTCTCCCATTGTGTTAATTGTAAAGTGTTCAGGTTAATGTCCTAGTACTTTGATATAGGAGCAGACCGAAATTGTGGTTGTTAGGTTAAGAGGTGCATGTTTGTAATGTGTATCAGTACAAATAAATGCTTATAAGTTGCGTAAAGGTAGGCTAAAAGCAAAATAGTGTGGATGCTAGAATTCTGAAATCAAAACAGAAAATGCTGGAAAAGCTCAGCAGGTCTGGCAGCGTCTGTGGAGAGAGAAACAGAGTTAATGTTTCGAGTCTGTATGACTCTTCCTCAGAATAGTGTAAAGATAGGCTCCAGTTCTATCCTTTACTGCCTGGCAATCATCTCTGTCGGACTCTGTTTCCTTTCTCTCTCAATCTGTTTGTCTGTCTCTCTCAGTCTCTCTCTGTTTCCCCATCTCTCTCAGTCTGTCTCTGTCCCTCTCTCTCTCCCTCTCTAACTCTTTCAGCAACTCTTTGTATCTACAATGGGCTTGCATTTTCTTGTCCATTAATATTGTAATCATAAATCACAGCTGATCCTCAGGGGATCGCTCGCTCTATCAGACCGCTGGTAGGGTTGGTTAGAGTTGATCTTTTGATGGGAGGCATGCCATCAGAAACAGGTATTTGAGACATTGCATTACATTGTCCAGTTCAGCTGATATCTCTGCAACATTTTGAGAATCTCACTTGAGTGTTTCTCCTCTAATTTGATAGGATCGAGGAGGATTTGCTCTGCAGAGTTTTGTGATTGCAAGCAGTGTGGGAAACATCAGCATCAATAACCTCTCCGAACCAGTCAAGATCAGAATTAAACACAGGCAACATGAGGTATGATCAACTTCCACTATCAACATCCTGGGGGCTACCATTAATCAGAAGTTTAACCGGACCAGCCATATAAATATTGTAGCTGCAACAGCAGGCCAGAGGCTGGGAATTCTGCAGTGACTAACTCACCTCCTGATTCCCCAAAGCCTGTCCATCATCTACAAGGCACAAGCCAGGAGTGTGATGGAATACTTCCCACTTGCCTGGATGAGTGTGGCTCCCACAACACTCAAGATAGTCGTTTGGTAGCACAGAGCTTGAGTATTGCTGAAAAAAGAGACATGTCAAATATTTACATCTTGTACTCATCAGGACATTTCGCAAGGATATCAATATAAGGGGAAAACAACAATTTATACTGTATGAGAAGAGAATGCTGATTTGTTGGCAAGTGGACTCTGATTTGTAGGGGCACTGCCATGGAGAATACACCAGTGATGGTGACTGACAGTTAACAGCTAAGCATTGCTTGAAATTTAAACCAGGCAGCTTGACCCTGATTGGTCAAGGCATTGTCCTGAGGAATGAGTCAGCCAATGGCTGTCACTTATTTTCTTTAGCCAAAACAGGCGCAATGTGTGTACATGCTCTTCCTGTCTGCGAAGGACAGGGCCCCTGTGTATTAATATATGTGGCTTCCAGTACACGCAAATGCGTCACATTGTGAGCCCAACTGACCATCTTAAGTTCGTTGTCAGCGTAATTCTTAGCACACTGAGGATTATTTAGCAAATTTATCCAATCGCGGAATCACATCTAATGTTAGACATTGTGTTTTGAGTTTTGCAAGCACGGGCTGGTTGGGTACAGTCTGTACCAAGCCAGTTGCAAACAGCGGAAGGGACATGCTGTTTGATATGATCTGCCAGTCTTTGGGACATACGGCCTACATACCTAGCATCACACTGGCACTGAAATTCATATACCACATTACTCATTTGTGTCCTAGGCAATCTGGTAAATAGGGCCCAAGCCATTTGCTCACCACGCAAGCTTAATGCTGAAATAGGGGCATCAAATACAATCTGCAGGATAATGGCTACTCTGATCAGATCATTCCATGCTGTATAGCACACAAACTCATGAACAGGCCTAAGGCCGTCACTTTCGGCCCTGAAAAGCACCCAGTCTACCTCAGATTACCCTGGAAGGGTAAGGTATCTCAAACATTTGAGCAGCAGGTGAAGCTAGCTGTTTCACGCTGCTACTATGCAGTAACAACACGAGGGATATTCCCCACTAACAGGACGCTGCCGTCAAACCAAAAAGACGTTCTGCCGATTACACAAATGAGTAATGTGGTATATGAATTTCAGTGCCAGTGTGATGCTGGGTATGTAGGCTGTACGTCCCACAGACTGGCAGATCGTATCAAACAGCATGTCCCTTCCACTGTTCGCAACAGGCGAAGTACAGACTGTACCCAACCAGACCGTGCTTGCAAAACTCAGAACGCAGTGTCCAACATTAGTTGTGATTCCGTGATTGGATAACATTTGCTAAATAATCCTAAGTGTGCTAAGAATTACACTGACAACCAATTTAAGATCGTAAGTCAGGCTGGAAGTGTGTCACATTAGCTTGTACTGGAAGCCACGTATATTAATACACAGGGCCCTATTCTTAGCAGACACAAAGAACATGTAGACATGGTGCACCTGTTTTGGCTAAACAGAATAAGTGACAGCTATTCGCTGACTCACTTCTCAAGGCTATGTCTTGACCAATTAGGGTCAAGCTGCCTGGTTTAAATTTCAAGCAATGCTTGGCAGATAACTGTGCATTCCCCATGGCAATGGCTCTACAAATCAGAGTCCACTTGCCAACCAATCAGCATTCTCTTCTCATACAATATAAATTGTTGTTTTCCCCTTATATTGGTATTCTTGTGAAGTGTCCTGATGAGTGCAAGACAAAAAGCTTCAACTTATCCCTTTTATCAGCAACAGTCAAGATGCTTGACACCATCCAGGACAAAGCAGCCCGCTTAATCAGCATCCACCACTTTAAACATTCATTGCAGCAGCGTGTACCATCTACAAGGTGCACTGCAGCAACTCCCCAAGCCTCCTTTGACAGCACCTTCCAAACCCATGACCTCTACCATCTAGGAGGACAAGGGCAGCAGATAGATGGGAACACCACACCTGCAAGTTCCCCTCCAAGCCACTCACCATCCTGACTTGGAAATATATCGCCGTTCCTTCACTGTCGCTGGTTTAAAATCCTGAACTCCCTTCCTAACACCACATGGACTGCAGTGGTTCAAGAAGGCAGCTCACCACCACCTTCTCAAGGGCAACTAGGGGTGGGCAATTAATGTTGACCTAGCCAATGACGTCCACACCCTGAAATTAGCAGGCGACAGCATGCGTTCCTTAGATACCATCAGTGTCTAAATGAGGTTTTTTTTTGTAATGTTCCCCTCTGATCTACTGAAGATGTTGACTCCTTAAGCCTTACAATGCAGGAGGAGGCTGTTCCACCCATGTTGCCTGTGCTGGCCCTTTGAAAGGGCTATCCAAGTATTCCCGCTCCCCTGCTCATTCTACAGAAACCTACAGATTCCTCCCCTTCAAATATTTATTCAATTCCCTTTTTGGAAGTTATTATTGAATCTGTTTCTGCCATCGGTTCAGGCAGCACACTCCAGATCATAATAACTCACTGCATAAAGAACTAAATCTCACATCCTCACTGGCTCTTTTATCGATTACCTTAATGTGTCTTCCGGTTACCGACCCTCCTGCCAATGGAAACAGTTTCTCCTTAATTATCAAAACCCCTCATGGCTTTCAACACTGCTTTTAATTCCCCCCTTTAACCTTCCTTACCCTGAGAAGGACATTCCCAGCTGAGGAATGCTCCAAGGGCGTTGACCATCTCTGATACCTCATCCAAATGTCCACCTCTTCATGGGTGAGGGTTGAGAGGCAGTTGGACCATGACAAGCCTGGTGGCCTGGACTGATCCTGCACTCAACAAGTTTAATTGTTGAATCCAAGTGACGTTAAAAAACAGAGCTGTCTAAACTGCTATCAGTGGCCTAGGTATTCAGTACCCAGAACTGTCAGCTGGTGTCACTGTGGTCAAACGTGAATTTTAGCAGCAAACCTTCGCCACCTATAGGATTTTAACAGTGTGGCAATACTTAATGAACCTCTTTGAAGTTGTGTCTGTATGCTATCGCTGTGATGTTGCCTGTATTTTGAGACGATTTGACCCAGGACTGAGCTTTACACCCTAAATCGGCAAGACTGCTTATGTTCATTTCATGCAGCATCTTATCTCCCGCCCTTCGCCACTTTACACCGGCTCCTGTCACTTTGAGAGAATTCTCTGAGGCGATTCCAATACCCTTCTTCCTGATCCCCCATCCTTCCTCTTCAGAAAATGCACTTTATTCAAAACTCTGTTGGCCGCATCCTGCCTTGCACCAAATCATCTTCATCTATCACACCCCCTTTCCCCACTGTTCCCCATTGGCTCCCTGACCCTTAATCTATTTTATATAAAACCTTTACCCCCACCATATCTCCCCAGCACTATATTGCTTCCCTAATGCTTCACTCAACCAGTTCTAACTTTTGCCCTGGGTTACACTTTATCATGGTGCAGCCTTCAATATCATGGGTTGCCCCCTCGCTTTGAACCTTCTCTGTAGATCTCTCCACCTCTCGTTCTGCCTTTAGAAGTCTAAAAAAATCACTTCCCCAACCACGTTTACTGCCCCATTTCCTAGTCTGTCTCTTCCTGGCTTGGCTTTTTTACCCAATGTGTCCGTAGATTGTTTCGTCTTTAGATTAAAGGCAATTTTTATTTTAGTAGTTATTGCTAACATATTCTGTACAGTTCTGGGCACCATATTATAGGAAGGATGTGAACGGATTAGTGGGAGTGCAGAAGAGGTTTACAAGAATGGTTCCAGGGAGGAGACACTTCAGTTATGAAGAAAGATTGGAGAAGTTGGGACTGTTTTCCTTGGAGAGGAGAAGGCTGAGAGGAGACTTGATAGAAGTTTTCAAAATCATGAGGGGCCTGGACAGAGTAGATAGGGAGAAGCTGTTCCTGCTTGTTAAAGGATCGAGAACGAGAGGGCACAGATTTAAAGTGATTTGAAAAAGAAGCAAATATGATGTGAGAAGAAACTTTTTCACACAGCGAGTGGTTTGGGTCTGGAATGCACAGCCTGGAAGTGTTGGAGGGAGGTTCAATCGAGGCATTCAAGAGGGCATTAGATGATTATTTGAATAGAAAAAAAATTGCAGGGGTACGGGGAAAAGGCAGGGCAATGACATTGGGTCATAATGCTCAACCAAAAACAAAAAATGCTGGAAAAACTCAGCAGGTCTGACAGCATCTGTGGAGAGAGAAACAGAGTTAACGTTTCAAGTCTGTATGAGTCTTTGCCTTTATCTTAGGTCATAATGCTCATTTGGAGAGCTGGTGCAGACAGGATGGGCTGAATGGCCACCTCCTGTGCCGTTAAGATTCTGTGATTGCTTATTGATTTGCGCTAGGCACATAAGACCAGAAATCAAAAAACAATCTCACCCGATTAACCCTTTTCTTCACTCCCCTCAGCCCCTGGACAGTTCAACCCTTCTTCTCAGAGGTCTGTTGAGTGCTTCGATCGCCTTGTACCTTGATAAATAGGACCTTTTGCACACCAACCTCCCCCACCAACCGCCACACCTCCTGCAACCTGTTACACTCCATTCACATCATGAAGTTCCCAGTAAAGCGGGCACATTTCCTGCAGAGCTCCCCCTGCCCCACCAGCTTCAATGTAGTCTCTGACATACTTCAGCCAAAGTTATGATGAAAGAGCTGGAGGAGGTTTGAGAAAATTCTCCACAACTGGTTCCTGGTTAAATTAGTTGAAATGTCACTGGTGGCTCAGTGGGTAGCACTCTTGCCTCTGAATTAGGAGATTCATTGGTTCAAGTCTTACTCTAGAGACTTGAGCACATTAACCAGGTTTGAAACTCCAATGCAGCACTGAGGGAGTGCTGCACTGTTGCCATCTTTCCTGATGAGATGGTTTGACCAAGGTTCTGAAGAAGGGCAGGGGCTGTGTCCTGCCCAGTTTTTATCCCATTAACATCACTGAAAAAAAACCGTTTATCAGCTCATTATCACATTGCTGAATGTGAACAAAAATAGAGTGACTGCACTTCAATTGCTCGTAAAGCGCTTTGGCACGTTGTAAGTTCATGAAAGGCACTATATAAAATGCAAGTTCTTTTCAAAAAGTATATATATTTGTCACTTTGTCTTGTGAGGGGAGCCTGGTCTCACTGAGAGCTCACAGAATCGTGTTTCCACATTCTTGTTCTTTAACAGGAGCAGTTTAAGCCACAGTGTGCCTTCTGGGATTTGACATTCAACAGTAAGTAACGGATTATTTATCACAGTTTTACAAGCACATTCCGTCAGGTCAGGACCAGTATGTCCCAAAGAACCGCAGTAAAAAAAAAGGCCAAAGTGGGTGTTTTTTTTAATTCATTCACGGGATGTGGGGGTCGCTGTCTGGGCCAGCATTCATTGCTCATCTCTAATTGCCCTTGAGAAGGTGGTGGTGAGCTGCCTTCTTGAACCGCTGCAGTCCCTGTGGTGTAGGTACACCCACAGTGCTGTTAGGGAGGGAGTTCCAGGACAGTTGATACTCCTTCATGACATGGCCAATTTCAACATTCAGTCAGAGATTCTGAACATGAGCCAGTGGAAAATACTGAATAGAAGCTGGAACCTGTAGGGCTTGTGTTAGCTCATGTGTCTAGATGGTTAAAGAATGATGTAATTCCCGTACCAGCTGTGGTAGCTCATGGAGACCTGCCTCCTTGCCTTGTCCCATTCTTGTGGCAAGGTGACCTTCAAGATATGTATAATCACTTGTGTCTCTGCAATGGTCCCTCAGAAGTGGGGATGTTCCCTAATGATTGCACAATGTTCAGCACCATTCGTGATGCCTCAGATACTGAAGCAGTCCGTGTCCAAATGCAGCAAGACCTGGACAATATCCAGGCTTGGGCTGACAAGTGGCAAGTAACATTTGTGCCAGGCAAAGACTATTTCCAACAAGAGAGGATCCAACCATTGCCCCTTGACATTCAATGGCATTACAATCATTCAATCCCCCACTACCAACATCCTGGGGGTTACCATTGAGCAGAAACTGAACTGGACTAGCCATGTAAATACTGTGGCTACAAGAGCAGGTCAGAGGCTAGGAATCCTGTAGCGAGTAACTCACCTCCTGACTCCCAAAGCCTGTCCACCATCAACAATGCACAAGTCAGGAATGTGATGGAATATTCCCCGCTTGCCTGGATGAGTGCAGCTCTAACAACACTCAAGAAGCTTGACACCATCCAGGACAAAGCAGCCTGCTTGATTGGCATTCCATCCACAAACATTCACTCCCTCCACCACCGACGCACAGTGGCAGCAGTGTGTACCATCTACAAGATGCACTGCAGAAACTCACCAAGGCTCCTTAGGCAGCACCTTCCAAACCCATGACCACTACCACCTAGAAGGACAAGGGCAGCCAATACGTGGGAACACCATCACCTGGAAGTTCACCTCTAAGCTACTCACCATCCTGACTTGGAAATATATCTCCATTCCTTCACTGTAACTGGATCAAAATCCTGGAACTCCCTTCCTGACAGCACAGTGGGTGTACCTACACCACATGGACTGCTGCAGTTCAAGAAGGCAGTTCACCACCACCTTCTCACGGGCAATTAGGGATGGGCAATAAATGCTGGACTAGCCAGTGATGCTCGCATTCCATAAATGAATTTTTAAAAATGTGCATATGGTCCTTTGGGGACTACGGCCAATTGCTTACTTACACAAACAGCATTAAATCTTGGAGGATGTGTGCAGCAGTGTGAATGTATTGAGTTTCCCATGCTTTAAAAATGAAATGTGTTGAGGGGGGGGAAGCAGCACTTAGTTTTGGATTAGGATTTTAAAAAATCTTTTTTTTGGATAAGTGGCTGTGTAATAGGACCACACAGGATCCTTTGGAATTTAGTACATTAAGAAGGAGTAAAAAGGTGTTTGATGCATTGGGAATGAACTACAAGTGGGATATTCCATTCTGAATGGGGTGGGAGTTTACAGCTTTGTGGAATAGTCACATCCACGCTAGTTCTTTATTGGGGCTGGCACTTGATTTGTGTGAGCAGTTGCTTGGCCTCATAATTGGTACCAGCCTGGGAATTTCTCAGTGATGTAACAGAAGTATTTTTTAATACGTAAACCTGACATTGTTGTGCCAATGAAGCCTTTGACCCATTTGAAATAGCTAATAGGGAAAGGAGCAGAAAGTCATACGGGCAAGATCGTTTCTAACCTGCCATCTATTGGATCCTAGTGCTGGATTCTGACCAAAAGAGATGGCGTTGGTAGAATGTACTCCTTCTGACTCCTGAGTGATTCGTAAACTGTCAGTTTGGATCATTGCCTCACAGTTTAATGCTTCATTCCTGTAGATGGCAGTGGTGGCTGGAATATTCAGGGCTGTCGGGTCGATTCAGAGTCCACTGTGAATGAAACCATTTGCCTGTGCGATCACCTCACACACTTCGGAGTCCTGCTGGTAAGATTTCTTTCTGCCGGGGGTTAGGGAAGAGGAACAGAAATCCAACTGGAGCATTAATGTCCTTCGGGGAAGGAACCTGCCACCCTCATCCATGCATTCCGGCCTGCATATGTGACTCCAGTCCCACACAACATGCTTGACTCCTACCCTATTAAGCCACTGAGTTGAACATAGGAGATCAAGGGGTGATTTATTTGGGATGTTTACAGTGGTTAAAGGGTTTAATGGGGGTAGATATAATTATTTCTTCTGGTGAGGGGAGCCCAGAACAAGGGAGCACAATCTTAGAGCCAGGCTGTTCACTGCTGATGTCAGGAAGCACATCCTCACACAAAGGGTAGTGGAAATCCGATACCCACCCCTGCGCCACCCCACACCCCGACAACCCCACAAAAAGCTGGTGAGTCAGATCTATTGATTAACGGCCTAGGGTATCAAGGGTCACATGGTAGGTGGAGTTGAGATACAGATAGGTCATAATCTCATTGAGTGGCAAAACAGGCTTGAAGGGCTGAATGGGCTGCTTCTGTTCCTACATTCTTTCATGTGGTTATTAAATTAATCATCAAACTGGAGCCACTAGGACCCTTCTCTGGGGCATGAATTGTGCTCAAAGGACCAAAGATAAGTTGGGAAATAATAAATACCTTGCCCACATGTTTGATCGCTCACTTACGTGGTGATTGTTGCCTGGTCAAGTGTCACTCCTGCTCAAAGTTCCTAACGCACGGCCCACATTCTATCCTACAAATGCAGAAGGAAAGCTCAGAACGTAGCGTTGTTAAGCATATCGGGTTGTAATTTTGTTTATTTTTCTTGCAGGACATCTCGGGGACTGCACAACAAATAGATGCAGTTAACACAAAAATTCTGACCTTCATCACTCATATAGGATGCGGTCTCTCAGCCATCTTCTCAGCCACAACACTTTTGACATACGTGGCCTTTGAGTGAGTGCATTTTTGAAAATCCTTTGTCAAAGAGAGCTTGCGCTGCTTCGCTTGCCATTTTTGTTGCACAGGTAGCTTTGGACCCAGCAGAGGAAGAGTTAATAGGACTCGGTTGTCGGGAACCAGAGCCACAGGTTCATATATTTCCCTGTTTGATATCTATCCAGGTCATTGGCCAGCTGCCCTTCTATAAGGTGGGTGGAGAGGGTAGGAAAAACCCAGCAAGGCCGGGGATGGGGAGGCCCAGCTTACCTCAACATCAATTAAGGCCTTGTCTCCCACCGAACCAGATTGACAACTAGGCAGGAGCTCGTGTTAATGGCATGTCAATTGTATTATCAAGGTTAAGGGTACACAGGTGAAGGGCATTGATTGATTAAATACCTTAAACACATATAAAAAGAAACACTTGAGGCCTTACATGACCGGTGGGCCTGGCTGGGGTTGATACGAACAAGGAGCAGGAGTCGGCCATTCGGCCCCTCGAGCCCGCTTCGCCATTTAATAAGATCATGGTTGATCTGATGGTAACCTTAAATCTGCATCTCACCTACCCCCGATAACCTATCACCCCGCTTGCTTACGAATCTGCCCACCCCTGCCTTAAAAACATTCAAAAAGACTCTGCTTCCACCAGCTTTTCAGGAAGAGAGTTCCAAAGACTCATGACCCTCTGAGTGAAAAAGTGTTGCCTCGTCTCCGTTTTAAATGCGAGATGCCTTATTTTTAAACAGTGACCCCCTAGTTCTAGATTCTCTCACAAGAGGAAACATCCGCTCCACGTCCGCCCTTTCAAGACCCCTCAGCATCTTCTATATTTCAATCAAGTCGCCTCTTACTCTTTTAAACAAGTCTAGCCTGTCCTACCTTTCCTCACAAGATGAGTGGGATGCATCATCAACCCCAGAAACGTTACAGTGCACCTTTTAAGGGGCTGTTAATTTGTTTAGTTTTGAACGGTACGCTCAGTATAAAGAAGCACTTATGGGACACCTGGGAATGTTAGTAGGTAGGAGGCAGACTTACATCATGCTGCATTCAGTAAATAAACCAACTACCAAGAAAAGGATTTGATAAAAACAAAAAAACTGCGGATGCTGGAAATCCAAAACCAAAACAGAAATACCTGGAAAGACTCAGCAGGTCTGGCAGCATTGGCGGAGAAGAGCAAAGTTGACGTTTCAAGAACTCGAAACGTCAGCTTTGCTCTTCTCCGCCGATGCTGCCAGACTTGCTGAGTTTTTCCAAGAAAAGGATTTGTGTCTACATTCATACTTCACCATGTGGCTTGTAATCCAATTAACAGCGTAAACATGTGGCAGGAGTCCCGTCACGGTGGTGACATCAAATTTATGTTCTACCAGCCTGAAGATTGAAGGTGGAAAGTGAAACTGAGGGTGGTGAAGGGTTCCACAGTGGATTGGTGTCCTGGGTTGAAATGAGTTAGAGCAAGAGACAACGTGATGAATCTCGATTTCCCCACGGCGATTGTGCATCATCAGTGTTGCCACCCTTGTAATGCAGGAAAGAGATGGCGCAGAACAAACCTAAATGAAACTTTCCCTTCCCCAATCTAGGAAACTGCGACGGGATTATCCATCAAAGATCCTGATGAACCTTAGCACGGCGTTGTTTCTTCTGAACCTCCTGTTCCTGATTGATGGCTGGCTTGCATCATTCAACATTCCCGGACTGTGCGTTGCAGTCGCAGCCTTTCTTCACTTCTTCCTGCTCGCCTCCTTCACCTGGATGGGACTGGAGGCTGTTCACATGTACATAGCCTTGGTGAAGGTCTTTAACACGTACATCAGAAAGTACATGCTCAAGTTCTGTATCATTGGATGGGGTAAGTTAGATTGATAAGGGCAAGGTGTGTGATACATTTTCCTTTTGTTTGCGTCTGTTCCCAGAGCGTAGACAATGCTGGACAGATTGCATTTGGCGCCCTAGCTCCTTAGTGCTTTATACCAATGGTTAGTACAACTAAATAGCTCATTATGACATTTCAGAGACTAGTAAAAGTCAAAAACAGAGAGTCTAACCACCTTCACGAGGAACTTACAATTTGGGAGCAGGAGTAGGCCATTCGGCCCTTCGAGCCTGCTCCACAGTTTGATAAGACCATGGCTGGTCTGGTTGTGGTCTCAACTCCACTTTCCTGTCTGCGCCCCCCCACCCCCATAATTTTTGACTCCTTTGTCTATCAAAAATCTGTCTAACTCAGCTTTGAATAAATTCAATGACCCAGCCTCCATTGCTCTCTGGGGAAGAGAATTCCAAAAACTAAGGACCCTATGGGATAAAAGCATCTCTCCTCCCCTCCATCTTAAAAGGGAGACCTCTTATTCTTAAATGGTGTCCCTTAGTTTTAGTCTCCCCCACAAGAGGAAACATCCTGCCGGGGTCAAACCTCGGCAATCTCTTCTGGCCCCAAACCTTCGAAGTATCTGCGCGCCTCTAATTCTGGCCTCTCGTGCATCCTCGATTTTAATCACACCACCATTGGTGGCTGTGCCTTCAGCTGCCTAGGCCCTAAGCCCCCTTTCTATACCTCTCCATCTCTCGCTACCTCCTTTTCCTCCGTTAAGACCCCAGTTAAAAGGGTCAAGGTTTTGATCCTCAGACCTAATGTCCTGAATTGGCATGGTTTGTTTCATAATGCTCCTGTGAGGTACCTTAGGATGTTTCATCACATTAAAGGTTCCATATCAATATAAGTTGTTGTTGGGAATGAAAGTATTCCATGAAATGGATAGAGGGTTGCAATGTTTGCTTGGGTTTTAGTTCTACTTTGTGAAGCTATTGCACATACCTCACCTACAAGGGTTTCACTAATCTCTATTTTTTCTAGCTGCTTCTTCTGCTTATATTTCCCACAAAGGTTGGAGAATTGTGGTGGCGTGGCATGAGGGGCGAGGGGGGGTGTACTGTTTGTGGGTAGGGTAATACATTGTTCTTCAAGAGCTCTGTATTTTCTGTGCTTTGAACGTTCACAGGTTTACCCGCACTAGTGGTGACCATTGTTCTCGCAATCGACAAGAATTTCTACGGGGTGAAACTGTACGGGGATGAAGCGGACGGTGGAGCCTCTGAATTGTAAGTTATGCAAGTTACGATATCAGCACACTTGGAGGTGGTAAAGAACGAGGGAAAGGGACTGGGTGGATAGCACGTTCAGAGAGATGTCACGGGCATGAAGGGCCGAGTGGCTTCTTTCTGTGTGTTGTAGGATTCAACGATTAAGGAATAATAGCCTGGATTTTCCACTGAGCTGTGTATTTCATTGAATCATAAAACCACACAGGGATACAGAGCAGAAGCAGGTCATTATGTTTGTGCTGGCTCTTTGATCTATCCATTTTGATCGAACCATTTAATCCCACTCACCTTCCCCTTCCTCTTCCCCATAACGTGGCAATTTTCTCCCCTACAAATATTTATCCAATTCACTTTTGAAAGTTTCTACTGAATCGGATGCCACCCCCTTCCAGGCAGCACATTCCAAATCACATCAACCCGATGTGTAAAGAAATGATTTCCTCATGTCATCTCTGGCTCTTATGTCAAGCATCTTAAACGGTATTTATTATCCTACCATTCAACAAGCTTAGTCATCCTTCGCCACGTGATGGCATCTTATAAAACAAGAACAAGCTCGGAATAATCTATTTCAGACGAATGTTGTTGTTATTGTTAATACATTCCACACTCAGGATTACCCAAAGCCCTCCCCCCCAGCCAATGAATTACTGAGGTGAAATGAATTCAGCAACCAGTTTGTGCATAGCAAGATCCCACCAGCCAAAGTGAGGGGGAACAGCCAATTAATTTTGATTCTGGTGGCGCTTGTTGTGGAAGAATATTGGCCAAGTTACTGGTCAATTCACTACAAAGGCTCATGTCTGGGGTATCTCTTGAATTTTAGATTTCTAATAATGTTTATTGCACTTTTATTTAACCCAAAGCACTGATTGTGCTCCCCCCTGCCCCACCCTCACCCGCCCATATGAATTGAAGCTTACTGCATTCTTTAAGAGGCATCTCCTAAATGGTAGATCTGGAAAAATACATTATTGCTGATTGGAGGAGGAAGTGGGTTTGGAAGGGGGTGGTGGGGGGAAGTCATTTTGAGAGTTCATATGTCCATCATCGATAACAGCTGAAAGGACAGATACATTTTCAACAACTGCTACCACTGCACGTTGCTCTGCAAAATAGCACAGAGAGAACGAGGGCTAAACCATGTCTAGCATGATCCACACTAATGTATGCTACTGTTATCCCATTTCAGGGCATTATCATGTGTCATGGGAAAATACCCATTGATGGTTCACTGTGTTACTCATGTTATGCCTGAATGCTGTAACTTGCTTTGTTTCTAGAATAATACCTTAAAGTAAAAGGCAGAGGAGTTCAACTGAAGATGCTATCATTTTAATTATTGATATCACAGTCTAAGTTCAACAGCAAAGTTTACCACAGTGCCATAGTTAATATGCTTTCCTCGATAAATAATTGGCTGGGTCAAGGGTCAATAGACCTTTTTCAACCAATGGATGGCAGGGCCAATTCTCATCTTAATTCCTTAATTTGCTTTCCATCCCACCTATAGCTGCTGGATCAATCATCACATCGTGTTCTATGTCACCTGCGTGAGCTATTTTGTGATCATCTTCCTGATGAATGTAGCCATGTTTATCGTGGTCTTAATGCAGATCTGTGGAAGGAATGGGAAGAAGAGCAACCGTAATCTGAGGGAGGAGATCCTGCGAAACCTGCGAAGTGTCATCAGCTTAACATTCCTACTGGGGATGACCTGGGGCTTTGCGTTCTTTGCCTGGGGTCCGGTGAATTTGGCTTTCATGTACCTGTTTGCAATCTTCAACTCTTTGCAAGGTATTCTCATTCTGTTCCCCATTGTGTTCTCCGCGGCAATGCCTCAGCCAATCAGAGTTGCCTTGCCAACCAATCAGCACCCTCTTCTCCTGTAATATAAATTGTTGTGAGCTTTTGAAATTTGGCATTATTGTGTTGGTCCTAATGAGTACAAGGTGAAAAGCTTCAGCAACATGTCTCTCTTTTCAGCAATATTCAGGTTCTGTACTACCAAGCGATTATACTCATTCTATTTTCATCCATCCACCCATATATCACCCATTCATCTATCATCACCTTCCATATCCCCCTTCATCCAAATATAGTACATGGCATGATCTTGGACAGTGCACATGAGCAGAGAGACCTTGGTGCCCATGTACACAACCCTGAAAGATGGCAGGACAAGGAGATAAAGTAAAAAAAAAACTGGGTCACTTGGGAGCAGGAATAGGTAATTCAGCCCCTCAAGCCTGCCCCGCCATTCACTACGATCGTGACTGATCTCATTTCGGCCTCAACTCCAATTTCCCGCCCTCTCCCCATAACCTTTCAACCCGTTACTAATTAAAAATCTGTCTATCTCCTCCTTAAATTTATTCAGTGTCCCAGCATCCACTGCACTCTGAGATAGTGAATTCCACAGATTCGCGACCCTTTGAGAAAAGTAATTCCTCCTCAGCTCTGATTTAAATCTACCACCCCTTGGCCTAAAACTATGGCCTCTCATTCTAGAATGCCCCAGAAGGGGAAACATCTGCTCCACGTCTACTTTGTCTATCCCCTTTAGCATCTTATATACCTCAGTTAGATCCCTTCTTATCCTTCTAAACTCTAGTGAGTATAGGCCTAAACTGCTCAATCTCTCCTCATAAGACAAGCCCCGCATCTCTGGAATCAGTCTAGTGAACCTCCTCTGAACCACCTCCAGTGCAACTACATCCTTCCTCAAGTAAGGGGACCAAAACTGTGCACAGTACTCCAGGTGCGGTCTCACCAATGCCTTGTACAGTTGCAACAACACTTCCCTATTTTTATACTCTATTCCTTTAGCAATAAATGCCAAAATTCCATTTGCCTTCTTTATTACCTGCTGTACCTGCATACTAGCTTTCAGTGATTCATGCATGAGGACACCCAGATCCCTATGCACTGAAGCATTCTGAAGTTTCTCTCCATTTAAATAATAAGTCGCCTTTTTATTCTTCCGACCAAAATGGATAACCTCACACTTATCCACGTTAAACTCCATCTGCCAAATTTTGGCCCATTCACGTAACCTGTCCATATCCATTTGTAAATTTCTTATTTCTTCATTGCAACTTACTTTCCCAGAACTTTATAAATCCCTGATTGGACCTGAGCTGGAGCTTTGTGGGCAATTCTGGGCATCACACTTTAAGAAGGATGTAAAGGCTTCAGAAAGGGGACAGAGGAGGTCTAGCAAAGGATGTTAGCAGGGATGAGGGACATCAGCTGTGAGGAGAGGTTGGAAAAACTTGGACTGTTCTCCAGAACAGAGAAGGTTAAGTGGTGACTTAATAGAGGTTTTCAAGATGATGAGAGGCTTTAATAGAGTAGAGCAAGAAAAACTATTCATTCTGGCAATTGGGCCAATAACCAGAGATCATGGATTTAAAATCATTGGGTAAAGACCTAGAGGGCAGTTGAGGGGAAATGTTTACACTCAGAGTTGTCCAGGTCTGAAGCACTCCACCTGAAAAGGTGATGGCAAGTGATTCTGTGAATAATTTTAAAAGGGAGTTGGACAGGTGTTTGAGGGTGAGGGACTTACAGGATTACAGACAGAATATGGGACAAAGCAGATTGCTCAACCAAAGAGTTAGCACAGGTACAATGGGATGAATGGCTTCCTTCTGGGCTGTAAGTTTCTATGATTCCATAATTTAAATCCATTTCCATCCATATGCATCTCAATCTCTATCCATAACTTATAGAGTGTCTTACATGCAATGGAACATTCTCCAAGCACCTTGTGAGGTGAGGAGTGTACACTGAGCACGAGGATTGAGGTGATCGGACACAGACTAAGGAATTAGGTTATGAGGAGCCACTTGAAGGTGGGCAGGAAGAGGTTTAGAAAGAGAATTCCAGAATGAAGGAATGAGGAGTATACCAGAGCTGGCGGTGCCAGTTGGGATATAGAGGAATTGTGGAGTATTTTATCCATTGAATCCAATAAGCAGATTCATAGAATCTCACAGAAGGAACCATTCAGCCCATGGTACCTGTTCTGGCTCTTTGAGCGAGTTGCCCAATTTTGTCCTATATTCCAGCTATTTTCTTGTAACTCTGCAAATCCGTTCTCTTCAAATGTGTATACAATTACCTCCTGAAAGATGCCATGGAATCTGATTTCACCACGCTTCGGGTAGTGCACTCTAGATCTTGGTAACCCTTATTTCCCCTCCAGTTCACCTGCCAAATATTTTAAACCAGTGGCCATCTGGCTACCAAAACCGTTTGTCAGAGGAAGCAGTTTGTCCCTGCTTGCTCTATCAAAACCCCCTCATTATTTTGAATACCTGTATCAGATCTCCTCTTAACCCTTTGTGCTGCCAGGGGAACAATCTCTCCTCCTCTGATCTCTCCACCGCATTGGAACCTTTCACCCGTTGAACCCGACTTGTGTAAATTGGCAATGGCATTCTACGCGGACTTCTATAGCTCAAGGACCTGGACATGCTCACTCGGGCCTAAGCTCTGTACTCGCTGCTTTAACCAAGACTTTCTTTTTAAACACAGGCTTCTTTGTATTTGTATTCCACTGTGCTCTGAAAGAAAACGTGCAGAAGCAATGGAGGCGATATCTTTGCTGTGGCAGATTTCGACTACCAGAAAATTCAGGTAGGATCCAGATCAGCTTCCACTTAAGCCTCGCAAAAGATTGAAATGGAAAGATTTGCGACAAAGGAGGAGGCCATTCGGCCCATCATGTCTTTGCTGGCCAAGAAAGAGCTACCAGTCTAATCCCACCTTCCAGCTGTAGGTTCCAAGCACTTTTAAAAAAAATTATGATGAGGGTTTCTGCCTCCTATAGAAACCATGGAAAGATTTGCAATATATGCTGATGGCTTCAGGAAGGAAACATGCTATTTGGCCTAGTAACTCCAGTTACCCTAAAAGGCGGCACACGGATGCCTTCAAAGGTTCTCTAGGTGGACAGACATCCCACTGTGGACCTGAACCTTCCAGGCCAGAAATGGTTCAGCTTCAGGCCCCAGCCTGAGATACGTTTGCTACTCTGTTACTGGCACCAAAGACAGGCTTGGTGTCCCTGAAACAAAAATTAAAAAATGCTGGAAAAGCTCAGCAGGTCTAACAGCATCTGTGGAGAGAAAGACAGAGTTAACGTTTCGAGTCTGTGTGACTCTTCTGGTGTCCCTGGACTATGAAGTGGAGGTGAAGTGGGGGACGAAATCAGCTCCAATTTCTCCTCCTGATTTTTAATCTGGATACCCCTGCTGGAAAGGGCTTGGCTTTAAGCAAGAATGAGTTCACATTTGGTCACCATGACCTCTAGGGTCAACCCTTTCTCTCTCCGGTCATGATTGAGGAATGTTTCGTGTGAGATATTGGAATGAAGCCAGGGTTAATCTCTTGCCAATGACATTGTTATGGTTAAGAGAAACAGGTGATGGGTATTAATTGTCTCTGAGCACATATATAAGTAGGGGAAATCTGGGACACTGGGTTGAGTGGGAGGAGAGCTTGAGACTGAACAAGTCAATAAACTCTCTCAATAAAGAAAAGCTCTGTCTTGGTTTCGGCTTCAGCAACTGGCTTGGGTCCTGTTAACGGCCAGTGTCCTTGGGACTGGACCCCAGTATGAGTTGTCACCTTAAGGTGCAGAAAGGAGAGGGATGGAAGGTGGAAAAGATCCTAACATGATCCCGTGCCATCTGCATCCATATATTGTTGCTATACCCTTCAAAATGACCACCAAATGTAGTTACCAACTCTCCAGCTTTGCCCTGGGATCACCAGGAATTAAAAGACTCATCTTTAATCTTAAGAGCAAACCTGGGGGAAAAATCATAGGGGCATTAGAAAAATGTGAAAGTTTTTACTTCATTGCCTTTGAACAATTTATAAAAATGGGATGGGATTAAAGGGTTGTTTGATTGACAGTGAAGTACAATCCAATTGTGTCATGAAGAGCCTATTTGCTTTCCAGTTGGTGTGGGTAGACTGTGCGTTGTGAGGATTGGACATGCTGCGCGTCCAATGAACACAGAACAGGGCAGCTGAAGGTCATGTGACAAAACCTCCAGGAATATATCCAACCAGAGTTAACAACACTCTCATCCAAGGTGTCCAAAGAGTTGACTGAAAGATCTGTATATGTGTAATGGAGAGAAAATACACATGAGTTCATTGAGGAAAAACATTTTTGAAGATAATTTCTTTCCTGAGAATTGACAGGGATTAAACTAAACTCCACTCCCCAATGCGAAATCATTTGACTCATATAGTTATTTTGTTATTTTTAGTTGCATTTTCAAGAGTCTGCCATAATGGTCATTTGTGATGTTTCAATTCTAGACTGGAGCCGAACAATCACGAACAACACCAAGAAAGTGAGCTCCGACAACCTGGGCAAATCCCTCTCGTCCAGTTCCATAGGCTCGAACTCCACCAGCTGGACGAGTAAATTCAAGTCTGGTTCCAACTTCTTTAAAAGCAACAGTAAGGGTGAGAAATTTGAGGCCCCTTGCACAACCCTCAGTTTTACAAATCAATCTGTGCCTATTCACCATTTCTGTGTCTTTTTTTATTTTAAAAATTGCAATTTCCCAATACAGCTCTCTTTCATATTTCACCCCATGTTTGGCCTGATTTTACAGTCAGTGGTGAAGTAAAGCTGCTCACTGCTGACCTTAGAGAAAGCTGCCAACAAAGATCTAGAGATCTCTGTGGTGTGGATTTCCCCATTCCCAATCGTGGTTTAACTTTGGCACTAAGTCAAGGCGATCTCCAGGTGTCCAGCAGCAATGATGTCAACAAACAGAGTAAACAGCCAACCATATTGATGTATTCTCACAGACAGGCAACCAGGAAGTTCAAAGCACTGATTAACCTTCACTTTTAACTTAAATTTTCACAATGAAATAAATGACTGGACCAGTCTCACACCTGGTCCACTGACCCAACTGAGAAGTAGGGGAGACTTTCTTTCATTGCAAATCTCCTCTCGCTAGGAAGCATTCTTCCTCCGCTCGACAAGAACAGGACTCCTGTGTCTGACAGGTGAACAACTGATTGCTTCAGCTTGTTTGAGAAAAGGTTCAAAATGGGCTGCACTTGTCTCCTGAAGTGCACGAAAGACTACAATAAAAGCTTAGAAAGTTACATCTTAAAAAGAGCATCACACCTACCCCTGGTGTAGATGTAAGCACCATTATTCCACAAGCCCCAAAATAATGAGAGTCTATTTGCAATGCTGAGCCTTCAAACGATGTAAAGGACAAAATTACATGTGTGCTGTCATGGAGCTCTGATTAACAAATATTGATATGTTTTTGGAACAGGATGATGTCTTCTGAGAGTTTGTTCATACGCAGAGATGGGCTCCTTTTACCAGGTAACGCATGCTGGGCAGAGATGGTGGTAGCCACATGTTGGAGTGACTATCAACCCTGTGTGTTTAGGTGCAGGCGACTGCCCACCACACACATGCTGTGGTCAAGATGCAGAAGGGAGGCGCATCTCTTCAGTATCCATTAGACCATTGGCTGAGGCTTGATGCTTTCGCTTGACGCGGCTTGTCTGCACCAGAAGAACGTCTACTCTCCAGCATGGTGGGATGATGTGTCTGTGTTTTGTATTTGACCCCTTTCTGTGCCTGAGCATTGCGCGTTCTCCTGCAGCATGCCTAACTGTTTGAATTGGGTGGGGTGCTTGTTGAGCGAGACTGACTGTTGTCCGCAACTCTGCAGGGTTCTGTGCACATGACAGCTGCCTTCTCTGACCTTTCCTCTACCTGGTAGGCTTCACTTCCTTTTGCACAATGGGAGCTCCTTTTCTCCCTGCTATCATTGTTCCTGAGACTGTTCTCTCACCTATATCTTGGAGGTCTCACTGGCTTGTCCTTTCAAGGCTTCTTGATGGCGACATGTTGGTAGTCACTGCATGAACCATGGTCTTATGCAAGCGGTTTGTCATTCTACTTTATGCCAGAGTCATTGTTTGTGGATCTAATACTTATAAAGAAGATTGTGTCTTTCTGTTGTGCACCATCCAGCCTTTACAAGACACCACATCCTAATACACATTTTCAGGAGTCAATTGGATCGATTTTCTTTCAGAAAATAATATTCTGCGACACAGCACATCGTTAAGAATATGAGGACTTCTGATTTCCAGGGGCAGATGTACCCCAGAACTACCCCCCCCCAACCCCAGGAAGTTCAAACTTCCGATGGGCAATTACCCTGCACTGGGAACCATCTGATCCTGCAATTTAAACCAGAGACTTCGGATGATTCCAACTCCCTAGCTCCTGGGTAACTATACTAGTGACCCCCTGCAACCCCACTCCCTCCCCCCACAGTGGATGCCCCAACTAACCTCCATCCTGCCTGACTACCAGCTACTCACACGACTACACCCCACCCCCGTGAATGACCACCCAACCCCCCGACCCATCCTGCCCCTCCCGCCGACCCCCTATCCCCACCCACCCATTCCTAAACCCACTCCATCCCACCCACTTACCTTACACCCTTACATACTTACCTTCACCCTGGCTTCTCAAAGCGGCTAGGACCTTTAAACTTACCTGGTTTACGGCAGCTAGTGGTATAAAAAAGGGGGTGTGCCCACCCCCAATCCTGCTACTGTGCACTGGAGAGCCCCAAGAGCTGGGTTGGGGGGGGTTGCACATTCCTTAGCAAGCCCAAGTTGGAAGGTTGGGTGAGAAATGCGCAGCTCCTGACTAAGGTAAGGAACAGAGCGGAATGGCAATCCAACTGTGACTGGTGTTCCTCGGAAGTTCTGGCCCGATGTAGAATAGGAGCAGGAGTAGAGCATTCGGCCCATCGAGCCCTGCTCCACCATTCAGCGTAATCATGGCTGATCTTCTATCTCAACCCCGCTTTCCTGCCCATTCCCCGTATTCCTTGACTCCGAGCAATCAAAAACCTGTCGATCTCAGTCTTGAATATGTTCAACAATGGAGCATCCACAATCCTCATTTGACACATGACAGTGGTGAGTGAGGGAGGAATGGGTATTTCGGACCTATGGTTCCCAAAGCTGCCCACCACTGGGGGCTTTTGCTCACCTTACGTTTGGCTCTGATCTAGACTCATTGATAGAGATTGATTGCAATGATTGGTCACAGATTCCATTCTCATTGTATATGAGACTGCTTGGATTGGAGAGGTATGATCAAGACGAAACTTAGTCTCTTTGGACCGGCAGTTTGCATGAAATCCCACATTCAGCTTTTCTTAAATTGGTTGGGAGCTTTGAGCTGGAGAATAAAACACTTTTCTACCTATGTACCAGTAGCAACATCAAACATGTATAAGGGGCTGAAATATAAGTTAGATACTTAGCAGAGCACCCTCTTCTCTGACCAAACATGAAGCAACAGGGTGACTTCCATTTCCCTGACCAGCCATACCCACTGCTGCTGCCTGTTATCCCTAGATTATGGGCAGTTTGAGCTGTAGACTTGTGCCCATTGGCAGCTAGATAGTTGGTGCTACCCCTAGTCTCAGTTCGCTGTCAAATAGAGGAGACTTTGCTATGACAATCCACCCTTCAGATTCAGATGCAGATTCCACAGGTCAAGGTACTATTTTCTAAACCGACCTGCTAGACAGAATCACGCCATTGGGAACTCCTGATTGAACCATGACTCATTCGCATTAATGCTGCAGAATCAATTGATTATCTGAACTGAATCTTTGCTTCCAACTCACATAGTCTCAATGTTTTGAGTACATCTGTATGTTATCAGCTAACCACACATTCCAATGGTCTGTTATTCAACCCATTTGAGCTCGCTGACTTACATTGGCTCCCAGTACTGGAAAACACTCTGATTTCAAGATTCTCATCCGTGTTTTCAAATCCCACCATGTCCCCACCCTCCCTATCTCTGTAATTTATAGCCGTCTGAGATCTCTGTGTACCTCTAATTCTGGCCTCTTGGACATCCCCGTTTCAATTGCTCCACCATTGGTGGCCGTGATCTTCAGCTGCCTAGGCCCCAGGCTCTGAATTTCCCACCCTAAACCCCCTGCCTCTGTCCCTCAACTTCCCCCATTAAGACATGCCTTCAAACCTACCTATTTGCCAAGATTTTTGCCCCCTACCCTTATATGGCCTTATGTGGATCAGTGTCAAATTTCATTGGATAATGGTCCTTTGAAACACCTGGAGACATTTTACTACGTTAAAGTTGCTACATGAATGCAAGTGTTGTTGTTGTCAACTTGTCCACATTTCACAATATATAAAAAAAAAATGTAAGTTGCTGTAGTTCCAGACGCTGGGTGGTGAGTTTAATCTGAGGGTCACCACACCTCAGGTGAGGGGTGAGGTTGAGCCTTCATGGGAATTAAATCCATACAGTTGGCATCATTCTGTATCACAAACCAGCCCTCCAGCCCACTGAGCTAACCAACCCCCCAGGGATTATATAGAATATATGGCACAGAAACAGGCCATTTGGTCCAACCTGTCCATGCAGTTGGTTATGCTCCACTTGAGCCTACCAGTCGCTGTAGATACAGGAGTCCTGAAGGGTTTGCAGACAGTAACAGCATTACTTGATTTCTTTCCCCTCTAGTCGGGGGTGTGGAGGAGACTGAGTGGGGCTTATGTTGCATTCCAAACTGATCATGATTGTTCTCGAACATAGCAACCGAGGAGGCCATTCAGCCCATAGGGTATTCCATCATTCAACTGGATCATGGCTGGTCACCACCCCAATCCCATTTCCCTGCCTTTGCTCCATATCCTTTGATACATTTACCTGATAAAATCTATTAGCCCCCAGACTTGAAAGTTCCCCCAGCTCCCACAGCCTTTTGGGGAGAGGGTTCCAGGTTCCTGCCACCCTTTGTGTCAAAATGTGCTTCCTATTTCATTCCTGAATGATTTTAAGGTTGTGACACTTGTATTCTGGGCTCTCTCTTTAGGGCAGAGCCAAGGCGGAGAGGCCTGAAGATCAAACTAAATCGAACAATGTTGAAATGAGGCCTTTGCTGTACAAAATTGGTTCCAATTGTGCTCAGTTTCGACTCATAAAACTACAGTGTCAATGTGTTAAAATAAAACCCATGTTTCTTAAAAGGGGTCAACATGCAGTGGCAAGGGCTCAGTCAGGGACAGAATAATCAGCCAGGGACTCTGGCAATCAGAGAGGGGTACGAGCAGGGGTGAGTTTCGTGGGCTGATGCCCTGGACCTTCCCATGAGAACATAAGAAATAGGACCAGGAGTAGGCCAATCAACCCCTCGAGCCTGCTCCGCTATTCAATCAGGTCATGTCTGATCTGATTGTGGCCTTAATTCCACTTTCCTGCCTGTCCCCCATAACCCTTGACACTCTTGTCAATCAAAAATCTGTCTAACTCAGCCTTGAATATAGTCAATGACCCAGCCTGCTCAT
The DNA here is from genome assembly GCF_964194155.1 of Cetorhinus maximus. Classification (NCBI taxonomy): domain Eukaryota; kingdom Metazoa; phylum Chordata; class Chondrichthyes; order Lamniformes; family Cetorhinidae; genus Cetorhinus; species Cetorhinus maximus. Next base: position 110,288,127 of record NC_135892.1, read on the forward strand.
TGGGGGAGAGAATTCCAAAGAATAACGACCCTCTGAGAGAAGAAATTCCTCATTTCTGTCTTAAATGGTAGATCCCTTATTTTGAAACCGTGCCCCCCTGGTTCTAGATTTCCCCATGAGGGGAAACATCCCAGCATCCCATAATTCAGAATTATAAACTAGTCTCAGTAATAGTGACCATAACAACTGTCATTAATCGTTGTGAAAACCAATATGATTCACCAACAAGGAAATCTGCCATCCTTGCCTGGTCTGGCCTGCATGTGATTCCAGATCCACAGCAATGTGACAGACTCTTAACTGCCCCCTCCAGAGGCCTGGCAGCACCTCAGTCCGAGAGCACTTAGGGGCGGTCAACAAATGCTGGTCTTGCCAGCGACGCCCACATCCCATGAAAGAATAAAAAAATGTTTTTCTTCAACAGTGATGGGATTAAGAATGTACAGTTAGGGTTCTTTGGGCCTACTGACTTTCTCCTGTTCCCATACATGCTCTTGTGGCCACGTTATTTTTATGCCCAATTCAGTCTGGTGTTGACCGTGTCCTGTTTCTTTCCCACACCAGGCGGTCTTTTTGCGGCCGTGGCGTCCTCGAAATTTGACCATCTGGATGTCCATCGGGAACCTGTCATTCCTGTCCACAATGCCCTGGGCAAGGCCACAAGTTACTACCCAACCCACTCGGACAACTTCTACAAGAACATCATGATGTCCGACAATTTCAGCCACAGCACCAAATTCTAATGTGCTACACACGCCAAAAGACATATAAAAAGCGATGAGGAAAGTTCCGGAAAGATGCCTTCAGGAGCTCTGCGGACATGTGTGCCGCCTGATAATGGAGAATGGGTCTCGACACAGGAAGGGTGGAGGGAGGACGGAGGACTGGAGGAGGAGGGTGGAGGGTGTGGTGACAAGAGAGTTGAAGTTATTTGGGAGTGAATTAAAGGTGATTATTTAATAAAGGGTTTGGATGGATGACTTTAAAAATGGCCAGTGTGCTGGACAACTGGTTCATGGATATCACCTAAACTCTGGAAGTTAAACAATGATCTTTTACACCCTCTCGATCTGGTACTTTTTAATGAAGTAATTGCTACAGATCAGCTCAGCCATTGTTTTCCATTCTGAGGCAGCTGGGTCATATAGTGAATGACACCCTGACATTTCACCTCTGGGCTCCAGGTTCGAATGCAGCCCCAACCACACCCTTTACCCCTCCCCAACCCAGTTGTCCTGTCTATTAGAGGCCCATCTGAAACCAGATTGTCAGGCCATCTGCTGGGTTGTGGGCCCACAGTGAAACTTGCCTGCGCGGTTAGATCTCATTTTACCCTCTCCCCTTGGAGAGGCTACGGAATGGAGAAGGTTGCAGTAATGCTCAGCAGGGAGCGCTTTCCCCAGATTGGTGGCTGTGACACACTGTGGTGGGGAGGTGTGGGGAGGGGGGGGAAACTTCACTCCATTGCCCTCTCTTCTCTGGGATCACTTGATGCAGAGGCCCCAAAATAAGAAGGAACACCTCACCTTGATGGGTACAAAGAAAGCGCCGGTATAGGAATAATTAAGCTGAAGTCAAGAATTTGCGGAAGGAAGATAATGAGATAACTGTGGCCTAGTTTGTACTATTCCCTGAATTTACAGCAGGAGAACCGGACCGTTGGGCCCAACTGATCTCTGCCAGTGTTTATGCTCCACATGGGCCTCCTCTCACCCTACTTCATTCAACCCATCGACTCAAGGAATAGCTTTACATGTCTTATAGCCTAAAGTGAAATGGAATTAGCGCTGGGGACAATATTACAGGCATTTAATCAGCAAACAAGCTCTCCCTGTCACCTGGTGCAGTTGGCTTTTATACCATGGGTAAGGGTTCAGTTGCGAGGTGGTGCTAAGTTTGAGCTGGTTGTGATTATGCCAATAGAGTTGGTGAGAGGCGACCTCTCGGGACATGGGGAGATGGCCGTTGGTTCATTGACAGTGTAAAGATTTGCCTTTCCTCTGGTGTGCGGACTGACTGGGTATAAACCTGGCTGATCCCTGGCTTTAGCCGCTAGACTCACCTGGATGACCAGCTGAAGTGCTCTATAGAAACAGCGTTTCAGCTATTTCAGCAGAAGCAAGTTGGCTCGGTACAAGGCTGGGCATGGGACCTTTAGTAGAGCCACCTGGCATTTTTCTTCTGGTTCTAGCCCCTACGCTGCGCCTGACCTGTCAAAGCCGGAGGTTGCAATCATAATATCGGCTCCTCCGACGTTAAGCACTTTCTTCAGTTGACCCCAATTACCGGTTCAAGCAGAAAGGGACATCTTATTGTTATCATGATCACCCCAATTTCACTGTGACTCCATTTCAGCTGAAGAGATACTTTAGATCCATGACTAATATTTGCAAACGGATTTATAATAAAATGTTTACAAATATTCTAGTATGTTCATCTGTGCCTTTTCTCTTTACAAATGCTGATTGTATGTTTCCAGCATTTTCCTGATGTAATGACTTGCAGTACCACCAGTGACCTGACAGTGGCAATGACATACATTTGGACTCAGCGGTGCCACCAGCGCTACCTTCAGAAATCGCACGGTACTGCAGTCAACAACAACAACAACAACAAAACTGAGCCCATTGTGGTTGGAAAGCCAAGGTGAAAGGGCAAGGTTCACTGCTGGACACCACCACGGCTATCCCAAAAGCAGGAGAGTAGACAAGGTCCAAACAAGGCCAGGTGACCACCAGGCTTCGGACTTACAAACCTGCAGATTTTAGCAGGGTGGAAGTGGCCTTAAAGGTAGAAACAGAAAATGCTGGAAACACTCAGCAGGTAAAGGTAGCATCTGTGGAGAGAGAAACAAGAGTTATAGTTTCGGGTCAATGACCTTTCGTCAGGTCTTCAGGCAGATTTTAAGATGTTTTGAGGACCTGGGAAAGAATGAGGAAGATTTAAAACCTTTACACACTTGATTTAATTGACTTTGGGTTTGTGTGTGTGTGTGCGTGTGTGAGTGATTTCTGTGCATGGGAGGGGTGGATTGCAAAAATTAAGGGCCTCTACAATAAGGAGGTGCCATTTAGTGGTTCGATTGCATTGCCCGTGGTGTGAGACACCATCATCAGTTCCAGCTGTTATAAGTCTTGTATCAACAGGGCACAAGTGAAAAGTTATTGAAGCTAAAGGTGAGGATACTATTTATTGACTGAATTGCAATATTGTCTTCAGTGGTTGGACAAGGTATAAATCAGTGTTTGATCTTTGTTCCATACTTGTAAAAATTGTTGATTGGGGAATATTTGTGAGCAGATATTTAGTGCACACTCTTTAGTGGCACATGATATTAAATAGCTGCTCCCAGCCTCTCTCTTCTCAATAGTTTGTCAAGCATGGGGTGGGAGCAAACGCATCCGTGATAATTAATGATTGCAGAGGTATCATCAACTGCTGCAATGTTGCAGCATCATGTGGGTCCATGCACGCCCCCTTTCAGAAAGGGGTGAACTGTGTACCTTCAGAGTGTGGATGGGTCGATCGCCACCGCCAGGTCTGGTGCACAGCAGCAATTAAAGTGCCTCACCCTTCCCCACAATCCTTCCCTGGCCGCAAGGAAAATATTTTTTGTTCCATATAAGATAATTCAAAAGGGATGTTTGAAAAAGGTGAGATTCTGACCCCCCCCTCCCACCCTCCCTCCCGCCCTCAACAAAAAGGGTCAATGTTCTTTTCAGTAATCTAGACTTGTTGCAAATATTAACTTGACAATCACTGCATTAGCTGCATGTTCTGCTAAGTTCAGGCATTGCACCTTTACTACTGTGTAGTACAGCCTGTATAAGTCTTTTATATGATCTTGTGATATTTTACTATGTGACTCCCCCTGCCCCTACCCAATCTTCCTCCATTGTCATCTGTTGACCTGCTGCTGATGTTAATCTAGTCACTTCTGTAAATATTTATTTATTGCAGTCTTTGTCAATGTCGTTGACTAGTTGCTGTGCCAGTCTTAAGTGTCAATGTATTTTTAATTCAGTGAAACCATTTTGAAATTGTTCCAATTTTTACTTGTTATTGTACAAAGCAAATAAAGGCTTTAGTCATGCAAAATGTGACATTCCTGATTGGGTGGCTGGGGGTGGGGACTCTTGGAATGGGTTAGGGGTGGGGAAGGTGCCTGGGCAAGTGAAGTGGGAACACCAGCAGTCTGATAGGTGACTGTGCCTTAAAGGATTGAGAGGAGCGGACAAATTTGAGGTCTGACTGACCAACCTACATTTACTAGCCTGTCGGTGAGAACGTGGTGGCTGATTCTTTATTTCATTGTTTGTGGCTTGCTAGTGGAACTCCAGAGGGATTTAAGTGTCAGGGTAACTAGGGATGAGCAGTAAGTCCTGGTGTGCTATTGTTACTCACATTGCGAGTACCAATTGCACAAAAGGACCTGAAATACGCAATACACCTGCTTTCACTGAATCACAGTGCAGAAGAGGCCCTTCGGCCCATCGAGCCTGCACCGACATGTGAGAAACACCTGACCTACCTACCTAATCCCATTTACCAGCACTTGGCCCATAGCCTTGAATGTCATGACGTGCCAAGTGCTCATCCAGGTACTTTTTAAAGGATGTGAGGCAACCCGCCTCCACCACCCTCCCAGGCAGTGCATTCCAGACCGTCACCACCCTCTGGGTAAAAAAGTTTTTTGTCACATCCCCCCCTAAACCTCCTGTCCCTCACCTTGAACTTGTGTCCGCCTGTGACTGACCCTTCAACTAAGGGGACAGCTGCTCCCTATCCACCCTGTCCATGCTCCTCATAATCTTGTACACCTCGATCAGGTCGCCCTCAATCTTCTCTGCTCCAACGAAAACAACCCAAGTCTATCCAACCTCTCTTCATAACTTCAATGTTTCACCCCAGGCAACATCTTAGTGAATCTCCTCTGCACCCCCTCCAGTGCAATCACACCCTTCCTATAATGTGGCGACCAGAACTGCACACAGTACTCCAGCTGTGGCCTCATCAAGGTTCTATACAACTCCAACATGACCTCCCTACTTTTGTAATCTATGCCTCGATTGATAAAGGCAAGTATCCCATATGCATTTTTCACCACCTCACTAACATGCCCCTCCATCTTCAGAGATCTATGGACACACACGCCAAGGTCCCTTTGTTCCTCAGAACTTCCTAGTGTCATGCCGTTCATTGAATACTTCCTTGTCAAATTGCTCCTTCCAAAGTGTATCACCTCACACTTTTCAGGGTTAAATTCCATCTGCCACTTATCTGCCCATTTGACCATCCCGTCTATATCTTTCTGTAGCCCAAGACACTCAACTTCACTGTTAACCACCCGGCCAATCTTTGTGTCATCCGCAAACTTACTAATCCTACCCCCCACATAGTCATCTATGTCGTTTATATAAATGACGAATAATAGGGGACCCAACACAGATCCCTGTGGTACGCCACTGGGCACTGGCTTCCAGTCACTAAGTTGCTTTCTTCTCCAACACTTTGCCAATGCCTCCTGCACAGCTCCAGATGATGATTTGTGTGGCTGAGTGTCACCAGCTAGGCTGGTATTTATTGCCCATCCCTAATTGCCCTTGCAAAGGTGGTGCTGAGCCACCTTCTTGAACCGCTGCAGCCCGTGTGGTGTAGGTGCACCCCCAGTGCTGTTAGGAAGGGAGCTCCAGGTTTTTGACCCAGTGACAGTGAAGGAACGGCGATATATTTCCAAGTCAGGATGGTGCGTTGCTTGGAGCGGAGCTTCCAGGTGGTGGTGTTCCAATCTATCTACTGCCCTTGTCTTTCTAGATGGTACAACTCGAGGGTTTGGAAGTTGCTCTGGAAAGAGCCTTGGTGAGTTGCTGCAGTGCATCTTTAGATAACTTACACTGCTGTCAGTGAATGTTTAAGGTGATGGATGGGATGCTGATCAAGCAGCTGCTTTGTCCTGGATGGTGTTAGGCTTGTTGAGCAGAGCACACATTGAAATCTGCGTATTTCCCGCACTTCTGCTCTGCCCTCTTCCCCTCCCTCCCAGAACCGTGATAGAGTTCCACTTGTCCTCACCTTCCACCCCACCAGCCTTCGTATTCAACTGATCATCCTCCATTCACCTCCATTCTGATACCGCCACCAAGCACCTTTCTCCCCATCAGAATTCCGAGGGGACTGTTTCCTCTGTGACACCTTAATCCACCCCTTAGTCACCCCCAGCACTCCCTCCATTCCCTCTGGGTACATTTCTGTGCAAGCGTAGGATGTGCAACACTTGACCCTTCACCTCCTCCCTTCTCACTTTCTAATGCCCCAAGCTCTCCATGCAAGTAAAACAGTGATTTACATGTACTCCTTTCAATTTAGCCTGCTGTATTCGCTGCTCACAATGTGGTCTCCTCCATAATGGGGGAGACCAAACGCAGACTGAGTGATCACTTGGCAGAACATCTCCATTCAGTCCACAACATTGTTGCTGAGCTTCCTGTTGCTTATCATTTCAATTCTCCACCTTGCTCCCACTCTGACCTTTCTGTCCTTGACCTGCTAGTTTTCCAATGAAGCTCAATGCAAGCTCGAGGAGCAATACCTCATCTTTCTACTGGGCACTCTGCAGCCTCTGGACTCAACATTGAGTTCAACAACTTTAGACCAAAACCTCGGGCCCCATTTTGTTTCATATATTCTTGCTGGTTCAGTTTTCTCTCGCGATTTTTTTTCCTTCCTCCTTTCACTTGCTGAAATTCTATCTTTTCTCGGTTCTAATGAAAGGCCATCAACTTGAATCATTGGGCGAGTTTAATGCTCCTCCTGTTATGATCCCAGCTGATGTTACAACTGGACAAGTCAGATCCCAGAGTGAAACCTGGCTTGATAGATCCTAACTTTTATTTTTTTTTAGAAACCATGGAGGGAAGTTACTGAACAAATTCACAGGAGTCTGCTGGTGAGCTTTAAAAAAAAAGAATAAAACGTTCATTAAACAAGAAAAGTGAATTATATTGCACCAGACAAAAACGTTGAAAGGAATGCAATAAAAACACAAGAAAATGATTCAAATATTCATGATTCCTTCACCCCAACTATCTCTTTATGGACACATGCAAATTCAGAAAGATAAAACAAATTACCATATCTGTCTTGTACTTTAATACACAGAGTAATTATGCAGTACATGTGAACCAGCAGACGGACTGTGGTCAGACACACCACAGTTCAAAGTAAATGACACATGCGACCAAAGCAGATTCTATGGATTTCTCAACAACCCACCCTGATGCTTATCATACCGTGAGGCAACCAGCCTCACTGAAACTCTGCCTTTCTCACGAGGGTTTCCAATCTCAACATTTGAAGAACTCGCTTTGGAATTCTCTCCAAACATTGCTCCTACTCAGACAGCTTCAACAAGGATCCACTTCCAGGTTTTCAATCTCGCCTTCTGAGATTCCTTTCTCTGGATCGCTGAGTACACTCGGGCTTCACCTTCCAAGCACAATTTCAGATCTTCAACTGTGCCAAGCTATATAAATGCAGATCTTCTTTACATTTTTCAATTAATTGTCAACATGAAGCAAATCTGACCCCTGAGATGTTCTCGGCATCTTTCCTTGTTGCAGATTGACTGAGAGCCAGACAACTGGCAAAACACTCAGACACCACACCAGGAGTCAGCGAGAATCATCAGTAGGAGAGATTGGAGGCCAGGGATGAGGGGACTGGGAGGTGTGGGGGTTGGAGGGAGAAAGGAATCTGAACAACATCTAGAAGACGTCAACATCTGGTGCATGTTTAAGCGAGGCATCTTCCGCAACCAGGAACGCAGTTGGACCTGTTCTCATGAGTGGGAACTCGTGACAGGCCGATCAACGTCAATGATTGGCACCCCTTCCACAAACATTCACTCCCTTCACCACCGACGAACAGTGGCAGCAGTGTGTACCATCTACAAGATGTACTGTAGAGACTCACCAAGGCTCCTTAGGCAGCACCATCCAAACCCAAGACCACTACCATCTAGAAGAACCAGGGCAGCAGATACATGGGAACACAACCACCTGAAAGTTCCCCTCCAAGCCACTCACCATCCTGACTTGGAAATATATCGCCGTTCCTTCACTGGTTCAAATTCTTGGAACTCCCTCCCTAACAGCACTGTGGGTGTACGTATACCACCTATGCCACGGACTGCAGCGGTTCAAGAAGGCAGCTCACCACCACCTTCTCAAGGGCAATTAGGGGTAGGCAATAAATGCTGGCCCAGCCAGCGACGCCCACACCCTGTAAATGAATTTTAAAAAACATGTATTCTCAATCAAAACCTGACACCAAAACATTGAGTGAGTTAAGGATTGCTAAGGATTGCTCCTCATCTGTTCCCTTATGGTGGGCAGCCTTGCCCCATCAGGAGTACACGGTGCCAATCAAGGCAATTATCACCCACGGCTTTCCCACGATTCACATGGGATTCAGGCCTATATTTCGGGAACAGCACTCAGGAGCAGTGAGACAGGTCGGGTGATGGGTAATTTTCCTTTTCTCATTCACAATAGAAACAGCCAATGGCAGGGGTTAGAGAATCCTGATGAAATCTCCATTTGATCGTTCGTATCGTGGTGACTCGACCGAGGTCAGCTCATCCAGACCTGACCTCGTGAGGGGTGGGGCACAAAATAACACATCTGTGTGTGTGCTCCTTTGGGAATTCAAATTAAGGATGGAAATTTCTCTTCTCCCTTCCTGATTCCTGATGTCCCGTTTATCCCCTAGGAACTTCTGAACAGCCTGGTACAAAAAAAAATAAAACAACCGTCAGTTCTCAAAGCTGGGAAATCTCAGAGTCCAAGCTGTGTGAAGCCCAGCCTGAGCAATAGGTGGGGTAAGAATAAAAGCTCCTATACCTGACCACTACACACATGGCCATCCAATCAAACCCATTAGCTTGTCACAGACTGTGGGTTAGATGCAGGATTTTTTGTTTTTTACTGATCCATTTGACTCTGGCTTGATGGGCCGAAGGGCTTCTTCTGCACTGTGATTCTGTGATTGTGCACTGTCTTCCCTGGTCATCTGTGGAGAGCATAATTAGGTCCTATTTCTAAGAAACACCCAATCTAAAAGGTGCACGACATCAGTTGCTGGTGAAACAGTTCAAATGGAATGCAGACTGTTGCCATAGGAACAGAAGGAGGCCATTCAGCCCCTCAAGCCTGTCCTGCCATTCAGTTATATCATGGCCAGATCCATATCTTAACTCTATTTCCTCACCTCGCTTAATGCCCTAAACAAACAGAACTGTCATTTCCAGCTGACCCTCAGCTTGCACAGCATATTTCGGGGAGAGACTTCCAGATTTTCACAACTCTCTGCGTACGGAAGTGCTTCCTAACATCACTCTTCGACAGCCTGGCTTTAACTTCCAGGTTATGCTCCCTCGTTCTGGGCTCCCTGCGCCAGAAGAAATACATTTTCACTCTTGACCCTGTCAAATTCACACCTCAATTAGGTCACCCCTTAACCTTTGACATTGAAGGCAACACAAGCCTAAGTCCATTCAATTCAGCAATGGGATTCAAAGTGGCAAGAGGCACAGCCTGCCACTGACAACTTATTAGAAGTATCCCTAGTGCTGGGAGTGTCGAACCTCCATGACCCTTACTCAGTCAACTCCCCATAAAGGCAGACGTTTGCCAAGAAAACTTCATCTCGGATTAGTTCCCTGTGAGTTTCGAATTGAAAATGGCTGACCCGAGGGTTGTTTAATGATTCACTCTCTGAATTCACTGCCAGAAACTGAGAACAAATGACTTGTCATGCATGAAAGCCATTTGAATTCTAAGCCATAGAAGATCACCCATTACCCTTCATAAGAAAGCTGACATCAACTGGTGGATAATGGAAAGGGATAGAAACATAGAAACATAGATACTAGGAGCAGGAGTAGGCCATTTGGCCCTTTGAGCCTGCTCCACCATTCAATATGATCATGGCTGATCCTCAATCTCAACACCATATTCCCGCTTTCTCTCCATACCCCTTGATGCCCCTAATATCCAAAAATTTATCAATTTCTTTCTTGAATAGGACTGGGTAGATAATTATAAGGGTGATACCGGGACTGAGAAGTTATAGCTGTAAGGAAAGTCTGATAGACTGGAACCCTACTCTCAAAAAAAAGAGAGAGCTTATGGATGGGACCCGACAGAGGTCTTTAAAATTATGAAGGGGTTCAATAGAGTAAATGTATCCACATGTAGGATAATCAAAAACTAGTGGCCATAACTATAAGAAAGTCACTAGAAAATCCAATAAGGAATTCAGGAGAACGTTCTTTACCCAGAGCGTGGTTAGCCTGTGGTTCTTGGCACCACTAAGAGTGGTTGAGGCAAATAGTATAGATGCATTTAAGGGGAAGCTAGATAAACACATGAAGGGGAAAGGAATAGAAGGATATATTGATGGGGTGTGTCGAAGTAGGGCAAGATGAGATTCCTTTTTATTTATTCTTTCACAGGATGTTGCTGAAAAGGCCAGCAATTGTTGTTCATCCCTAATGGCCCTTGAGCCAAGTCACTTGCCACACCATTTCAGAGAGAAGGTAAGAGTCAACCACATTGCTGTGGGTCTGGAGTCATGTTTTGGTGAGACCAGTAAGGATGGAAGATTTCCTCCCCTAAAAGACATTGGTGAACCAGGTGGGTTTTTATGACAATCAACGATGGTGTCATGGTCACCATGACTGAGACTAGCTTTACAATTCCAGATTGTTAATTCAGTTTAAATTTCACCAGCTGCCATGATAAACCTGTGGCCACATTAATGTTAGCAACATTATCACTGTGTCACCATCTCCTCTGACTGGGCACGTGTGGAGTATAAACAGTGGAATGGACCAGTTGGGTCAAATGACCTGTTTCCGCGTTGTAGATTATCTATAATTCTCGGATGTTGGGAGACTTTCACACTTAGCTTCACAGCGCGCAGTGAATCCAAGACTCCTCGCCAGTGGTCTGCTGTAAGTGCAAGGAATGCGGATTGGAGAACGTGGTCAATAAATCACAAAGAGCATGTTTTAGCTTCTATGTTGGTTATCTAATGAAGTCCGCTATCTGCAGCTCAGATCAATATATTGCCACCTCTGATTCTTCCAGATTTTCTTCAGTCCCTACAATATTCTTGGATATATATATTGCTGTCAGTGTGACTCATGCTGATGTTTTCAATGAGTCGTCTCCCCTTAAGGGCAACAGTGAATCATTTGGTATTTTTTCAATAGTTTGACAGCTTTCTATTTTGAAATCAACATTTCTCAGAGGGAAACAAAGATAATTAACGGGATAGAGAAAATCACTTGGGAAAATATATTTTCAAACATGTTAGGGCAGCAGGGGAAAGGTTGCAGGTTCATGGATTTTAAAAAGCGAATTTAGGACTCAAACCAGGAGTGTTGCTTTACACAGAGGGTGATCAACAGCTGGGATTTGTTTCCAGGTAGAATCTCTAACACAGGAACACCAGAAACCACTAAGCATCGTCATGTCAAGGTGTAAAGAAGGATGGAATTAAACAGAGTGAAGGGCCATCTGCATCGAAACCTACTTTATGGTGTATGGGAGATATGTGGCCTTAGGAACTAACTGACACATTACATTGTGATTACAGGTTGTTATAAGACTGTCCCACAGAGTCTGTTTCTCTATGGAGCCACGCATCAACCTTTCTGGCTGATGTCAAGAGGCTTAAAAGGTGACATTTGAGTTTGCATGTAAGGGGGAAAATCCTTGCAAATGGCTTAAATGTGCTCTCTGTGTTAGAATGATAAAGTCAACACACAGCTGATATTAAATAGCCTTCTAGGCATCAAACAGATCTTCAGTACTTTAAAGCGGCAGTTTATAGGTGAGGGATAGAATTGATTGGATGTTGCCACTTTACAACAATTATTTCGAATTTACAGAGTAGAAACAGGTAGTTCAGTTGAGATAGCTAAAAAAAAAAAGGGCTGGGAGCAGTTCTGATTTGTGACCAGTGAAAATACATGCCTTGGACTTTGCCTCATCTTCCGGCTAGGCACTTTACAGCCTTCCGGACTGAATATTGAGTTCAACAACTTTAGATCATGAACTCTCTCCTCCATCCCCACCCCCTTTCCATTTCTTCCTCCTTTTTGTTTTTTCCAATAATTTATATAGATTTTTCTTTTCCCACCTATTTCCATTATTTTTAAATGTATTTCCATCCATTGTTTTATCTCTACCTTTTAGCCTTTTTAGTATTCCTTCACCCCACCCCAACTAGGGCTATCTAGTTGTACCTTGTCTGTCCTGCTTTCTACTCTTAATTAGCACATTCCTTTAGATAATATCACCACCTTCAGCACCTCTTTGTTCTTTTGTCCGTGACATCTTTTGGTTATCTCCACCTATTACTGGCTTCTTGTCCCAATAACATCCCCCCCACCTCCCTTAAACCAGCTTATATTTCACCCCTTTCCTATTTTTACTTAGTTCTGTTGAAGGGTCATGAGGACTCGAAACGTCAACTGTGCTCTCCTCTGCCAATGCTGCTAGACCTGCTGAGTTTTTCCAGGTATTTCTGTTTCTGTTTTTGCCATGAACTTTTGTTCTTCTCTTGGATTTAAAATGATTGACCATCCAAGTCTCGACAAACACAGGGGAAGCTTGTGTGGCCCACAGATCCACATCGTTTCTGATCTGCAAGGTGCGGCTGATTTACTTCTGTTTAATTTCGGCAGCTTTCTTTAGTGTCATCGACTGGCCATGTCTTGCCTCGTCGCCAGTTGTTAGTCGCTTTGCTCAGCGAACACGGTTACACGCCCAACTACTGGCGAGTGAGTCGGTAAACAATATACTGCAGATGTAGAGACCAATGTAAGATGAAGCACGTGCTGTTTATTAACACAAGTAATGGGGCATCAACACATGTGCTTCTCCAACCAGACCCTATACTAAACTACTGATTAACATTGTAGCCTGCGCTACACAGCAATTGGGTAATACAGTCAAATGGTCAATCTGCTCACATTCTCTTAAAGGTGTATTGAACCTCAGACTACCACACCTGTTGTACCTGCATATTAACCTTTTGTGATTCATGCACTAGGACACCCAGATCCCTCTGAATCTCAGAGCTCTGCAATCTCTCACCATTTAGATCATAAGCTTCCCTTTTATTATTCCTGCCAAAATGAACAATTTCACATTTGCCCACATTACACTGTAACAGGTGGGAAGTGAATGTTATAAGCTCCCCGCCTGACTGATGGAATCACTTTTGAGTGTTTTGACCAATTTTTGCACAGTTTGGTTTCATTTTCATGTTTTCCAAGTGACTTTATTAAGACTGAAACAGCATCGCAGGCTTCTCTCCAATTGAAGGGAGCTGGACTCTCTGACCATCTTCTCCGTGGAATCAAACTGAAAGTGGGACCTTTAGTGATGTGGATCATAATTACAACAACTTTGACTTTTATAGTGCCTTTGATGTGTCAAACTGTCCCCAGCCACTTCACAGGAGAATAAATGGCGAAATAGCTCTTTCCACTAGTAAGAAAGAAAGATAAGCTCATTCATAGAGCATCTATCATCAATTCAGGATGTTTCAAAGTGCTTTACAGCCAATAATGCACTTTTTAAGTCACCATTGTAATGGAAGAAATAAGCAAACTTCCTCAAACACCAATATGATAATGACCAAATAATCTGTTTTAGGGATGCTGATTGAAGGATAAACATTGGTCAGGACACCGGGGTTGAGGGGGAACTCCTCTGCTCTTCTTTGAAATATGCCATGGGGCCTTTTATTTTAAGCTGAGAGGGCAGACAGGACCTTGGTTTATGGCCTCCTCTGAAAGATGGTACCTGTGACAGTGCAGAACCCCCTCAGTATTGTCCAGTCGATAGTGCAGTGTTCTCTCAGTATTGACTTTCCAACAGTGCAGTGCTCATGCAGTACTGATCCTCCAACAATGCAGCGTTCCCTCAGTACTGACCGTCCGACAGTGCAGTGTTCCCTCAGTATAGCCCAATCCACAATGCAGTATTTCCTCAGTACTGACTTTCCAACAGTGCAGCACTCCCTCAGCACTGATCCTCCAACAATGCAGTATTCCCTCAGTACTGACCCTCTGACAGTGCAGCTCTCCCTCAGCACTGATCCTCCAGCAATATAGCATTCCCTCAGTGCAGTATTTCCTCAGTATTGACTTTCCAACAGTGCAGCACTCCCTCAGCACTGATCCTCCAACAATGCAGAGTTCTCTCAGTATTGACTCTCCTGCAGTGCAGAACTCCCTCAGCACTGAACCGGAATGGAACCAATATCCTTGCAGGGAGGTTTGCAAGTGCTGTTGGGGAGGGTTTAAACTAACTTGGCAGGGGGATGGCATCCTGAGATGAGGTTCAGCATTGGGAGATGCACAGCCAAAATTAGAAGAGAGAGCAAGTGAGTCTGGAAGGCATAGAAATTATAGGCCAGTTAAGGCACAAGGGAGTTTGGCAAGGTTGGATGATATTTATTTTAATGCAAGGAGTCTGATGAATAAGGCAGATGAGTTGAGGGCACAAATTAGCACATGGAAGTCATTGATGTCATGGAGACATGGTTGAGAGAGGGGCAGGATTGGCAGCTCAATATTCCAGGATATAAGGCCTTCAGGCAAGACAGGGAAGGAAGTGTAAGAGGAGAGGGTATTGCAATATTGATCAAGGAGTCAATTACAGCAGTAAGGAGGGATGACATCTTAGAAGGTTCCTCAAATGAAGCCATATGGGTAGAACTGAAAAAGAAAAAAGGAGCAATCCATTGCTGGGAGTGTACTATGGGCTCCCAAATAGTCAGAGAGAAATAGAAGAACAGATATGTAGGCAAATTTCAGAGAAGTGTAAAAATAATAGGATAGTAATAGTGGGGGATTTCAACTTCCCCAACATTAACTGGGTTAGTCATAGTGCGATAGGTTTGGAGGGAGCGGAATTCTTAAAATGCATTCAGGAGAGCTTTTTAAGCCAATACGTAGAAGGTCCTACAAGAGAGGGGGCGGTCCTGGACTTAATTTTAGGGATGAAGCCGGGCAAGTGGTAGAGTTATCAGTAGGGGAGCATTTTGCAGATAGTGATCATAACTTCGTTAGATTCAAAGTTGTTATGGAAAATGACAAGGATGGGCCATAAATCAAAGTTCTAAATTGGGGAAAGGCCGATTTTAATAAGATGTGATTTGGCCAGAGTGGACTCGGAGCAGCTACCTTTAGGTAAATCTGCGTCAGAGCAGTGGGACTCATTCAAGAAGGAAATAGGGACAGTACAGGGCCAACATATTCCAGTAAAGACAAAGGGTGGGACCAACTAATCCAGGGAACCCTGGATGTTGAGGGATATACAGGATTGGATAAAGAGAAAAAGGGAGGCTGATGGCAGATACCGAGGACTCAAAATAGCGGAAGCCCTAGAGGAGTATAGAATGTGTAGAGGGAAACTTAAAAAGGAAATTAGGAGAGCAAAAAGGGGTCATGAAACCACATCGGCAGGTAAAAGATAGGAAAATCCAAAGTTATTTTACAAGTACATTAAGGGCAGAATTTTATGGCCCCATTTCGGTGGGGACGGGGCCGTAAAATGTGGCGAGACATTATAAACCCCATTGACTTCAACGGGAACATAAGATCCCGCTGGCGTAAAATTCTGACCTAAGAGTAAGAGCATAACTAGGGAAAGGGTAGGGCCCATTAAAGACCATAGTGGTAATTTGTGTGTGGAGCTGGAAGATGTAGGTAGGGTTCTAAATGAATAATTTGTGTCGGTGTTCACAAGTGTGAGGGACAACATGGGTATGGAAATCAGGCAAAAGGACTGTGATATAATTAAAGAAATTAGCATAGAAAGGGAGGAGGTTCTAAGTGGTCTGGCAGGCTTAAAAGGAGATAAATCTCCAGGCCCGGATGAAATGTATCCCAGGCTGTTGAGTTGAGGCAAGGGAGGAGATAGCAGGGGCACTGGCAATAATTTTCAATATTTCTCTGGCCACAGGAGAGGTGCCAGAGGACTGGAGGACAGCCAATGTGGTACTGTTATTCAAGAAGGGAGCAAGGGATAAACCAGGGAACTACAGACCAGTCAGTCTAACCTCAGTGGTGGGGAAACTATTGGAAGCAATTCTGAGGGACAGAATGAATCTACACTTGGATAGGCAGGGATTAATCAAGGACAGTCAGCATGGTTTTGTTAAGGGGAGGTCATGTCTAACCAATTTGATTGAATTTTTCGAAAAGGTGACCAGGTGTGTAGATGAGGGCAATGCATTTGACGAGGTCTACTTGGACTTCAGCAAGGCTTTTGATAAGGTCCTGCATGGGAGACTGATAACAACGGTAAGAGCCCATAGGATCCAAGGCAATTTGGCAAATTGGATCCAGAATTGGCTGAGTGGCAGGAAGCAGAGGGTGATGGTTGAGGGGTGTTTTTGTGACTGGATGCCTTTGTCCAGTGGGGTTCCACAGGGATTGGTGTTGGGTCCCTTGCTGTTTGTGGTATATATAAATGATTTGGACTTAAATGTTGGAGGGTTGATCAGTAAGTTCGCGAATGACACAAAAATTGGTGGGGTGGTAAATAGTGAGGAGGATAGCCTTACATTACAGGAGGATATAGATGGGCTGGTCAGATGGGCTGATCAGTGGCAAATGGAATTTAATCCGGATAAGTGTGAGGTGATGCACTTGGGAAGGACAAACAAGGCACGGGAATGCACAATGAATGGTAGGACCCTGGGAAGTACCGAGGATCAGAGGGACCTTGGTGTATGTGTCCACCGGTCCCTTAAGGTAGCGGGACAGGTAGATAAGGTGGTTAAGAAGACATATTGGATACTTGCCTTTATTAGCCGAGGTATAGAATATAAGAGTAGGGAGGTTATGCTGGAACTGTATAAAATGCTGGTTAGGCCACAGCTAGAGTATTGCGTGCAATTCTGGAATCCGCATTATAGGAAGGATGTGATTGCACTAGAGAGAGTGCAGAGGAGATTTACCAGGATGTTGCCTGGGCTGGAGAGTTTTAGTTATGAGGAGAGATTGGATAGGCTGGGGTTATTTTCCCTGGAGCAGAGGAGATTGAGGGGGGACATGATTGAGATGTTTAAAATTCTGAGGGGCATAAATAGGGTAGACAGGAAGAAACTTTTCCCCTTGGTGGAGGGATCAATAACCAGGGGGCATAGATTTAAGGTAAGGGGCAGGAGGTTTAGAGGGGATGCGAGGAAGAATTTTTTCACCCAGAGGGTGGTGGGAGTCTGGAACTCACTGCCTGAAAGGGTGGTAGAGGCAGAAACCCTCATAACATTTAAGAAGTATTTGGATGTGCACTTGCGATGCCATGGCACACAAGGCTATGGGCCTCGTGCTGGAAAATAGGATTAGAATAGCTAGGTACTTGTTTGACCAGTGCAGAATCGATGGGCCGAAGGGCCTTTCTCTGTGCTGTAGACCTCTATGATTCTATGATACTAACTCTCCAACAGTGCAGCACTCCCTCTCACTACAGTCCCAATGACAATGCAGCGCTCCATCAGTACTGACCCTCTGACAGTACAGTACTGATCTTCCAATAATGCAGTGTATCCTCAGTACTGACCCTCCAAGCAGCACTTCCCCAGTGCTATGAAGTTCAGAAGAGGTGATAGGCATCTGGTAGCGAAATTACCAAGATGTAGCTGGGCCAGTACATCCGAGGAGTGACAATCACAGTCGGATCGCCAGCCTGCTCCTTTATACTTACCTTCGTCAGGAGCTGCACCTTTTTCGCTTCACCTTGTGATTTGGGGTTGTGAAGAAATGTGCAGCAGACTGGCTCCTGGGACACTTCAATGCAGACAGCAGCACCGGGAGAAGTGAAGCTGTGTTCCCTTTTCACAGCACTAGCTGCCGTAAAGCAGGTGAGTTTAAAGGTCCCAGCCACTTTGAGAAGCCAGGGAGAAGGTAAGTTGGTAAGGTAAGTGGGTAGGGTGGGAGGGAAAGGGGAGGGTGGGCTATGATGGGTTGGAGAGGGTAGGATGGGTCAGGGGGATAGGATAGGTTGGGTGGGTCGGGAGTTTGGTGGGGCTGTAGTTTGGGGTGGGGGTTAGGGGTCTGTACAATAAGTAACCACGAGTTAGGAGTGGTATTAATCCTTCTAATCTTTCCTGGGTAGCTAGTCTGCTAAGAGATTTAAATCAGAGTTTTGGATGCTTCCTAGTGCAGAGTCTGAGCTTCCCGGGCAATTCCCAAGCAGTCCTTGTGTGGGAATGTCCGGGGGTCTTCCAGCGCATCTTCTGGGGTACTCCCATGTACGACCCTCCTGGGGAGTGGAGGTTCTGCCACATAATCTTGGTATTGTAGTTATCCAGCCAATGGAAACCAAAATGGTTTAGGTTCTGTGATCAGCTATGCGAATTAACCAACAATTATTAAAATTTGGGGTAGGTCTGTCACTGGAGGTAGGGGTTCCTGTATGGGGAGGAATCCTGACCGGGGGTAGCAGGAATACAGAGCTTTCTTTTACTGCGTCTCTTCTAGCTTTGCCCCTATTCTCAGCGGTTTTCTCCAGCACTCTGTCCTAACGTCAGGTTAAAATAGCAGAAAGGGTTCCCAGATGATATTAGCCCACTCTGCATTTTTTTAATCTTGGGAGCCAGTGGTGTCGCTGCCTGAAATGTGATGCTGCAGTCAACCCCATTGTGGTGGGGACAGAATGTGTTAGTCCCTCTCCCTCCATTTTCACACCTCCTCTGTTTTCCGTCAATGTGGCGGGCTGGCTAAAATCAAGGTCCAAGAGGCCAGAGTTGGGAGGTCTGAGAGGCTATAACACGGGGGCAAGTCACAGAAATGGGAAAGGCCAAGGTGAGGGAGGGTATTTTACACAAGAGGGTGAGGTTTGGTTGGTGTGATCAATATAGATCAATGAAGGGTTTGGAGCAGGGAAGGGATAGAATTGCATTCCCTCCCAAGGAGAACAAAACTTGCCTAAATCCAACACTGTGGGAGACAGTGGGTCAGAGAGTCTAAAGCTATCTAAAGTTTTATAATACTTCCGATCCACTTAACATTGGAGCATCCTGATACCAGCTGTGGAGCTCAGTGAGAGCGTTAGAAAGGCTTTGATGAGATGTCTGTGGTCTTGCTACCACCCCCCCCACCCACTACTCCCCGTCCAACTATCCTAACCACCTGTGCAGAAGAGATCAGTGCAATAGATTATTAATTGGAAACACGTTGTTTAAAGACTGAACGCGCAGCACAGATGAAGTTGAGAATCAGGGAGCCCCTTCAGCTTGAAGTCAAGGGGGAAACACATCAGTGCAAGAGGAATGGTCTCAGTGTGCAAGAGCATGCCACATATCTCGGTTATTATATTATCCTGAATAAGGCAGCCAATTAAGCCAGAATTGATCAAAAGCAGAGGGACTGTGCACTTCATTATAAACCCTGCTTTCTTTCATCAAGTATGAAAACATAGGTAGCTTCAATGTTTGAAAACCTTCAAGACTGTGAAGACACATTCAAGCCACATACGATTTATGTGAAGTCAGTAATAGCGTTTGCCAGCAGTGGCTCAGTTGTTAGTCCTCTTAGCTCTAGTGTCGGTAGGTTCAAGTCTTACTCTAGAGTAGGTACAAAATCTAGACTAACACTCCCAGTTCAGGGCTGAGGTAATATTTCTCAGATGAGGTGTTAAGCCAAGACTATGATATTTCAGTCAATGTGTGGTCAACACCTTTAATGTTTCAGGTCCATGGCTCTTCATCAGGCCTCCCTGCCTTTGCATGCTGCTGGAATTAGAGTTACAGAATCATGATGGCACAGAAGGAGGCCATTCAGCCCCTTGAGTACAGAGAAATCCAATCAGTCCCACCCTCCGCTCTATCCCTGTAAGGTTATTTTCCTCAAGTGACCATCCAGTTTTCTTTAGAAATCATTAATCGTCTCCTCTTCCACCACCCTCATCGGCAGCAAGTTCCAGGTCATTACCTGAAATGTTTGTCCTCCCTGCATCTCTTCTCAACACCTCAAATCTGTGTCCCCCAGTCCTTGCACCATCAGCTAATGGGAACAGCATTGCCCTGCCTACTTTATCTAAACCTGTCATAGTCTTGCACACCTCTATCGAATCTCTCCTCAATCTCCTTTGCTCCAAGGAGAACAACACCAGCTTCCCTAACCTAACTTTGTAGCTAAAATCCCCGATCCTGGGAACCATTCTGGTAAATCTCCTTTGCACCCCCTCAAGGACCCTCACATCCTTCCTAAAGTGTGGTGACCAGAACTGAACACGTTGCTCTAGTTGTGACCTAACCAGGGCCTTATGAAGTTTAGCATAACTTCCCTGTTTTGAAATTAATGCCTTTGTTTATGAAGCCCAAAATCCCATATGCGTTATTAATTATAATCTCAATGTTCCGTCATTTCAAAAATCTGTGCACAAGGTCCCGCTGTCTCTGCACTGTCTTTAGAATTGTGCCATTAAGTCTATATTGCTTCTCCCTATTCCCTCTGTCAAAATCCATCAGCTCACACATCCCTATATTAAAATCCATCTGCTTTGGTGCCTCAATGTGTTCGCTCCATACAAGCACTTTACCAGCTGGCTGCTGGTTAGAATTAGAAAGAAAGGGCTGTTGTTGCTTGTGACAGTGTTTGCCAGAGACTGCAGCAACAAATAATGAATCGTTCAGCCTGTGCTGCCTATAAGCCATCAACAAAAAGCCCCCCGACTTTCCTTCACGTGAAGTCTTTCTCCCTTCTTAATTGCTGGCCACCTCGTGTTAATGAGGTCAAACTTCCTGTTTGATCCATGCCGGGCATCCCCTAAGGATCGCCCCTGCAAGCGTAATCAATACTGTTGAGATACTATTGCTCTTCTTCTGGAAGCATCTGGGCATCATTCGTCAAAGATGGTCTCCCTTGTATTTGACCATTTAGAACCATAGAACACTACAGCACAGAAAACAGGCCATTCGGCCCTTCTAGTCTGTGCCGAAATATTATTCCGCTAGTCCCATTGACCTGCCATAACCCATAACCATAGTCCATAACCCTCCAGACCTCTCCCATCCGTGTATCTATCCAATTTATTCTTTAAACTTAAGAGTGAGCCCGCATTTACCACGTCAGATGGTAGCTCGTTCCACACTCTCACCACTCTCTGAGTGAAGAAGTTCCCCCTAATGTTCCCCCTAAACCTTTCCCCTTTCACCCTAAAGCCATGTCCTCTCGTGTTTATCTCTCCTAATCTAAGTGGAAAGAGTCTACTTGCGTTTACTCTGTCTATACCCCTCATAATTTTGTAAACTTCTATCAAATCTCCCCTCATTCTTCTACGCTCCAAGGAATAAAGTCCTAACCTGTTTAATCTTTCCCTGTAACTCAACTCCTTAAGACCCGGCAACATCCTAGTAAATCTTCTCTGCACTCTCTCAATCTTACTGCTATCCTTCCTGTAGTTAGGTGACCAGAACTGCACACAATACTCCAAAGTTGGCCTCACCAATGTCTTATACATTTGTGGATTATTGTTGGAATGCAGACTGATTAGTGCCGACTTTGTACTAACGGAGAGGGACATGCCATTGGTTTGGTATTCTCCATTTTTAATTCCCATCTGCCGGGCCTTCCCAATCAGCTCTGGGAAATCCACATGGTTCATGCACAGGAAATTTTGTATCCCTGCCTGGGGAAGTTGGAGTGCCGCCAGTAAGTGCTTTGATATCAGCTACCCATGACTCTGCTACTTCTGAATGTCCCCGCAAGAAGCAGCTCTGAGAACCTCCAAAGTGAGCAGGAACCATCAGGTCTAGGTTGTGTGTAAATTCAAGTTACAGATGCAAGTTGGTAACAGATATCTTTATGGAAAGCTAGATAGGTACATGAGGGAAAATAATAGGATAAGTTAATAGACTGAGATCAAAGGGGGTAAGAGGAGGTTTATGTGGACCGTGAGTGCCAGCATGGATTTGTCGGGTTGAATAGGCTGTTTCTATGCTGTAAATTATATGTAAAAGGCTGTGGCTGCCGAGAGTCATTTGGAACTTTCAAGAATGAGATCGATAGATTTATGTTAGCTAAGGTTTTTTACTGGCTCCTTGGATGTGGGCATCACTGACTAGACCAGTATTTATTGCCCATCCCCAGTTGCCCTTGAGAAGGTGGTGGCGAGCTGCCTTCTTGAGCCGCTGCAGTCCATGTAGTGTAGGTACACCCACAGTGCTGTTAGGGAGGGAGCGCTATGATTTTGACCCAGCGACAATGAGGCAACGGCTGATATATTTCCAAGTTTGGAAAGTCTGTGGCTTGAAGGGGAACTTGCAGTTGGTGTGATCCCATGCGTCTGTTGCCCTTGCCTTCTAGGTGGCAGAGATCACGGGCTTAGCAGTTGGTGTTGGAAAAGCCTTGGTGAGTTGCTGCAGTACATCTTGTATATGCTACTGTGCACCAATGGTGAAGGAAGTGAATGGTTAAGGTGGGGTATTAAGGTGCTTTGTCCTGAATGGTGTTGAGCTTCTTAGGTGTTGATGGAGCTGCCTGCATTCAGGCAAGTGGAGCATATTCCTTACTTGTGCTTTGTAGATGGAGGACATGCTTTGTGGAGTCAGGAGTTGAGTTATTCGCTGTAGAATACCAGGCCTCTGACCTGCTCTTGTAACCACAGTACTAATGTGGCTTCTCCTGTTAAGTTTGTGGTTCATGTCGATCCCCAGGATGTTGGTGGTGGGGGATTCAGCAATGGTATTCCCAAGGGTAGGTGGCTAGACCCTCTTTTGTTGGAGACAGTAATTGCCTGTGGTGTGAATGTTGCTTATCAGCTCAAGTCTGAATCTTGTCTAGGTCTTGCTGCATGTGGCTATGGACTGCTTCAGTATCTGAGGGCTTGGCAAATGGTACTGAACACTGCAATTACCACTGGAGAGGGAGGAGTGTGCCAATTATCAAATCCCACTTCTCCACAGGCCATACCATTGACTTAAGTATTATTAGTGCTGGGCAGCAGCATTGGACACAGAACAGTGGACTCAGAGTAGCATTGGCCAATTGTGTACCTATACCTCTAGTACCCAGAAGAAAATACACTCTGACCAGGCTTCTTTCAAAAACTCAGAATGATTAATTTATTTTAAAACAAAACTTCTTTTAACAAGTTGCAAGTACTGGTTATCACACGATTGTATTCAGGAAGTATAACTATCTATCTCAACCTAAAGAATTACCCCAGCACACAGAAAACACTCACACACAGACAAACAAAGGACAAACAGATAGAATCCCTCTGCAGAGATGGGCTTTGGAGGAAGGGCATTATAAAATAAAGGATAAAGTCCACAGGGTCTCAACGCTGTCGACCTGGAGCTCCCTCATGTGAAGATGGGCCTCTGGTCCTGGTAGATGCCTGGAAATTCCCACCAACTGGTCTCAGCTTTGCGGGCTCGAATCCAAACTGGTTACGCTCAGATGAGGGTTCTCTGGCTACAGGCCACACAACATTTCAGGCAAGGTTTCTCAGCTTGTTCTCCAACAAGACTACCTTCAAAACAAGCAGGTTCCCAACTTAAGTTTTTTTCCCCTCTCTCCCATGTGACTGCCTTTTTTGTCTCCCAGTTTCATTAATTAAAGTGATTTGCAGTTCAACACATACAACTCCTTCTCAAGTACCATATAGGTCAGGTGATTTCTTGGAAGAGGCCAGCTCAATGACAGTTCCAAGGTGAACTTATGACCTTTTAAAAAAAAAAATCCCAGGTTAGCATCCAGACGATCAGACCTTGCCAGGCCCTTCCATTTTGAAAAAGAAAACTTCGGTCTTGAGAGATACGATTCTAACACAATCACCAGTGAACATCCCCCACTTCTGATGTTATGATGGATGGAAGGTCATTCATGAAGCAGATCCAAGATGCTTGGGCCAAGGACACTACCCGGAGGAGCACCTGCAGCAATGTCCTGGGACTGAGATGACTGGCCTCCAAAAACCAAAACCATCTTTCTTTGTGTGAGGTTTGACTCCAACCAGTGGCAAAATTTCCCCTGATTTCCATTGATTTCAATTTTTCTAGGGCTGCTTAATTCCACATCTGGTCAAATGCTGCCCTGATGTTATGCGCAGTCACTTGCCCCTCACCTCGAGGGATATGAAGCAAAGCTACATATGGTTTATGGGTGGGATTTTCTGGTCCCTCCCACTGCTGGGATTGTCCAGTCCCGCCAAAGGCCAATGGGCTTTCGTCTAGCCTGCTGCATCCCCCCCACCGTGGCACGTCCCGCCACCACAGGGCCACAAAATCACCTTGTGTATGGGGATGTGGTATTGTCGCTGGACTAGTAATGCAGATATCCAAGGTAACACGCTGGGGACCCGGGTTCAAATCCTGCCATGGCTGATGGTGAAATTTGAATTCTATAAAAACCTGGAATCAAAAGCCTGGTGATGACCATTAAATTGTTGTAATTGCTGATTGTTGTTTAAAAAAAACCCCATCTGGTTCCCCTAATGTCCTTTAGGGAAAGAGATCTACCACCCTTACCTGGTCTGGCCCTACATGTGATTCCAGGCCCACAGCAATGTGGTTGACTCTTAAACACCTTCTGAATAAGGGCAGTTAGGGATGAGCAATAAATGCCCACATCCCACAAACGAGTTAAAAAAAAATCCCAGCCTATGTTTTGCAATCATTGGCATTAATCTCATAACTTGATGTGGAGAAGCCAAAAAGGTTCCCATGTGCTGATTTGTCAGACAAATAGAATTGTCACGCTGCTGATGGGATATTGTCCTAGGGTGAGGCAGAGTAAAGCGGATGACTGTGCAGCTGGCTTCCTTGGAACTAGCCAAGTAGCTGCCTCTATCCAGATGTTCTATCCAGAACATCAGAACTATCCAACCCATCTCCTCACATTGTCGGGCCTTCTCTCCTGCAATCTGCAGATGGTTGAAACCTGTTTCCTCTTACTTACTGCCTGTAGTTTGATTTACTCCACCTTCTCGCTGATGCTTTCCAGCTACCCACTCACCCACCCCAGCAACCCCCCCAACCTCCCCACACTCCACCCCACCCCCCACCTTCCTCCCCACCACGGTGCCGTCCTGCTCAAAGGTTCTCTCTGCTGTGCTTCTCAATTGAAACAGTGTATAACCAAATCCAGGTCACCACGAGAGATGTAAACCAACGGTTAACAATTCACAATTTGACTTCCCACGAACTGCTTCATAAATTAAAACAAAACACAGGACAGCAGTTTCTATTGAAAACAGATATGGTTGCAATGAATTTTTCTTGGTACATTGTAAAATTTATTTTTAAGACAGAAAAGCAAAATATACGGGCTCCCTGTTTTGGGCCAAGCTGGCCATCTTATAAGATTTTTTTTTATAAATAACCGTGACTATCTGGCTTATTTTAGCAGCTGAAGATTTGAACAACTCTGAAGAAAGCTCTTGTGAAGTGCCACAGACATTTTAATGCTTTACAGGTGCAATTTTTATGACCTGCTCAATAAAATTGTAAGCTTCAATTGTGGAACCAATTATCTTACTTTTACCACCGAGTTAACAAACACGAGGGAGAGAGAAAAAGGCAAATGGGTTTTAGGAGCAGAGGGATGAAGTATAAGTGTCATCACTGAAGAGGTGTCAAGCATTGCTCAGTTGGTAATGTGCTTGTCTTTGGCTCAAGTCCACCTTTGTGATTTGAACACAAAAATCAAAGCTGACACTTCTGTGCAATACACAGGGAGTGTTGTATTGATAGAGGTGCTGTCTCTAACGTGAGGTGCTCAACTGAGGCCCTGTCTGCCTTCTCAGGTGGATGTAAAAATATCCCCATGGCACTCTTTCAAAAGATGGCCATCAGCCAACACCCCAAAGCAGATGATCTGGTCTTCATTGCATCGCTGTTTGCAGCAACTTGCTGTGCACAAAGTGGCTGCTGCGCTTCCTACACCAGTGACTACACTTCATTAGCTATAGGGAGTCTAGACAGAGAGAAACTTTGGGCGGAATTGTTTTACCTGCCGGCCGCAATGGCGGGTTTACCGTATCATCCCCTTCCTGCCTCATAAATTATGCAGTCACGGGATTGCTGGGGACCGGCCTCTGACTGGCCTGCCACACCGTTACCTCGCCGCTTCCTCACGCTGGGCGCCATGTTTAAGATGCAGCTGTGCGCACACTTCTCAATGCTTGCAGCCCAGGGCTGCTCTGGGGAAGACATGGCTCTGAAAGCCACAAAGAGTGCAGCCCCCTGATTCAGTGGGACATCCCCGGGACACCATCTGGATGCTGTTGTGGTCTGCTACCCCCACTCTGTCTGCAGAAGGCCCATCAGTGTCACCCTCTCCGGCTTGGGAGGCGGTGGCAGTGGGGGTCAGTGCCAATGCTGCACAGGAGTGGTCGGCCATCCAGTGCAGAAGGAGGATGAATGACCTCACCTGTGTCACCAGGGTAAGTCAAGCCTCTCATCGCTCTCAAGTCACCCATTCTCAAGCACATCGCACATTCACTGGCATCTCACTCACTGCCAGCTCAAGGGACATCACCACTCACTCTCTCACACACACCCTCACATCTCCATCTGGTCTCATCTCCTCTGGAGACTGCCTCCTTATCCTGTCCACACACACACCTTGGCATCCTTCTTATTTGGCCTGGCATGTGCCTTGCTCACATATCTCTCCATCTGTCTTTATGCAGGACAAGATCGCACACCATCTGGAAAGGTCCCAGGTTGGGTGTGGAGTGCCGGATATCAATGTTCTCACTCCGCTCAAGAGTTGAGTGTTGGACTTGGCCAGAGAGGACATTGACCGTTCCTGTGGTGACAGAGGTCAGTAGCAAATACCCATGTGAGGATCCTGCACCACAAGCTCCCTCTCTCAACGCTACTCTGAGTCCACTGTCTGTGTTCAATGCTGCTGCCCAGCTCTAATAATCTCCTCTTCCTCTCTGAGGCACATCTGACACCCTCAGGCAACCAAGATCCTGACCCCACTGAAGACCCATCACGGTTCTCACCCACACCCTCCACCAGCGCAGCGACACACACAAAGGTAGGACCTGGATGGAGAGTAGCCTCGGGATCACAATCTAGTGAACACAGCAGGCAGAGGCAGGGACGTTACAGTGATCATAACATTGTGGAACTTAGCACTCAGGTTGAGAGTGAGAAACTTGGGAAAAGGCAGGAAAGTGGAGTTGAGGATTATCAGATCAGCCATGATCTCATTGAATGGCGGAGCAGACTCGATGGGCCAAATGGCCTACTTCTGCTCCTTCGTCTAATAGTCTTACGGTCGTTGACACTTGGAGGACAGCCGGAGGCAAGGTATCTGCTGAGTCCGAATCAGATGATGGGCCTCTGGACTCGCTCCTCAATCAGTTTGTGGAGCTGCATCAGGAAGGGGTGTCTGACGTACTTCTCAGGTTGCAAGGGACGATGGAGGAGTCCGGTTCGTCCACTTTCAGTCCGAGGTGATAGCAGGGGCCATACCAACGACCAAGGTCAACACTGGTAGGATGGCAGTCACCATGGAAACCTTTGTCTAGGTCATACATCCTGCACTGCTGCCTGGGCTGAACTCCATCGCGAGAGGTGAACGGGGTAGCCCGATATCACTGCAGCATCCCCTTCTCCTCACGGAGTAGGCCGGGACCCACAGGGAGGAGGATCAGCAGGTCCACACCCCGGGGCAATTCACCAAGGTGACTCCGGGAGTGTCTGGCCAATCCAAATCCCCTCTTCCTGTGGCAGGCCGAGGAAGGTGCTGTCGGCCCACAGCAGGACCCCGAAAGCAGGCCGGGGCCCTCCAGGTCTTGGCCCTCCAGAGGATGCACGCCGAAGTCATCACAGACAGGGTGTAGCAGTCAGCGGGCTGCCTCCACCTCCACTGTGGATACCAGGGGAGCACCATGGCATAGCGGCAGCGTTAGGAAGGTTAAGAAGATGTAACTCTTTCAAGTCAAACCAAATAAACTAAATCAACAAAATCAGGGATAAAGTAAAAGGCAGCCCCGCAGAGGTAAACTGCAAAAAACAAAAACAAAATTTAAAGGAAATTTACCAACATTAAATCAAAAGGGACACAGATGACCTGAATATTTGGTATCAGTGGGATTCAAACCCATACCTCCATAGAGACTGCAGCCTGAATCCAGCACCTTAGACCACTTGGCCAAATTAGTTGCACAGCCTGGGCACAGTTGTTAAACACTCGTACATAATGTTCACTATTGTAAATGAGCTCCCAAGAATGTCTCCCTGCCAATGGCTCCTTGTTATGATAAGCAGTGTTCATGTCACTCAGATGTGAAACCTTTCTGCACCAGATAAAGGCAGGTGCCTCAGTCCATGGCCTCTTCCCAGTGCAGTGTGTAACCTTCAGACAAAAGTGATGGACATATTACTGGACACATTAGTGATGCCTGCACCTCGATGGTGCTGGTCATTGCTGCCAGAATGTCGTGGGCAGGCGTCACAGAGTTCCATCATTCTCTCTATGTGCTCTCTGCACCTTTGAGATGGGGCTGGCCCCCATCTCTTCAGCATCTGTGACCACTGGTGCTGTGCTCCTGAAGGGGTCAGGTGCTGAAGGCTGACAAAGGATCAGGTGCATTTAAAGTTTTACGGCTGCGTCTCTATGATATGCCCCTGATCACAGAGCGTAAGTGAGCTGCCCTCAGCCAGACAGGAGTCAGACATTCTCAGAGGCTGTGTGAAGATCTATTGAGTGTCCTCACTGCAGATCGTCATCATTCTCCCGGAATCTAGCGACTATTAGGGTCTCCGCTGCATCTCCATGACATGAGCCTGAGCACTGAGGGTATGTGTGCTGCCATCAGCCACACAGGAGTCAGACATTCACAGATGCAAAGTGAAGATGTCAGGACTGTCCTCACTGCATCTCGTCATCATCCTCCACAAATTGTGTGGCTATGAGGGTGTCCCCAGCATGCCTAACTTTCTTGGCCAGTGCGATGGCCTCATTGCCGGCATCCTCGCCTTCGAGGACCTCATCATCGTCATCCCCTTCGATAGCCTCATCGGAGGAGACGTGCAGCTCCTCCATCTCCTCCTCAGCCAGGTCCTCCCCCTGTTGTAGCACCAGGTTGTGGAGCGCGCAACAAGCGATGCTGATGCACAACACCCTCTGGGGACTGTACTGCGGTGCTCCACCTCCTCGGACAGGTCCTCCCCACTGTTGCAGCACCAGGCTGTGAGACTTACTAAAGATGTAGGAGTCATAGACACTCTCTGGGTATCATGCAAGGACCCGTAGGATACGTTTGTTGTGGTCGCAGACCAGCTGAACATTCAGTGAGTGGAAGCCCTTGTGGTTGACGTAGTTGACTTTTGTTGCCACGGAGGTCTAATCATAACTTTCAAAAGAGAATTGGATAAATATTTGAATGTAAAAGATAATTACAGAGTTCTGGGGAAAGAGCAGGGTTGTGGGATCAATTGGATAGCCATAGCAAACAGCTGGCAGAGGTGCGAAGGTTTGAATGACCAACTGTCCTGCGCTCTATCATTCAATGAATTTAATATATTCACAATGCTTGGAATACAGAACTCCAGAGAACCGCGTATTTGACGGCCTCATGAGGTTGAATCCATTCTAGCTTTTTTACTACCATTATTGTTGTGCCTATGACATCCCATGTTTTTCTTTGTGGACGCTAGTTCCAGAATATTCTGTGGCTTGCAAGCAAAGCAATTTCTTTCTCCAAACAGAAGATCATTGTGGTGTCATTAAAAGCAAATTCATTGTGGCTTTGGGAAGTCTTCCAAGTAAGATGCCAATCTTTGCAATAGTCTCAGAAACACCCTAAATGCATGGAATTCCTTCTGTTTTATATTTGTTGTGTTGGTTCTTTTACGCACAGGGGATTTACAAAGCTCAAACATTGACATATATAGATGTGAGGTAGGGGAACTAAGTGTTCCCCTCAGGAGCTCCCAATATCTAAAGTGTCTCGTTGAAGTTTTGACTTTAAGCGGGGAGTGTGACTCAGAGAGTGGGTTGTGGTATTGTGGTACTGTGGTACCTATTCTCCACCTCACAGTGCCTTTGTGAATCATGGCCCATTGTGACCTCAACCGTGATGGATTGACTCTGAGTACTGTGGTTCACACCAATCCTCTATACACCTCAAAACAGTCCCATGACTGAGTTTCGACTCACATTCTAAAGTATGGCAAATCTGTATTTATGTAACACCTCAGGACATCCCAAGGTGCTGTACAGCCAATTAATTCATTTTGAGGTGCGGAAACGTGGCAATCAACTTGCGCACAGCAAGCTGCCACAAACAGCAATGTGATAATGACCGGATAGCTTGTGAGGTTGGTTGAGGAGTAAGGATATCAGGGAGAACTCCCCTGCTGGTCATCATAATATTGCCCAGCGGATCATTTACGTCCACCTGAGAGGGCAGATGGGGCTTCGGTTTGACATCTCATCCGAAAGCTGATAAATCCATTCTTGGGATGTGGGCGTCGCTGGCTGGGCCAGCATTCATTGCCCATCCCTAACTGCCTTGAGAAAGTGGTGGTGAGCTGCCTTCTTGAACCGCTGCAGTCCATGTGGTGTAGGTGCTGTTAGGGAGGGAGTTCCAGCATTTTGACTCAATGGATCATGATAAGGGATGGATAATAGATGTCCAAAGATGTGTAACTTGGAGGAGAACATGGAGGCAATGGGTTTTTCCATGCTCCAAGCTGTCCTGTCCTTCTAGGTGGTGGGGATGTGGGTTTTAGGGGGATTTGTCGTTATTGGTAAATCAATTCTAGAATGGAATTTCTGAGAATAGAGTTTCCAAACATTATTGAATTTTAAATAGCAGGAATAGATTCTTTGGTGCAGCAAACTGCAAAGAGAAATAACAATTTTTCACGTCTTGATAGGTGTTCCAAAGATAATTCAAAAGCCCTTACATGTGCAATGATTTATTTGGTTTTACAGCCACTGACTGGTTGTTTTTGAAGGCAATCTAACCAATTAGTTTGCTCATAGCCTGTCCCACAATTTAAAAAAAAATACATTCTGTATTGTGTGCGTGGGCATCACTGGCCAGGCCAGAATTTTCTGCCCACCCCTAATGACCCTTGAGAAGGTGGAGGTGAGCCACCTTCTTGAACCGCTGCAGTCCATGTTGTTCAACTTACCAGCTTCGTAGGCCACTTAAGAGCCAGCACATTGCTTTGTGTCTCACAACACTTGCTGATTGTTTCACAGTCGCCATCACTGGTAACTAGATTTAAGTTCCACCAGCTACTGTGGTGGGATTTGAACCCATGTCTCCAGAGCAGTAGCCGAGGCCAGTGACATTACCACTGCACCATCATCTCCCCGTAAGATAAAGAGACTAATTACCAATTAAAATGATTTGTGGTAGTGTTGTTTGAAGGAGAAATGTGTACTCGGTTAAATGCGCCATATAATTGTAAGTTGTTGTTAACGGTATGTACATTGACATGCCCAGAGTAACTACTTGGCTGGAATGAGTCTAATTGAGATGTTGAAGGGATTCTAGAGCTGCATCCCTGGTTTTGTATCTTGGTTGGCGAGGAAACTGTGGGAGCTACATATCATTCCCACACCTCCCCTGGCATAACAGTTTGGAATGGAATCTTAGCATTTTACTGCACTAAAGGAGGCCGTTCAGCCCAGTGCACATATGCCAGCTCCCTGAAAGGGTTACCAATGTGGCCCCATTGCCCTTTCCGGTACCCAGTCCCTTGTAAGCTTCTCTTCATTTTCAGCAGCCACTAAAAATTGTTCCAAAATTCCCTGCCCTCTTTTTTTGGATTTAGTCCATCCATTCCCACTTGCTGTGCATCCCTACAGAGAGCTGTATTCTCAAGCCACAAATTCTGAAACCACGATGCCTCACTGAAAGCTCTTCATTTCAGCTTTCCAATTCTCACTGAGGGCGGTTAGGCTGATAAATGTTTACAGGAACCTCTTTTGCTGCTGTGGTTACCTACAGCCCAAACAGCAACTCCTCTGTTTCCATCCCCACAAATGTTGTCTAACGTGGAGAGATCTTCCAGCACTTGCTGTTTCCCACTGCAGCAACCACTTGCTGTGTTGTGAACTCCAAAAGCTGTCATTCTTGGAGAGACTCAATGAATACAGCTCATCTGGCACTAATCTAATATGATTTCCATCTTCAAATCACTGCAAGGCTTCTGACCAATGTGCTGCCCAGCAGGTTGGGAACATTTGTGGTATCACTCACAACAGTGTCAATTTTTAACTTTAAGAGAAAAGCAAAATACCGTGGATGCTGGAAATCTGACATAAACTCTGTTCTGTTAAATTCTGTTTTTAACTCTTTCTGCTCAAATGAATGGGGCATGGGGGTAGGTGGGGTGGGGGGGGGCATTGCGGATGACTTGAAAATGGCCAGTGGGTCACTGCAAACATTGATGTTTGAGCTGCCACCATCTTGAGTGGAACGCTGAAATAGGCGGCTGGAGCACTTGCCTGTTTCAGACAGGGGAGCCATTTGGGATCTGTGTATCAGGGGTCCTTGTAGTAGAAGGGTCTGTCACATACAGGGTTAATGTGGGACTGAGTACAGCGCCGCCCACACAAATTTGTAAGAAGGCGCATGACCCAGACCTAGGGTCAGTACGGTGTTGAGCAGAGACGTGTTAAGACTTAGACATGGAGATATTTCCTTGTCTGTTTCCTTCACTGTATATATGTATATAGTTACTAGTTAATAAAGTAGCTAACATTCAGAAGACTACAAAGGCTTTTTTAAGAGACACATTCTTGAATGTATTCAACACCCATCCGATCATACTTATGTTTTTATTTTGTGGTACAGTTGGCAGAGTATTTGCAGAACAAATTACACCCATTCATACCAGGCAGTGGGAGGAATAATTGGTAGCTGTTGAAAACGCCTTTGGAGACATCTTAAGGAGGACCTTGGTGTTGTAGATTTTGCATCTCAGATCTATGCAGAAATAACACTAGCTTCTATGTGTGCAGGTACTTTATTTACACAATGCTTTAAAACCTAACTACAGGCTTCAGCTCTGGCTTTCAGCGCTTCTACAGTGTGTTTACTTTTCTCTGAGTCCACACCCAGGCTGAACTAATCAAATACAGTGAGCATCAATAGTAAACAGACTCACCTAATCAAACACAAAACAATTGAACACTGCATCAGGGGATGTCCCATTGCTTTTGACAGGCTGGGGAGGGAAGGATGAGCAGGATTTCCCCTGAGATTTTCTCCACAACCCCCTGCACTCTCTCCTACTCCCTCACCTCCCCCCAGGCTCCAACTGCTAGCTGGCCCAGCATGGGATTCTGAGTCATATCCATAACTCTGCAGCTTGTCGGTGCTGTGTAAACAAAGCTCAGGTGTCACCCCAATGAGAGTTGGTGAATGGCGGGCACACTCCATCCCCCCTTTTCCCTGTGTCCATCCATTCCCTCTCTGTAACTTAAAATTGATCCATTATCTTCTTGTGTCTTCTTCCCTAACTCCAGTGGCACTAGGTACAGGATCCTATTAGTGTGTGTAAACGGGAGTTCTGCCCAGCAACAACAAATTGCATTATTGTAGCACCTTTAATGTAGTAAAATGTTCCGCAACACTTCATTGCCGCAACACAAACCGACGCCAAGGCAAAGATGGAGCTATTAGGGCAGATGACCAAAAGTTCGGTCAAAGATAAATTTAAGAAAGGTCTTAAAGGGATGTGCTGCTGAGGCTTTATAAGGCTCTTGTCAGACCCGATTTAGAATATTGTGAGCAATTTTGGGCCCCGTATCTCAGGAAGGATGTGCTGGACCTGGAGAGGGTCCAGAGGAGGTTCATGAGAACGATCCCAGGAATGAAATGCTTAACATATGAGGAACGTTTGAGGACTCTGGGTCTATACTCGATGGAGTTTAGAAGAATGAGGGGGGATTTAATTGAAACTTACAGAATACTGACAGGCCTGGATAGAGTGGACGTGGGGAAGATGTTTCCATTAGTAGGAGAGACTAGGACCCGAGGGCACAGCCTCAGAGTAAAGGGAAGAAGACCTTTTAGAACAGAGATGAGGAGAAACTTCTTCAGCCAGAGAGTGGTGAACCTATGGAATTCATTGCCACAGAAGGCTGTGGAGGCCAGGTCATTGAGTGTATTTAAGACCGAGATAGATAGGTTCTTGATTGGTAAAGGGATCAAAGGTTACGGGGAGAAGGCAGGAGAATGGGGTTGAGAAACTTATCAGCCATGATTGAATGGTGAGGCAGACTCGATGGGCCGAATGGCCTAATTTCTGCTCCTATGTCTTATGGCCTTATGGTCTTAAAGTAATAGAGAGTGAGGAAGGGAAGTGGAGAGATTTCAAGAGCAAATTCCAGAACTTCTCCAGATCTTGTGTGTTCCCCACTCCCGAGAACTTTTGATTGTAACAGGCTCCAGTAGCAAACACATGCTTATCATTTCTTTTGTTTGTTTTAGCAGAATCATTAGTTTAAGTTTGTTTTTCCTTTGGGCCAGACGACCGAAAACCGTACAAGGGTGCGGTAGACCACAGTAATAACATTGCTGAGTAAATATTAGACAAATATCCTCAGGTTTTCTATCCATTGTAACAAGTGATTCAAATAAACACAGCTCTGCTCCTTCTGGGAGGTATTGGAGGAGATTGCTTCCTGAAAGAGAATTGAGCATGAGGCAGAAATAATTGTGATAAACTTTCAGTGCTGTGGATATTAGACCCCGCCACGGCTTTACCTCATTTCAAAGATTGCACATTGAACTCCAAAATGATTTGCCCAAAATATTACACTAATAAAGGGCATCAATGTGCTGCAGAGGGAATTGGCCAGCCTCACACTTGCCTCTCCTCCTCCACACAACAACCTGGACCCCTGGGGAAAGGCATGAGCAAACCAGCAAGAGACAAGGAAACAGGTTGTAAAAGCTTCTACCTGTTAAAAAAAAGAAGAGATTAACAAAATCAGATGTGGGGCCCTTAGAGGCAGAGACTTGGAGGCATTATAATGGGGAATAAGGCTTTATGTCTGTCTTCAGTAGAGAAGACACAAATAGCATTCTGGAAACAGTGAGGAGCCAAGAGTCTAGTGAGAATGAGGAATTTATAGCAACCTGAGAAGTAGTACTAGAGAAATTAGTGGTGCTAAAAGCCAATAAATCCCTCGGATCTGATAATATACACCCTAGGAATTCTATACAAGTGATAGTAGATGCGTTAGTTTTGGTCTTCCAGAGTTCTCTCAATTTTGGAATGTTTTTTATTATTCATTCATGTGGGCGTGGCTGGCTAGGCCAGCATTTATTGCCCATCCCTAATGGCACTTGCCCTTGTCCAGAGGGCATTTAAGAGTCAACCACATTACTGTGAATCTAGAGTCACATGTAGGCCAGTCCAGGTAAGGACAGCAAGTTCCCTTCCCTAAAGGACATTAGTGAACCAGATGGGTTTTTATGACAATTGGCAATAGTTTCATTCCAGATGTTTATTTAATTTAAATTTCACCATCTGCTGTGTTAGAATTTGAACCCAGGGTCTCTGAATTATCAGTCCAACGACAATACCACCACGTCACCACCTCCCCGCCCCTTATCACAATGAGTTGGAAGGTAGCAAATGTCCTGTCGAAAAAGGAATGAGTGAGAAAACTGGGAACTATAGAGAGGCCAATTGGCCTGATTTCAGTAGTAGGGAAATGTTAGAACCTACTATTTTGGGGAACAGGGCACTTAGAAATAAATGTATGTCTGGGCAATGTAAACATAAATTTATGAAAGGGAAATTATGTTTGACAAATCTGTTAGGGTTTTTTTGAGGATATAACTAGGAAGGTAGATAAAGGGGAGCATCAGCGGATGTAGTATATTTGGATTTTCATAAAGAAATCAATGAGGTGCCACACGAGAGATCACCATTCAAAATTCAGACCCTTGGGATTGGTGGGGAGGGTGGAGGGGGGCAATAAAAATGTTCGGTTGCTAGTACAGAATTTGAGTATTGCTGAAAATGGAGACATATTGTTGAAGCTTTTTGTTGTTTTTTTTTAATTCTTTCACGGGAAAGAATAATTCACATGTAGGCTTCGCTGGCTAGATCAGAATTTATTGCTCATCCCTAATTCCCTTGAGAAGGTGGTGATGAGTCGCATTCTTGGACTGCTGCAGTCCATGTGGTGTAGGTTCCAGGATTTTGACTCAGTGACAGTGAAGGAATGTTGATATATTTCCAAGTCAGGATGGTGTGTGGCTTGGAGGGGAACTTGCAGGTGGTGGTGTTCCCATGCATCTGTTGCTTTTGTCCTTCTAGGCGGTAGAGGTCATGAGTTTGGAAGGTTGTGCGGGTTTCTTGCACTTATCAAGCTTGCGCTTTTTTTCAATTACCAGGGAGCTTGGGGAGTCTATAGTTCCCTATTATTCTGTCTATGAAAATGCCTCAGCCAATCAGGGTTCATTTGCCAACCTTTTCTCCTGTAATATAAATTGTCGTGATCATTTGAAATTTGGCATTCTTGCATTTGTCCTGATGAGTGCAAGATGAAAAGCTTCGGCAACATGGCTCTTTTTCAGCAATAGAGAAAAAAATAAATTACACCGATATTAAATGGGGGCGATTCTTCTCCTAATGAGATTATGTTCTGTTGTTTCAGATGGTTGTGACAGATCCTGGGCCAAAGTCCCTCTCTCAAACAAAACTGCCGAAAGCGTGTCAACCGGGCATTCCTCCCTTTGCCACCTGTGGGATCTTGCTGTGCGTGAAGCACCCACCGGGCACCCGAGCAACAATTCATTGGTGGGGAGGGTTGGGGGGGTGGTGGGGGAAGGGGAGGTGGTAAAGCTAATTCTAAGTGATGGGATGAAGCCAGTGTAGGAACACAATAAAAAAGTTTTGAGGGTTATAGCACCTCGTGTCAGCGCTGATAGAGACAATGTGATGAGTTGTCCATGCCTCAGTAACTGCGGATCCCTGACTTTGGGCGAACTGCTCAAGTTGCGTGTAGCAGAGGGCTGTTATGTAAGGCCTGGAATGGAGATCAAATATAGCAGATGGAGCCAAAAAAATCGAGATTTTAATAAGTAATATAAACGCACCAAAGCTCAGAATGTTGACAATCAACCAAAAACCTTTCCTCAATATGCTGCGATAAACCAGATTTTCAAAGGCCCAACTTGAACTGGAGTTTTAAGTACACCATGTACATACTACCGATCAGACATCAAAAAGTGGGCATCTCAGTTAGTTTGTCAAGCCACATTTTGATTTCAAATTCTGCCCCTGTGATTCTGACTCAGATAGGCTAATTATGTTCCACACATGCTGCACTCTATTTATCGGTGACGGGGAGAAGACTCTCAACAGGCATGTAATGTTTGTCTAGAATTAACACTAGGCGCACAGCCAAATGGAAGGGCCTTTCAAATAGCTCACAGACCTTGCACCGGGAAAAAAAATCTTCTGCTAAATCCCCAGGTCCCGAGTAAGGCTCAATTTTCTGATTGAAGTTTTCAAGTAGGGTGGATTGTCGGAGTGCTCTCAGGCAAATTGTTGACTCTTAGCAAATGTTCGCAAACGCCAAAGGACATGAGTTCAAAGCGAGGTGAAAGTAGGAGGTCAGGTGCAACTTTTAAAGCATCACAATTCATAAAGATCTTCCATTTATCTATTGCCTTCCACAGACCTCAGAAAGTCCCAAAGTGCTTAACACCTAAAGAATGACCTCTTGCAGTGTAGTATCTGTCATCATACGAGCACACAAAGGGTAGGAGCAGGAGTAGTCCACTTGGCCCATCGAGCCTGCTTCACCATTCACTATTATCATGGCTGGTCTTGGCCTTCGACTTCATTTTCCCACCCCCTCCCCAAATCCCTTCATTTCTCCTCCTATGGGTCCGAAATGATCGGCGTTGGTCATGTGAGAAACGTAGTAGCCAATTTGCATACAGCAAGATCCCATAAGCAACAACATGACGTTGACCAGATTATGCGTCTTTATTTATGCTGGAGGAGGGATAAATATTGGTCAGGACAACAAGGGTAGCTCTGCTGCTCTTCTTTGAATGAGTGCCATGGGATCTTTATCATCCACCTGACAGGACAGAAGGGGCTCTGGCTTAACCTCTCATCTGAAAGATGGCACCTCTGACAGCCCAGCATTTCCTCTGTACTGCACTGGAGTTTTGTGCTCAGAATTCTGGAATGGGACTTGAGCCTACAGCCTTCTGATTCAGAGGTGAGAGTGCTCCTATGTAACATGTTGCCCTGTGGAAGACATTCCCAAAGAGGCCAAAGAGCCAGAGGAAGTTTGAGGAAAATTGATTTTATGCAGTAAGTTGTTACAATCTGGAATGAAGAGGGAGGTGGAAGCCAATTCAACAGTTACTTTCAAAAAGGAATTGATATCTACCCGATAAGAAAAGATTTGCAGGACTCTAGAGATATGGGGAAAGAGTTGGGTGAGTGGAGTCGGGGGGCTGGAGGGTGGTGGGTGTTGGAGGGTAGTGCTGGGGGGAAGTGGGATTAATTGGATCATTCATTCCAGGAGCTGATACAGGCATGTTGAGCTGAATGGCCTCCTTCTGTGTGTTAGGGGATTGTATGAGGCCATAAAACCCTAGAACGGTTGTCAAGGAACTATCATATTTTTCCTAATATTACTACAGGATCCTTAAAGCAGGCTACTGTTTGTGTGTGTGTATGGTTCTGTGTGGCTAATTTAATTAAACTAGAGACAATTAGACATACAAACATAAGTATGAACATACAAACATATGAATTAGGAGCAGGAGTAGGCCACTTGGCCCCTCGAGTCTTCTCCACCATTCAATAAGATCATGGCTGATCTGAGTGTAACCTCAACCCCACATTCCTGCCCACCCCCGATAACCCTTCACCCCCTTGTTAATCGAGAATCTATCTGTCTAGGATAAGTATGGCAAGTTTCAGGAACCTTGGATAACGAAGGATATCGTGAGATTAGTCAAAAAGAAAAGGGAAACATTCGTAAGGGCTAGAAGGCTGGGAACAGATAAAGCCCGTGGAAAATATAAAGAAAGTAGGAAGAAACTTAAGCAAGGAGTCAGGTAGGCTAA
This sequence comes from Cetorhinus maximus, assembly GCF_964194155.1. NCBI lineage: Eukaryota > Metazoa > Chordata > Chondrichthyes > Lamniformes > Cetorhinidae > Cetorhinus > Cetorhinus maximus. The sequence continues at coordinate 110,327,264 of NC_135892.1, forward strand.
AAGGGGTCATGAAAAGTCATTTGGCAACCAGGATTAAGGAAAATCCCAAGGCCTTTTATACATATGTAAAAAGCAAGAGTGTAGCCAGGGAAAGGGTAGGCCCACTCAGGGACAGAGATGGGAATCTGTGTGCGGAGCCAGAAGAAATGGGAGAGATACTAAATGAGAACTTCTCATCATTATTCACCAAAGAGAAGGACTTAGCGGTCGATTTGTCTAGAGAAGAGTGTGTAGATAGCCTGGATCATGTTGAGATCAAAAAAGAGGAGGTGTTAAGCGTCTTGAAGAATATTAAGGTGGATAAGTCCCCAGGGCCAGATGTGATCTACCCCAGAGTACTGAGGGAGGCAAGGGAGGAGATTGCTGGGGCCTTGACAGAAATCTTTGTATCCTCACTGACTACGGGTGAGGTCCCAGAGGACTGGAGAATGGCCAATGTTGTTCCATTGTTTAAGAAGGGTAGCAGGGATAATCCAGGAAATTACAGGCTGGTGAGCCTTACATCAGTGGTAGGGAAATTATTGGAGAAGATTCTTCGTGACAGGATTTACTACCATTTGGAAGCAAATGGGCGTATTAGTGAGAGGCAGCATGGTTTTGTGAAGGGGAGGTCGTGTCTCACTAACTTGGTCGAGTTTTTCGAGAAAGTGACAAAGATGATCGACGATGGAAGGGCAGTGGATGTTATATACATGGATTTCAGTAAGGCCTTTGACAACGTCCCTCATGGCAGACTGGTACAGAAGGTAAAGTCGCATGGGATCAGAGGTGAGCTAGCAAGATGGATACAGAATTGGCTTGGTCATAGAAGACAGAGGGTAGCAGTGGAAGGGTGCTTTTCTGAATGGAGAGCTGTGACTAGTGGTGTTCCGCAGGGATCAGTGCCAGGACCTTTGCTGTTTGTAGTATACATAAATGATTTGGAGGAAAATGTAACTGGGCTAATTAGCAAGTTTGCAGATGACACCAAGGTTGGAGGAGTTGCAGAAAGTGAAGAGGATTGTCAAAGGATACAATGGGATATAGATCGGTTGGAGACTTGGGCGGAGAAATGGCAGGTGGAGCTTAATCCGGATAAATGCGAGGTAATACATTTTGGAAGGTCTAATACAGGTAGGAATTATTCGGACTCGAAACGTTAACTGTGCTCCTCTCCGCAGATGCTGCCAGACCTGCTAAGTTTTTCCAGGTATTTTTGTTTTTGTTTTGGATTTCCAGCATCTGCAGTTTTTTGCTTTTATATATAGGAATTATACAGTAAATGGCAGAACCATTAAGTGCATCGATGGGCAGAGGGATCTGGGTGTACAGGTCCACAGGTCACTGAAAGTGGCAACGCAGGTGGATAAGGTAGTCAGGAAGGCATATGGCATGCTTGCCTTCATTGGCAGGGGTATTGAGTATAAAAGCTGGGAAGTCATGCTGCAGCTGTACAGAACCTTGGTTAGGCCACACATGGAATATTGCGTGCAATTCTGGTCGCCACACTACCAGAAGGATATGGAGGCGTTGGAGAGGGTGCAGAGGAGGTTTACCAGGATGCTGCCTGGTCTGGGGGTTATTAGCTATGAGGAGAGGTTGGAGAAACTTGGATTGTTCTCACTAGAGTGACGGAGATTGAGGGGCGACTTGATAGAAGTTTACAAAATTATGAGTGGCATAGACAGAGTAGATAGTCAGAAACTTTTTCCAGGGTGGAAGAGTCAATTACTAGGGGACATAGATTTAAGGTGAGAGGAGAAAACTTTAGAGGAGATGTGCAGGGCAAGTTTTTTACACAGAGGGTAATGAGTGTCTGGAATTCGCTGCCAGAGGAGGTGGTGGAAGCAGGTACGATAGTGGTGTTTAAGAGGCAGCTTGACAAATACATGAATAGGATGGGAATAGAGGGATATGGACCCCGGAAGTGCAAAATGTTTTAGTTTGACAGGCAATATGATAGGCGCAGGCTTGGAGGGCCGAAGGGCCTGTTCCTGTGCTGTACTTTTCTTACTTTCTTTCTTTAGCTCTGCTTTAAAAATATTCAAAGACTCTGCTTCCACCACCTTTTGAGGAAGAGGGTTCCAAAACCTCACAACCCTCTGAGAGGAAAAATTTCTCCTCATCTCTGTCTTAAATGAGCGATCCCTTATATTTAAACAGTGACCCCCTAGTTCTAGATTATTTCACAAGAGGAAACATCTTCTCCACATCCAACCTGTCAAGACCCCTCAGGATCTTAAAGGTTTCAATTAAGTCGCCTCTTACTCTTCTAAGTTCCAGCGGATACAAGCTTAACCTGTCCAGCCTTTTCTCATAAGACAACCCGTCCATTCCTGGTATTAGTCTAGTAAACCTTCTCTGAACTGCTTCCAATGCATTTTCATCTGTCTTGAAATAAGGAGACTAGTACTGTACACGATACTCCAGATGTGGTCTCACCAGTGCCCTGTACAACTGAAGCATAACCTCCCTACCTTTTGTATCAATTCGCCTCACAATAAGTGATAACATTCTATTAGCTTCCCTACTTACCTGTTGCACCTGCATACTAACCTTTTGTGCAACGTTTAAATGATCAAAGAACGAGGTGTAAAACAGGCATTTGAAATGGAGATGAGTAAACTAGGGTGAGGTCTCAGCAGATATGGTGTGAATGGAATTTGCATTTTTAGCTAAGTGGGAAAGGTGTTGGAAATGTTTACAACTGGCAAGATAAATAAGGCAAGGTTATTACATTGATTTTTCCCAAAAGTGCTGGCCATAATGAGAGCATGAAAGATTTTTATATGCTGCGAAAAATAACTTTTAAAGACAAATGGAACAATGGGGTTTACAAATCAAAAGGGGAAAAAAAAACATTTAAGGAAGTTGAAGGCTGTGTGAGGTGTGGCCATGTGAGATCTTGAAAGGTACATCATGTGAAACAGACCTGGGGGAAAAGCCTTTAGCCACTCTGCAGAAGTTTGCTGTTCCAGTAACCAAAGTTGTGTTAAAAGCCTTTGTAAGTCTATTGCCCAGTGGGTGCTTGTGGTAATATTGCTGGATGACTTTATCAATTTGGAATCTATTTGGACTGTTGCCTGAAAGGGGCTGTGTAGTTGGGAGTCTGGTTAGGTAGAAATTTTGGGAACTGTTATAACTGCGTGACTGTAATCTTGCGTGTTTAAGTTTTTTTCTTCTTTTGTTAATAAATGTTTTAATTTAATCTTTAAAATCTCTAAAAGTGGTAGCGGACTGATTACCACTGACTTCAGTGCTCAAACCATCTTATAATAAATGCAAATTGCAAAATCGTTGTGATAGCGTGGCCAAGTTTCCCGTGTGGATTTGGTCAGCCCGACAAATATCACCTGCCATATATCATAACACTGTGAATCCTTATGGCATCGGAGGCCATTCAACCCATTGTGGATTTGATGGCCCAATCCAAAACTAATCCCATTTCCCCAATATCTCTGCATCTTCCTCTGTTGAAGTGAATGTGGGGGGTGATGAGCATGGCCCCAAAAGCTGAACATTCAAATACCAACCAACAGAGCCAGAAGCTGGCTGGGATTTAGGGCCCATATGTTCATACTGACAGCAGAAAATAATTTTTGTTCCATTATGCGGCAATACAGGACTCCCACCGGCATTTCAGGATCACAAATCACACTTCAGATCCTTTTCCCGTGAGAAGCCAATGCATAAAGGCTTTATCTATGACATGAAAGCAAATAGCTGCATTGCAAGCACAGTGAGATATCAAAATGTGACTTAGAATACCAAATTCAGTTTCTCCTTAGATTCACTTGTATTTCGGGAAAGAAACCAAGGGACACGTCAATGTTGGTTTCATCACGGTGATGAATATAAAGCATAGCCTTTCTTGCTGGAGATTGGGAACATAACCCAAGAAATTTTGATATTTTGTCCTTTTTTTTGGGTGTAATTTGTACATTGCAGAGTCCACTGTGATTCAGCCTTTAAGTCAAAAGATAATTTACTCTGGAAGGATTTTTAAGCGCGACAGTAGGTAATACACAGTGGATATTGTTGATGTTCCTCTCTCCTCAGGTGCTGTCCATTTCTCCTTCAAATTTGCTGTCCTCACCCACTCCTCCAAATCCAACCCTTGACACTACTGGCCTCGCAAACTAACGTCGCATCTCCAAGGGGAGGATTTTTCCCTCATCGGGTGGGTTTGGTGGGGGCCGGACCGCGATTTCACACTATCGGGCCAATTAAGGCCCGCCCAGCGTGAAACGCGAGCCGCAGCGCTCAGCGCTGCCTGTGTGGGGTGGGGGGGGGCGCTAGCGCGAACTTGGCGCATGTGCCCAGGAGGATGAACATTTTTCAAAATAAAAAAATTAAGATTTCTAAAATGTCACATGAGCAGGGACACGTTATTAATTAAATTTTAAAATTTTTATCTTATTTTTATTTGCCGTTGGAAACCTCATCCTGCCCGTGGGTGAGGTTTCCTAAAAAGTGCAAAGGTCGCTTGGCCTTTTCGCCTGTCCCGCCCACCGTGAGGTTGGACCGGCAGCGAAACATTTCTTTCAATTACCTTTTTAATGGCCTCAATAGGCCTTTTTATTGTTGGTGGGCATGCTGCCAACTCCGGGGCACATGCCCGCTGAGCGAAATATCACGCGATGGCGCAATGCCGTCAGATGCTCGCCCACCGTCATCGTGCGTCATCTCCCGCTCGGTCAGGTCAGGTGCGCGCCCGCCCAATGAGCTAAAAGTTCAGCCCCAACTTCACTTCCCTCTCCAAAGCCCTTGAACATGTCGTCGCCTTCAAAACCTGTGCCCGTCTTTCCCAGAGCTCTCAAAATAATCCCTCAATTTTATAATCCTCGCCCTTTGTTTTCAGGTCACTCCGTGGCTTTGCCCCCCTTGCTGCCTCTGTGATCTCCTCCATCCCCACAATCCTCCAAGACACCCAATGCTCCTCTAATTTTGGCCTCTGGAGCAAAGGGTATGGGGGAGAAAGCGGGAGCAGGCTATTGAGTTGGGTGATCAGCCATGATCATAATGAATGGCGGAGCAGGCTCGAAGGGCCGAATGGCCTACTCCTGCTCCTAGTTTCTATGTATGTTTCTATCTTGATTTTATTTACTCCACCGTTGGCGGCCATGCCTTCAGCAGTCTGGGCGCTAAACTTTGGAATTCCCTTCCTAAACCTCTCCACCTCTAGACGAGCTTTAAGACCTTGCACTTTCACCAAGCTTTTGGTTACCTGCACAGAATCTCAGTACATGGCTTGGGATGTGGCTTCAATGTTGCTTTATGACGCGCCTGTGAAGTACCTTGTGATGTTTAATTATGTTACGAGCGTCATATGAATAAAAGTTGTTGTTGAATACGACACAAAGGGCGGAATTTTCTGTGCCTACCTGTGTGGGGCGTGTTTGGCGGCGTGAACGGTCAATATGGCGCGATCGGTTTCGTGACGGCGCGAAACCAGTTTGCGATTGTCCGCTCAGCCCACTGATGGCGGGCCACGTTTCCCGCCATCGGAAGTCGGGAATCTCATTGTAATACATCAGAATATCATTACCAGGTTAGCCCGCCGGAACCTTCCTCCCCCGATGGATCGTCCGTCCGCATCAGCGGGAGAGCGTTTCAACCTGTTTCACAACAGCACTTGGCGGCCTGCACTTTGAGGGGAACTCGGAGGTGAGTGCGCAGCAACGATGTTCAGCGCTCGCCAGGGTCGCCTGTTGGGCTTCAAGCTTGAGGGGTGTTGGGGGGGGTCGGGGTTAAGGGCAGCCCTGCCATTGAATATTGCGCACAAGCCTTCAGGGTGGGAGGTAGGGTGGGTGAGGGAAGTGGCCACGCATTAGGGAAACCTGTATAATGTGATCATTTCTCTGCAGCTGAGACAGTTCAGGCACAGCCACATTGATATGATTGGAGTCGAGCTTCTAGCTTATCTGCCCACACAAGCAACACTCAAAGCAAAGTGCCGCTAAGCGCTCCAAAGCTTTTCATCTCCCTCACCCCTCCCGGCACAGACTGCAAGTCATGAGCATTTTAGTGGACTGGAGAACAGTTGGACGACTGCATACGTTGTACAATCTCCTTGCTAAAGCTGGCCATGGGACAGTCACAGGTGGAGGTTTTCACAGCCCCTTGCAATGTCATCATCCCGGTTTGGACCAGTCTCCCCCATGGTTCAAGCTAACAGTGCAGTCTTGCAGCATGGGTTAGGCCTGTGCCTGAGCTGAGAGCACAGCATGCAGTCCAGTGGGTAAAGCTGCCGCCTATCAGTCGGGTGGAGTGGGGCGGAGGTGGGTGGGGTTTCGGGCAGCCATGCAGCGCACTAAACTGGCCATCCAAGTGGTGGCCAGCGCTGTCCGGGATGTGTTAAGGGGCCTTCACACTTAACCAGGACATGTTCTTATTACACCCATGCTAACCATGCCTTTTATCCTGCAGGAGGAGTACATCAGGATCATGGAGCCTGGTGAACTAGCTGAATACCTCGTGGCTTATAGAGAGCGGAGACGATGAAGGAGAGAGTGACTGAGGCTCCTGGCAGTGCAGAGGCAGGAGCAGCACCCCCAGGTAGAAGGGGCGGCTGGGGCTCCTGCACACACCGTTAAGGAGCCACAGCGAGTCATCGCTGGTCAGCGCCTAGCGACGCCCAGGGTCTATAGACGCCACTTTTCATTCCTGCAGATGCCCGAGAACAAGTGTCGCTGAAGACAACGCATGTCTAGGGAACTGGTCGATCACATCTGCCAGCTACTGCAGGATTTGGAGCCACAGGGATATGGAGGGCATCCACTGCCAGTGACCATGGTGCTCAATTTCTACACCAGTGGCTCCTTTCAGGGATCCACAGGTGACCTCTGTGGGATCTCACAACACTCCAACCACAAATGCATCCTTGAGGTCACGGATGGTCACACAACTTTGTGCATTTCACCTGGGACCAGGAGAGCCAGGATGCAAGAATGATTAGATTTGCCCAGATTTTGGGTTTCCCACAGGTTCGGGGTGCGATTGACTACACTCATGTGGCGCTCAGCTATCTGTCGCAGCACACGGTGAACTACATCAACCGCAAGGGGTTCCATTCGCTGAATGTGCAGCTGGTGTGCGACCATCAGAAAGGTATCCTGCAGGTTTGCGCACGGTTTCCAGGGAGTGTGCAGGAATCCTACATCCTCAGTTGGTCACAGATCCCTGCGTCTTCCAGGGTCCACAGAGGCTGCAAGGTTGGCTCCTCGGGGACAAGGGCTACCCGCAGAGGATGTGGCTGATGACACCCGTGCAGCAGCTTCAGACTGCAGCAGAGCGACGCTATAATGAGGCTCAGGCTGCTGCTCACAATCTGGTGGAGCAGACCAGCGGGATGTTGAAGATGAGGTTCTGGTGCCTGGACTGGTCTGGTGGGGCCCTGCAATACAGTCCACAGAGGGTGTCACACGTTGTTGTTGTCTGCTGCACCCTTTACAACCTGGTGCTGCAATAGGGAGAGGAGCTGGCTGAGGAGGAGATGGAGGAGCTGGAGGTCTCCTCCGATGAGAAGGTTACTGATGGGGATGAGGGTGAGGAGGTCCTTGGAGGCGACGATGACGGGGATGAGGCCCTCGCACTGGCTAGATGAGGCAGTCGCGCTCAAGAGGCCGGCATAGCTGCTAGATTTGTGGAGGGTGTTGATGACATAGATGCGATGTGGGGATCTATGGGGTCTCCTCACTGTGTGAACGTTTGACTCCAGTCTGGCTTCTGGCAGCGCACATACCCTCTGTGAGAATGCTCCTGTCATGGAGACATAGTGGAGGCCCTAATAGTCGCTTGATTGCAGGAGGATGATGATGATCTGCAGTGAGGACTCTCCATAGATCTTCACACAGCCTCTGAGGATGTCTGACTCCTGTCTGGTTGAGGGCAGCTCGCTTGCGCTCTGTGATCAGGGTCATATCATAGAGACGCAGACATGAAACTTTAAATGCATCTGATCGTTTGTTTGCCTTCAGTATCTGACCCCTTCAGGAGCACAGCATCACTGGTCAAAGATGCTGAAGAGATGGGGGCCAGCCCCATCTCAAAGGTGCTGAGAGCACACAGAGAGAATGAGGGAACTCTGTGACACCTGCTCACTACATTCTAGCAGCAATGACCAGCACCATCGAGGTGCAGGCATCAGTAATGTGTCTGGGGGTGTGAGGCCGGACCATCACTTTGGTCTGAAGGCTGCACAGAGCACAGGGAAGAGGCCCTGGACTGAGACACCTGCCTTTATCTGGTGCAGAAAGGTTTCACATCTGAGTGACACGAACATTGCTCATCAGAACAAGGAGCCATAGGCAGGGAGACATTCTTTGGAGTTTAAAAACAAAAAACTACTGCGGATGCTGGAAATCCAAAACAAAAACAGAATTACCTGGAAAAACTCAGCAGGTCTGGCAGCATCGGTGGAGAAGAGTCGACGTTTTGAGTCCTCATGACCCTTCAACAGAACTGAGTATAGGGGTGAAATATAAGCTGGTTTAAGGTGGGCGGGGGGAGAGAGAGGTTGAGTGGGGGGGGGTGGTTGTAGGGACAAGCAAGCAGTGATAGGAGCAGATAATCAAAAGATGTCACAGACAAAAGGATCAAAGAGGTGTTGAAGGTGGTGATATTATCTAAAAGTGCTAATTAAGAATGGATGGCAGGACACTCAAGGTACAGCTCTAGTGGGGGTGGGGTGGAAAGACTGACAAGGTATTAGTTGTAGATTTTAAAATAATGGAAATAGGTGGGAAAAGAAAAATCTATATAAATTATTGGAAAAAACAAAAGGGAGGGGGAAGAAACGGGGTGGGGATGGGGGGAGGGGGAGTTTAAGATCTAAAGTTGTTGAATTCAATATTCAATCCGGAAGGCTGTAAAGTGCCTAGTTGGAAGATGAGGTGCTGTTCCTCCAGTTTGCGTTGGGCTTCACTGGAACAATGCAGCAAGCCAAGGACAGACATGTGGGCAAGAGAACAGGGTGGAGTGTTAAAATGGCAAGCGACAGGGAGGTTTGGGTCTTTCTTGCGGACAGACCGCAGGTGTTCTGCAAAGCGGTCGCCCAGTTTGCGTTTGGTCTCTCCAATGTAGAGGAGACCACATTGGGAGCAACAAATGCAGTAGACTAAGTTAGGGGAAATGCAAGTGAAACGCTGCTTGCTTGTCCCTACAACCACCACCCCCCCACCCCCAACTTCTCTCTCCCCCCGCCCACCTTAAACCAGCTTATATTTCACCCCTCTCCTAACTATACTTAGTTCTGTAGAAGGGTCATGAGGACTTGAAACGTTGACTCTTTTCTTCTCCACCGATAATGCCAGACCTGCTGAGTTTTTCCAGGTAATTCTGTTTTTATTCTTTGGAGTTTATTGGCAATAGTGAACATTATGTACAAGTGATTAACACCAATGCCCGGGCTGTGCAACTAATTCTCCTTAACTTTCCTAACCCTGCCGCTGTGTTTTAATGCTCCCCGGACATCCACAGTGGAAGTGGAGGCAGCCTGCTGACTGCGATGCCCTGTCTGGTGGGCATCGTCTGCAGAGCTGAGTCTTGGAGGGCCCCAGCCTGCTTTTGGGGTCCTGCTGTGTGGCAGTGGCACCCTCCTCAGCCTGTGGAGCTGGAGCTGCTGAGGTCACAGGAAGAGCGGATTCGGATGGTCCGGACACTCCCAGAGACACCTGGATGGATGGCCCCAGGGTGTGCACCTGCTGATCCTCCTCTCCATGGGTGCCCGAGGGCCCCAGGGTGCCTCCTTGAGGAGAAGGGGAAGCTGGAGTGACATCGAGCTGCCGGGCACCACTCTCGCACACACACTGCTGGAGGCCAAATATGGCATCAGCGATGGAGTTAAGCCCGCGCAGCAGTGCAGGAGAGACGTCCTGGACCAAAGTCTCCATGGCAGCCGCCATCCTACCAGTGTTGACCTCAGTACACTGGCATGCTGGCACTATCACCTCAGAGTGAAGGCGGACAGACTCCTCCATCGTGCCTTGCAATCTGAGGAGTGCAGCGGACATCCCTTCCTGATGTTCCTGAGCTTGCCTTTGCAGCTCCAGCAACTGTGACATGACCGAGTCCAGAGGCTCATCATCTGACTCGGACTCAGCAAAGTTCTGGTCTCCAGCAGCCCTACGAGTGTCAGACACCAGGGAAATCTCTGCCGCTGCCTGTTGTGGATCAGACAGTGTGAGGCTATTCTAAAGCTAGGTCCCACCGAGCTGTGTGTCTCTGCATTGGTGGAGGGTGTAGGTGAGCACTGTGATGGGACTGTGAGGGTGCCTCCAGATTCCTCTTCAGAGGTTTCTTCGGGGATTGATTGGAGTCCCTGAGTCATGGACTCTGTCGGCTGTTTCCCAGATGTGCCTGCGGAAGCAAGGGGAGATAATTAGTGCGTGGCAGTGGCCTGTGAAACAGGACACATCACTCACAGCATGGTTGTCTGATGGATGTTGCACTGCTGGATCCTCACTTGGTAGAGCACCGCTGACCTCACCGTCAGCACAGGAACGGTCCAGATCCTCACCGGCCACCTGGATGGCTCTGTTTTCAAAGTGAGGACCTGATGTCAGGCATTCCTCCACCGGTCTGCGACCTCTCCCTGTTGTTGAGTGCCAGCTTGTTCTGCATGAATAGAGATGGAGAAAGTGTGAGCAGGAAACCTGCCAGGCCAGATGATAAGTGTGCCTGGCCTGTGTGGATAGTGAGTGGTTCCCATGGGCGGGATGAGAGCAATGACAGTGAGTGTGAGAGAGTGAATGGCGATGTGCCTGGAGCCAGCAGTGAGTGAGGGCCCTGTGGATGTGTGATGGGTTTGAGAGTGTGTGAGTCGAGAGTGATGAGAAGAGTGACTTACCCTGGCGGAACAAAGGAGATCATTCATCCTCTTGCAGCACCGGGTGGCTGTGCTCTTCTGAAGGGCATTGGCGCTGACCACCGCTGCCCCCGCCTCCCAAGCCGGGTTAGTGAAGTTGCTGCCCATCCTGTGGCCAGAGCTGGGGTAAAGGGTTGATGGGACTCCAAAAGATGTTCCAGTGATGCGTCGCTGAACATAGGGGCTGCAGTCTTTTTGTCTTTCGGGGCCATGCCTTCCCTGCAGCAGTCCTGGGCTGGAAGCGCTGAGAGGTGTGTGCGCGGCTGTGCTTTAAAGATGGCGCCCGGCGTGATGAAGCGGTGAGGTGATGGTGGGCGGACGATTGAGAGCCCGCCTGCCACGGAAACGGCGTGGTTCCCGGGAATGCATAAGTAATGTGGCGGGTTTGGGATGCTACGGCCTGAAAACCCACCATAGCGACCAACAGGTAAAACGTCGCTTTACCCGCCCGCTACCCCTCTTAGTACAAACCTAGGAGGATTCCACCCTAAGGTTCGGCAAATATTATTTGTTCTGATTCCTGTACAGAACGATTGCTTTTAAAAAGCGGTTCAAACTTCCAGTGAAAGGCTGAAAGGATCACACACAAGGTTTCAAGTTATAAAACTTACTTTAACAAATGAACTAAAAGTAACATTGACCAAACACTAATTTAATAAGCAACTATATATTCTAAACGACAGAAAAGATGCCCCTTTGAGAATGACCGAAATCTCCCTTTATAGTTCTACTTTACTCTGTCCCTTAAAGTTGACACTTCATTCTTCAGGATTCAGTCCAAAGCGATTCATTGCTCCCCTCTCCTTTTCCAGTTGGATAATCCCTTATCACCAAACTAGCTTTCTCTGTGTGGGTTATCCTCTAGTCGAAGCAAGGTGCATCTTCCATCTTCTTTTAAAACCTCACAACCTTGGTCTTTTCAATCTGAGCGCAAGCTCCCACCGTCATTTTATGTGGTGAACAACAGCGACTTGTTGCTTCTATCTCTCTCTGTCTCTCAGATTTTTGCACAGTCTCTGTGAGGTGCAATGATATTTAAGAAAACCTGTAACCCAATCCTCACACTGGGTTGCTATGGACTCTTCCCCTCTCAAAGCCCATCTTCATGGCCACGTGTATCACATGGGCCTCGTATCCAGGCAGACATGCTAATTAACTATTCTCTAGAGCCCCAACTTCATTCTGTCTTTGAATTAAATAGACAGTTTAAAATATAACCGCTTACAAAACCTGACATTCCAAACACCTCCCTGGAACTTGGAGACTAACAGTCCATCCACTGTCAACACAATTGTTCTGGTCATTGTTTACAGGTACAAATATCTAGCACCGCCCTTCTCAATAAAACAACCTGGGCCTCCCTCTGATAACCAAACCACCCAGGCTTGTTGCCAGCAGAATTTAGAATCGGTCACACGACACCCTTCATTTTTTTCCCCCTTTTGACACCAAATTAAAGACACGTTCCCAAAACATAATCTTATAAAACCTCACATTCGTATCGTAATACAGTAATGGCTTATGTTGTAACAACAGCAGCATCTGTTAGTAACACAGGTGTTAACCTATGGGCGGGATTTTCGGGTCATCAGGCGGGAGCAGAGGCCGGGCCCGGGAGCGGCTGGGGAACGGTCCACCGCCTGCAATCGGCCCCTGGCCACGGCTCTCCACGCTGTCCGGCCAATTAACGGACAGCCGGCAGGGTCAGGCTGCTGGGATGGGGGGGACAGGAGGAGGTCGAGCGCAAAAGTCTGTGCGTGCGCGAGGGGGTGGGGAGCGCGCACTGAGATCTCCCCGAAGGCCTTAGGGAGCCGAACCAGTTTAACTTCAAAAATAAAAGATTTTTAAAATCTGGAAAAAAAAATGTCCCAACGTGGGTGCTCATTCACAATAACATCAACAGGATTAAAAACTCTGCCCAATAATTTATATTCGTTTTTATTTAATTGTGGGAGCCTCATCCCGCCTGTGGATGAGGTTTACTAAAAAAAAAATCAAAAGGCCGCCTGGCCAATTCGCCCACCGACTCTGAGGTTGGACGGGCAGCGAAAAATAGGATAAAATTAATCGACGAAGGACCTGAATGGGCCTCTTAACTGTCGGCAGGCACGCTGTCGACTCTCGCGCACGCCCGCCGAGCGAAATATCACGCAGTGACGTTGGGACACCCGCCTGATGTCATCGCGCGTTATTTTACGCCCGATTGGGTTGGGCGCGCGCCCGCCTGTAAAGACCTGCCCTCCAGGTGTGGTCGTGCATTGGTTGGCTCACTAAACAAATAATAGAGAAGTTTGGCCAATAATCGAAAAGAAGCGAGTTCAAATTCAATAATGGCAGTTCTTGATTTTGAGTTCAGTTTTATAAAAAGATGGTGCAATTAATGGCGACCATGAAATAAAATTCCAAACGCATCTGTTCCATATTTTGTGTACATTTTTCACATCATCTCGGAGCAGTGCAGAAATCGTTTCTAAGTCGGCAACATGTTTATTTATAGGAGTTTTAAAATATCTCTGCAATCACAAAATGCCTGAACTCATGCTTACACCTCAGCTTCTAGTAGCTTCCGTGGTGTCTGTTGACTTTGCCCTGAGTCCATGCCCAGGGCTTAATCAATCAAACACCGTGAGTTCCGATCAGTTACCAGACTCACATAATCAAAAACAGAACAATTGAACACCACAGGCCCAATTAATGTCCTTTAGGGAGGGAAATCTGCTGTCCTTATCTGGGTCAGGCCCTATATGTGGCTCCAGCCCTATAACAACATGGTTGGTTCTAAACTTCTCTCTGAAGTAACCTAGTAAGCCATAGAGTCGAGCTAAAACACGACCAGAGGTTCAAGGAGACACACCATCACCTTCATAGGGAAATCAGGCCTTACCAGTAGAAATCATTGAAGCGGGCAGAATCTGTGCCTAATAATTAGCCAGTCGATTATGACAGCCTACCTACCCAGAATAGGCTGTAATTTAATAACTGTAGGTAAGGGCTGGCCCGAATCAGTTATAATCATCAATTTGGTTCAGAACATTTCATCTTTGCTTTTAGCGATGCAGGAGGTGAAGAAGGATTTGGAGATTATTTCACACCTAATTTTCCAAAAGTCTGTTGTTCCGTCATTGCCGTTTTATACAATGAAGTGGCTGGAAAATACTTGTTTTTAAAACAAGTACTGATGGGCGCTTTGCTTGTTTGAGAGAGGGAGTGAGAGAGAGAGGGGAAGAGGTACTGGCCAACTAAAGCACAAGCAATAAATTGAAGGCAGACACGCACATGGGCCAGGATTTTTCAGTTGACGGGCAGGCTCGGCGGGAGTGGGCGGGGGGCTGTCGTGGAGCCGACTGCCGTCCGCGATCAGCTCCGCGCCGCCATCTTATGCGAGCGTAAGACACGAGCCGTAGCACTCAGAGCTAGCTGTGTGGGCAGGAGGAGGAGGAGGGAGAGTCAGGGCCAGCACTCTTTTGCGGATGCGCACTGGAGATTGAATGTGACTGTGTCACATGAGATGGGCCATGTCTTTACATTTCAGAAAACTTTGTTATTTCATGAATAAAAGCTTTTGGAAACCTCGTCCTGCTCGTGGATGAGGTTCCCTAAAAAACGTGAAGGCCGCTTGGCTTTTTCACCTGCCCACCAGCCTTAAAGTTAGACGGACAGCGTTAACAATTACATTAATGTCTTCCTTAATGGCCTTAATAGGCCCTTTAAGTATTGGCTGGTGCGCAGCCGACTCCGGTGCGCGCCTGCCGAACGAAACATCGCGATGATGTCGGGACGCACGCCCGACGCCATCACGCGTCATTTTACCCGTCGGCGTGTCGGGCCCACCCCCGCAGGCTGACTGAAAAAATTCTGCCCATAGTGTTACTTGGCAGCAATCAGATTTGCATAGATAAGCTCATATGGCTTTTATCCAGGTGTGAGCAGGCCATCGAGGTACATAGGAAAAGGAGTTGGCCAGTCACCCCCTCAAGAGTTATCTATAATTTAATAGCTAATGGCCGATCCACATCTCTACTCCATTTACCTACGTTGGCCTAGTAACCTCTAAACTAAAGAACTCTCGACACTCAGTCATTGAGTTTATTCAAGTCGGAGGTGGGGAGATTTTTGGACACTAAGAGAATCAAGGGATATGGGGATAGGGTGGGATAATGGAGTTGAGGTAAACAATCAGCCATGATTGA
Source organism: Cetorhinus maximus (assembly GCF_964194155.1). Taxonomy (NCBI): domain Eukaryota; kingdom Metazoa; phylum Chordata; class Chondrichthyes; order Lamniformes; family Cetorhinidae; genus Cetorhinus; species Cetorhinus maximus. The sequence goes on from NC_135892.1 coordinate 110,342,300, forward strand.
ATTGCAGAGTAGGTGTGAGAGGCCATATAGCCTACTTCTGCTCCTATTATTTATATTCTTATGCCTGGCTTGTCCATTCAAACTCTCCCTCGGGTAATAAAAATTTATCAATCCCAGACGGTGTCTGGTTGTGAAGGCTCCCAACGCCATGCCTCATCCTGCTCTCGTTTTAATATCTACACGCTATCCATTAGCTGTCACCTGCCGTCACCTTGCTCTTCTTTTCTTCCCACACCTAGGTGACACCTGAGGCAGACACGTGCTTATGTCTGCTTCCATGGCGAGGTTTACCTGGCATAGGTCCCTAGCCTGAAGCCGGAAGGGGGATCCGCTCTACTCAGGTGTGGCTGACCAGGAGCCTCTCCTGCTCTTACTGCCTGCTGTCGGCGCATTGGAAGGGTCTACAGGTAGATAATCCTGGATGGGAACCTGGTGCTTCTGGCTCACAGGCAGGGATGCTTAACCCTTGTGCAACAGGAACACCACTTCCCCCCTCCCCTGTTATCAGCAGGACTGCAAAGAATTAAAGTTGCCTCACCTCACCTCACCTCAGGCCCGCCATGTACACAGTTGAACTGGGCTCCTTTGCATGGATTCAAGAATCCAAAAATGTCAAGCTGTCAAGACAGCTGTCCAATTTTTGCATGATGGAAATTTATTACATTGTAGCATTAATATGAGGGTGATGTTAATTCATGTTTTATACGTATTCATTGCCAGCAGAGCACTGGCTTAGATTTTTTAGTATCTGGCAGCTAGTAGCAGTCACTGGTGTCAATAAAACAACCTGCCCATTATTTTGCGCAAGTTTTTTTGGATGGACTTTGAGCTGGGGAACTTGCTGGGACAGCTAGGCCCATAGTGCAAGAGGTCAGAAGGTTCAAAGGTGCAATGCTTAGTTAAACCAGGTTGTTTGTGGGGGGAGGGTGGTGGGCTCAGTAGGCTAGAGACTGACGCCAACATCATGGGTTCAATCCCCATTCCGGCCCTGGTAATCCATGGAGACTCTGCCTCCTCACCTTGCCCCTAGCGGAGTGGTGCCCCTCAAACTACAACTAGCTAAAATGTCTCTCTTTACTGGAGAGAGATGACTATGGTCCTTTGGGACTATGGCTAGATACAGATACAGTAGGTGACAATAAGCTCAAAGGGTTAAATTATGAAGACAGGTCATCGACTGGACTTGTATTCCCTTGAGTATAAAAGAGTAAGGGGTGATCTAACTGAGGTGTTTAAGATGATTAAACGATTTGACAGAGAGAAACTATTTCCTTTGGTTGGGGGTGCCCAGAACAAGGGGCAAAAGCTTAGAAGTAGAGCTAATCCATTCAGGGGTGATGTCAGGAAGCACTTCTTCACACAAAGGCTACTGGAAACCTGGAACTCTCTCCCTGAGGTTGAGGTAGGGGGTCAACTGGACATTTAGAAACTGAGATTGATTGATTTTTGCTGGGTAAGGGGATTAAGGGTATTTGTTCAAGGCGGGTAAATAGAGTTAAAGATATAGATCAGCCATCATATAATAGCTGATGGAGCAGGCCCCAGGGGCTGAATGGCCTCCTTCAGTTCCTACCTTCCTACAGTTCCTCCTGCAATGCTCCTACAGGCTCCAAGGAAGGTTGAAAAATGTGAGGAAAACAAGGCACAAGAATTAGGAGCCAGGAGTAGGCCATTCAGCCCCTTGAACCTGCTCTGCCGGAATAAGGCCATGGCTGATCCGATTGTGGCCTCAACTCCACTTTCCTGCTGCCCCCCATAACCTTTGACTCCCTTGTCAATCAAGAATCTATTTAACTCGGGATTGAATAAATTCAATGAACCAGCCTCTGCTGCTCTCAGGAAGAGAGTGCCACAGACTAACAACCCTCTGAGAGAAGGAAAAATTCTCCTTTTCTCAGTCTTAATTGGGCCTAATTTTTAAACTGTGTCCCTAGTTCTAGACTTCCCCGCAAGGGGAAACATCCCCTCAGCATCCACCCTGTCAAGTCCCCTCAGGATCTTATACGTTTCAATAAGGTCTCCTCTCTTTCTTCTAAATTTCAACGGATTCAGACCCAACAGGCCAGACCTTTCCTCGTAAAATAACCCTTTCATCCCAGGAATCAGTCGTGTGAACCTTCTCGTAACTGCTTCTAAAAGCAATTGTGTTCTTTCTTAAGCAAGGGGACCAAAACTATGCACAGTACTCCAGATGTGGCCTCGCTAAGACCCTCTACAGCTGTAGCAACACTTCCCTATTTTTATATTCCATTCCCCTTGCAATAGACGACAACATTCCATTTGCCTTTCCTAATCATCGGCTAACCTTCTGAGAATCATGTATGAGGGCATGCAGTTCCCCAGTCAGGAGTTCCTGGGAAAGATCAGGAGCTGGATTTTCACCCTGGAGGTGCTTAGTGGGAGTTGGGACTTCCCCGCTTGGCTTGCCCACCTATGGGGAAAGCGTCAGCAAAAAAAAACGGGATCAGGAGTGGCTGGAGGTGCAGAGCTTGGCATGGAGGGTACTTTTTTTCTTTTTTCATGGGGTGAGGGCATCGCTGGCAAGGCCAGCACTTGCTGGCCATTCCTAATTGCGCCTCAACTGACCTTGCGCGCTCATTTCAGAGTTGGAAGTTATCTTTCAAAAGGTTCCCTCATCCAGACTATGGTTCATGACCACCCTCTGTGGTGCCATTAACTGCAACTCTTTGAAAAGTTGTCCCTTCTCCATGAGCATGGCAGAGGATGAGGGCATACCTACCCCAGCAACTGAGATGGCCAGGTCGGGATTGCAGGGTGTAGGCTTGTGACCCGAATCAGCCTCCACCCTTCAACGGTGCTGCTGGGATCAGAAGCTTCGGCAATGCAGTCGGGAATCCCAGAATTGGGTCCCGGCCACCATTTTCACCCCTCCTCGAGTCTCCGCGACTTCATGAAAATCCAGCCCTAAATTGAACTAGGAGGTTGCACAGTGTGGAGGGAGTCGGGGGTGATTCCATCCTTCCAACATCCACCAGGGAGTGAGTGAGGTTCAAAGGTAGAACTCTCTGAGCACGTGATGCCAGCCGGTATTTCAGATCTAGAAGGTGCCCATTTGACCTCCGACAAAAACACAGAAATGAAGAAGTATCACAGAACGATACAGTACAGAAAGAGGCCATTCAGCCCATCAAGTCTATGCTGGCTGTTTGAAAGAACTATCCATTTTCCCTGCTCTTGCCCCTTTAGCCCTGCAAATATTCTGCCAAAAGGCCATTAGCCTGAAACATTTACATTCCTCTCTCCACAGGTGCTGCCTGACCTGCTAAGCAGTTAACATTTTCACTTCAGATCTCCATCCAGCATCCACAATATTTTGTTACAGTTCCACAGATGCATAGACAGGATGCATTAACCAGGAAAGTCGATCTGTCCTTTACCGCCTCAGGTGCTGGTGAGCCTGCTGATTGTAATGGGATCGGAGGGCGGTTATAGTTCAGAAGGAGGCCCTTTGACCTCTCATATCCATACCAGTTCTTTACAGAAGCAACTCGGTGTTTCCCTGCAGCCCCGCAATTTTTTTCTCTTCAGATGCTTATCCAGTCCCATATTGACGGCCATAATTGAACCTGCCCAACGCATTGTAAGGTTGTGCACCAATGGGAATAGTCAATCCCCATCCAACCTGTCCAGTGCCCTGATGGTTTTGAACATCTCCATCAATTCTTCTCTTAACCTTCCCTTCTCGAAGGAGAACAACCCCCAGTTTCTCCAACCTGTCCATGTAGCTAAGTCCCTCATCCCCACAAACATTCTCGCTCATCTTTTCTGCACCCTCTCTAAAACCTTCACATCCTTCTCTGAAGTGTGGTGCCCTGCATTGGACACAAAACTCCGACTGAGGTCAAACCAGAGTTTTCTAAAGGCCCTGCATAACATCCTCGTTTTTGAACTCTGTGCCTCTATTTATAAAGCCCAGGGTTCCATATGCCTTTTTGAACCACTTTCTCAAACAGCCCTGCCACCTTCAACAATCTGTGCCCAAAATACCTCCAGGTCTCTCTGTTGTTACACCCCCTATAAAATTGCACCCAGCATTTTCTGTTTCCATTTAACTGCCTTTTGCTCTTTTGATAATGTTTAATTGACCCATTGAGATGATCTCCAGCAGTTTGCATCTCTCTCCAGCTTTTCCCAAAACCTGCTTGGTTGTTCTAATTATTCCCTCTCTGTCCCACGCTTTGATCCATTTTATTAAATGGGCTCAATTGCTTTCAGTTCACAAACAGGGTTCACACTTAAAAGGTTAACTGGTGTTTTCTTTGACGTTGAAAGTGACCAGTTGTGTGTTCCCAGCATTTGCTACTGAAGCCCTTGAAATTGAGTGCAAATTAGTTAAATTGGCTAAAAGACTTGCTTGGAAAATTGGCTGAGTGACAGGGGACAGAGAATAGGGCAGGCAATTGAATTGGCAGAGGATGCAAACTGTGCTTTCCCACAAAGATCTGTGTTGGGGCCCCAACTATCCACCCTATTTATAAATGCCTTAGTTGAAAGTTTGCCATTGACACAAAATTGGCGGCATTGCAAGCACTGTGGACAGAAGTATAAAACAACAAAGAGATATTAATAGATTAAGTGAATGAGCAAAACTGTGGCAAATGGATTTCGATGTAGGCCGATAAAGGATGGAATGTGGTTTTTGTAAATGGTGATAAGTTAGAAACAGTGGAAGTCCAAAGGGACTTGGGTGAGGGGTGTGTAGCACATAGAAACATGGGAAATAGAAGCAGGAGTAGGCCATTCAGCCCCTCGAGCTTGCTTCGCCATTCAACTGGATCATGGCTGATCTACTACCTCAACCCCATCTTCCTGCATCATCCCTATAACCTTTGATGTATTTAACATTTAGATATTAGATCTCTGTCTTGAACATACTCAATGACTCAGCCTCCACAGACCTGTGGGGTAGAGAATTTCAGAGACACTACCTTCTGAGTGAAGAAATTCCTCCTCATCTCAGTCCTGAATAGCCTACCTCTTATTCTGAGACTGTGTGCCCTGTCTAGACAATCCCCCAGCCAGGGGAAATATCCTTCCTGTGTCTACTCTGTTGAGCCCTGTAAGAATATTGCATACTTCAATGAGATCACCTCTCATTCTTCTAAGCTCTAGAGAATACAGGCCCAGGCTCTTTAACCTCTCCTCATAGGACAATTCCGCCATCCCAGGAATCAGTCTGGTGAAACTTTGTTTTGCTCCCTCTATGGCAAGTATATCCTTCCTTGGGTAAGGGGACCAAAACTGTACACAATACTCCAGGTGCAGTCTCACCAAGGCTCTATACAACTGAAGGAAGACATCTTTACTCCTGTACTCAAATCCTCTTGTAATAAAAGCAAACATGCCATTTGCCTTCACAATTGCTTGCTGCATCTGCATGCTAGCTTTCAGTGACTCATGAATAAGGACACCCAGGTCCCTTTGGACATCGACACTTCCAACCTCTCAGCTTTTAAAAAAAAACTCTGCATTTCTGTTTTTCCTATCAAAGTGAATAACTTCACATTTTTCCACATTATATTCCATCGGCTATGTTCTTGCCCACTCACTTAGCCTGTCTAAATCTCCTTGAAGCCTCTTTACATCCACCTCACAACTCACATTCCCACCTGGTCTTGTGTCATCAGCAAACTTGGAGATATTACATTTGGTTCCCACATCCAAATCATTGATATATATTGTGAATGATTGGAGCCCAAGCACAGATCCTTGCGGTACCCCACTAGTCACCACCTGCCATCCTGAGATTGATCTGTTTATCCCTACTCTCTGTTTTCTATCTGATAACCAATTCTCACTCCACACCAGTATATTACCCCCAATCCCATGTTGTCTAAATTTGTTTACTAACCTGCTGTGCGGGACCTTATCGAAAGCTTTTTTGAAAATCCAGATACACCACATCCACTGGTTCCCCCTTGTCTATCCTGCAAGTTACTCCAAACTCCAAAAGGCTTATCAAACATGATTTCCCTTTCATAAATCCATGTTGACTCTGCCCAATCCTACCATTATTTTCTATATGTCCACGTATCACATACTTTATCATAGACGCCAACATTTTTCCTACTACCGATATCAGGTTACCAGGTCAGTAGTACCCCATTTTCTCTCTCCTTCCTTTCTTCAATAGCGGGGTCACATTTGCCACCTCCCAGTCCGCAGGGACCGTTCCAGAATCTATGGAATTTTTGAAGATGACCACCAACGCATCTACTATCTCTACAGCCAATTGTTAAGAGATGCAAATACTTACCTTAGTTTTAGTTCAGGAATCTGGAGACCAGGGACTATAGCTTCCGACATCCCTTGGGAATTTCATGCTTGCGCCAATGGGAAATGGCCACCTGTGTGCAGTTGGTGTTTTTTTAACCAGCTCCAGGCCAGGAACCGGCCCTGCGTACCTGCGGAGAAGCAAAGGAAGTAAATAAGTGAAACGGCACTCAAACTGCAGGTCAGGTGACATAAACCAGGGCACCACTGGAAGGAAGGTATCCGAGGGAGCTGGACACGGGAGGGGGCAACAGGGAGAAGGTCCCAAACCAAAGATTGGGGCAGAAAGAGGTCCCAGAAGTCAGTTTAAAAGAAAGAAGCAGAGAAATAATCTCTGAGTTAAAAGAGAGGGGGAGCTGTGGGTAACATACTTGAAGCAAAGTGGGCTTGAGAGAAGCCCTGAAGATCTGAGAAGGCAGGTGTCTCCTTACTGCGGGTAAACTGTGCCTGGCAGAGCTGAAGATCTGAAATTGTGCTTAGAAGGTGAAGCATGAGTATATTTTGAGATTCGGGGGAAAGGAATCTCAGAAGGACAAGACTGAAACCCTGGAGGTGGATCCTTGTTGAAGCCATCCAAGTGGGAGTGACTTTTAGAGAGAATTTAAAAAAAAAAATTCATTCATAGGATGTGGGCATCACTGGCTTGGCCAGCATTTATTGCCCATCCCTAATTGCCCATGTTGAGGGGGCGCCGAAGAGTCAACCACATTGCTGTGGGCCTGGAGTCACATTTAGGACCAGGCCAGGTCAGGTAAGGATGGCTGATTTCCTTCCCTTTGTAGGGCATTAGTGAACCAGATGGGCTTTAATGACAATTGGCAATGGTTTCAGGGTTGTCATCAGACTTTTAATTCCAGATGTTTACTGAGTTTGAATGTCACCATCTGCTGGGATTCAAACCCAAGTCCCCAGAGCCTTAGTCTGAGTCTCCGGAATACTAGTCAGCAACAACACCACAATGCCACTGCCTCCCCTAGGAGGACTCGAAGACAAGATCCTCAAATGTGGAGATTGAAAAGCCTCTAGGGAAAGGCAGAGTTTCAATGATACCTGTTGACTCACTGTATGACAAGCATCCGGGCAGGTTATTAAGAAATCCAAAGAATCTGCTTTGGTCACATCTGTCATTTGCTTTGGAGTGTGATGTGTCTGAGCACAGTTTGCCAGTTAGTTCACATGTATTGCATACTTATAAAATACTTAATGTAACTTGCCTTGTCTTTCTGAATTGGTGGATGTATGTAAAGATATAACTGGGGTGAAGAAATAAGACCATAAGACATAGGAGCAGAAATTAGGCCATTCGGCCCATCGAGTCTGCTCCGCTATTCAATCATGGCTGATAGGTTTCTCAACCCCACTCTCCCGCCTTCTCCCCGTAACCTTTGATCCCCTTACCAATCAAGAACCTATCTATCTCGGTCTTAATTACACTCAATGACCTGGCCTCCACAGCCTTTTGTGGCAATGAATTCCATAGATTCACCACTCTCTGGCTAAAGAAGTTTCTCCTCAACTCTGTTCTAAAAGGTCTTCCCTTTACTCTGAGGCTGTGCCCTCGGGTCCTAGTCTCTCCTACTAATGGAAACATCTTCCCCACGTCCACTCTATCCATGCCTTTCAGTATTCTGTAAGTTTCAATCATATCCCCCCTCATCCTTCTAAACTCCATCGAGTATAGACCCAGAGTCCTCAAACGTTCCTCATATGTTAAACCTTTCATTCCTGGGATCGTTCTCGTGAACCTCCTCTGGACCTTCTCCAGGTCCAGAACATCCTTCCTGAGATACGGGGCCCAAAATTGCTCACAATATTCTAAATGTGGTCTGACCAGAGTCTTATAAAGCCTCAGCAGCACATCCCTGCTTTTATATTCTAGTCCTCTCAAAATAAATGCCAACATTGCATTTGCCTTCCTAACTACCGACTCAACCTGCAAGTTAACCCGAAGAGAATCCTGGACTCGAGCTCCCAAGTCCCTTTGCGCTTCAGATTTCTGAATTCTCTCCCCATTTCGAAAATAGTCTATGCCTCTATTTTTCCTACCAAAGTGCATGACCTCACACTTCCCCACGTTGTATTCCATTTGCCACTTCTTTGCCCATTCTCCTAACCTGTCCAAATCCTTCTGCAGCCTCCCCGCCTCCTCAATACTACCTGTCCCTCCACCTAGCTTTGTATCATCTGCAAACTTAGCCAGGATGCCCTCAGTTCCTTCATCTAGATCATTAATGTATAAAGTGAAAAGTTGTGGTCCCAACACTGACCCCTGCGGAACTCCACTAGTCACCGGCCGCCATCCTGAGAAGGACCCCCTTATCCTCACTCTCTGCCTCCTGCCAGAAAGCCAATCTTCTATCCATGTTAGTACCTTGCCTCTAAAACCATGGGCTCTTATCTTACTGAGCAGCCTCCTGTGCAGCACCTTGTCAAAGGCCTTCTGGAAGTCCAAGTAGATAACATCCATTGGTTCTCCTTTGTCTAACCTACTCGTTACCTCCTCAAAGAATTCTAATAGATTTGTCAGGCATGACCTCCCCTTGATGAAACCATGCTGACTTTGCCCTATTTTACCATGCACTTCCAAGTATTCTGAAATCTCATCCTTAATAATGGACTCTAAAATCTTACCAACGACCGTGGTCAGGCTAATCGGTCTGTAATTTCCCATCTTTTGCCTCACTCCCTTCTTAAACAGGGGGGTTACATTAGCGATTTTCCAGTCCTCTGGGACCCTCCCTGACTCCAGTGATTCCTGAAAGATCACCACTAACGCCTCCACTATCTCTTCAGCTATCTCCTTCAGAACTCTGGGGTGTAATCCATCTGGTCCAGGTGATTTATCCACCTTCAGACCTTTCAGTTTTCCTAGCACCTTCTCCTTGGTAATGGCCACCATACTCACCTCTGCCCCCCGACTCTCTTGAACTTTGGGGATGTTACTCGTGTCTTCCATTGTGAAGACTGACGCAAAGTACCTATTCAGTTCCTCCACCATTTCTTTGTTCCCCACTACTACTTCTCCAGCGTCACTTTCCAGCGGCCCAATGTCCACTTTTGCCTCTCTCTTACCCTTTATATACCTAAAAAAAACTCTTGCAATCTTATTTTATATTACTGGCTAGTTTACTCTCATATTTAATCTTCTCCCTCCTTATTTCTTTTTTAGTTGTCCTCTGTTGGTCTTTGTAGGCTTCCCAATCCCCTGGTTTCCCACTGCTCTTCGCCACATTGTATGCTTTCTCTTTAGCTTTTATGCTGTCCCTGACTCCCCTTGTCAGTCATGGTTGCCTCGTCCTCCCTTTAGTATGCTTCTTCTTCCTAGGGATGATTTTTTGCTGTGTGTCCCAAATTACTCCCAGAAACTCCTGCCATTTCTGTTCCAATGTCTTTCCTGCTAGGCTCATCTCCCAGTCAATTCTGACCAGCTCCTCCTTCATGTCTCTGTAGTTGCCTCTATTCAACTGTAATACCATTACATCTGATTCCAGCTTTTTCCTCTCAAATTTCAGGGTAAATTCTATCATGTTATGGTCACTTCCCCCTAAGGGTTCCTTCACCTTAAGCTCCCTTATCAAATCTGCCTCATTACACATCACTAAATCTAGAATTGCCTGTTCCCTAGTGGGCTCCACCACAAGCTGCTCCAAAAAGCCATCTCATAGACATTCCACAAATTCCTTTTCTTGGGATCCACTACCAATCTGATTTTCCCAGTCTACCTGCATATTGAAATCCCCATGATCACTGTAACCTTGCCTTTCTTACACGCCTTTTCTATCTCCTGGTGTATCTTGTGCCCCACATCCTGACTACTGTTCGGAGGCCTGTACATAACTCCCATTATGGTTTTTTTACCTTTGTGATTCCTCAACTCTACCCACACAGATTCTACATCATCTGACCCTACATCATTTCTTGCTATCGATTTAATTTCATTTCTTACTAACAAAGCAACCCCACCCCCTCTGCCAACCTGCCTATCTTTTCGATAGGATGTATATCCTTGGATATTTAGCTCCCAGTCCTGATCCCCTTGCAGCCATGTCTCCGTGATGCCCACCACATCATACCTGCCAATTTCAATCTGCGCCACAAGCTCATTTACCTTATTTCGTATACTGCGTGCATTCAGATACAACACCTTCAGTCCTGTATATCCCGTCCCCTTTCTCATTGTCGTCCCTTTATCTGATGTGCTTGAAGTTAGATTCCTAGCCCTTTCCAAACAGTCTGTCCTATTGCGTGTTCTGGGGACTTTAATAGCCTCTCCTGGGCTCTCCTTTCTTTTCAGTTTTTTCATAATTTTCCATGAAGTTGAATCCACCCCCCCACACGCTAACCTGCTGCTTTGTTTCCCATTAGTCATACTTCTTGGAGTTTTACCCTTCCCTCCGCCCCCAACTTTCTAGTTTAAAGTCCTATTGACCACCCTATTTATCCTTTTCGCTAGAACATTGGTCCCAGATCGGTTCAGGTGGAGACCGTCCCAACGGTACAGATCCCTCCTGTTCCAATACTGATGCCAGTGCCCCACAAAATGGAACCCATCTTTCCCGCACCACTCCTTTAGCCACGTGTTTACTTCCCTTATTCTTGCGTCCCTATGCCAATTTCCACGTGGCTTGGGTAGTAATCCAGAGATTATAACCCTTGAATAACGAATACTTATGTTTGTATTGAGATCTTTCCAATCTTTTTGTCTGGTGTCCTACAATTCATTTTTCTTGTTTAATCAATGTTTTATCCTTTGTGTTAAAAGTTCATCAGTAGACTCCTGTGAATTTGTTCAGTAAATTACCTCTACGGTTTCTACAGGTTCCACTGACTTGTCGAGCATTAGCATCAGCTGAGATCATAACACAGCGCTTTCAACGCTCTGGGATGTAGGTCATCAGGTCCAGGGGATTTACCAACTTTCAGTCCCATTAATTTCTCCAGTAATCCTTTTTTACAAATATTAATTTCTTTCAGTCCCTCATTCCCACTAGTCCCCTGGTTCTCTTGGTTCTTTTCTGGAAGGTTTTTAATGTATCTTCCTCCGTGAAGACAGACGCAAAGTATTTGTTTAGTTTCTCTGCCATTTCCTTATTCCCCGTTATAAATTCTCCTGTCTCTGCCCGAAATGGGCCCACTTGGTCTTTGCGAAGCTTTTCCTTTTTACATACCTATAGAAGACTTTACAGTCCATTTTTATGTTTCTCACTGGATTACTTTCATACTCTATTTTCCCTTTCATTACCAGTTTCTTGGCCCACCTTTGCTGAATTCTAAAATTCTCCCGATCCTCAGGCTTACGACTTTTTTTTGGCAACTTTATAGGTATCTCCCTTTGATCTAACCCAAACTTTAACTTTTTATCTTAGTTATGTTTGAATCACTGTTGGGTTTTTGTGATGCAAAGGAATGTATAATAGTTGTAAACCATAAAATTATTTTTTAAATGCTTGCCATTGCCTGTCTACTGTCATACCATTTAATGTAGTTTCACAATTTACCACAGCTAACTTGGCTCTTATACCTTTGTAGAGTCCTTTGTAGAGTCCTTAGAGTCCTCTATTTTCCCTTTCATTACCAGTTTCTTGGCCCACCTTTGTTGAATTCTAAAATTCTCCCAATCCTCAGGCTTACGACTTTTTTTTGGCAACTTTATAGGTATCTCCCTTTGATCTAACCCAAACTTTAACTTTTTTTCTTAGTCATGTTTGAATCACTGTTGGGTTTTTGTGACGCAAAGGAATGTATAATAGTTGTAAACCATAAAATTATTTTTTAAATGCTTGCCATTGCCTGTCTACTGTCATACCATTTAATGTAGTTTCACAATTTACCACAGCTAATTTGGCTCTTATACCTTTGTAGAGTCCTTTGTTTACATTTAAGACCCAAGTTCTGGATTGAACTACACCACTTTCAAACTTAATGTAAATTTTTTTTTTCATTCATGGGATGTGGGCGTCGCTGGCTGGGTCAGCATTTATTGCCCATCCCGAGTCGCCCTTGGGAAGGTGGTGGTGAGCTGCCTTCTTGAACCCCTGCAGTCCATGTGGTGTAGGTACACCCACAGTGCTGTTAGGGAGGGAGTTCCAGGATTTTGAATCAGCGACAGTGAAGGAACAGCGATATATTTCCAAGTCAGGATGGTGAGTGACTTGGAGGGGAACTTCCAGGTGGTGGTGTTCCTATGTGTCTGCTGCCCTTGTCCTTCTAGATGGTAGTGGTCGTGGGTTTGGAAGGTGCTGTTGAAGGAGCCTTGGTGAATTCCTGCAGTGCATCTTGTAGATGGTGCACACTGCTGCTACTGTGTGTCGGTGGTGGAGGGAGTGAATGTTTGTGGATGTGGTGCCAATCAAGCGGGCTGTTTTGTCCTGGATGGTTTCAAGCTTCTTGAGTGTTGTGGGAGCTGCACTCATCCAGGCAAGTGGAGAGTATTCCATCACACTCCTGACTTGTGCCTTGTAGATGGTGGAAAGGCTTTGGGGAGTCAGGATGTGAGTTACTCATCGCAAAATTCCTAGCCTCTGATCTGCTCGTGTAGCCACAGTATTTATATGGCTAGTCCAGTTCAGTTTCTGGTCAATGGTAACTCCCAGGATGCTGATAGTGGAGGATTCAGTGATGGTAATGCCATTGAACATCAAGGGGCGATGGTTAGATTCTCTCTTTTTGGAGATAGTCATTGCCTGGCACTTGTGTGGCGTGAATGTTACTTGCCACTTGTCAGCCCAAGCCTGGATGTTGTCCATGTCTTGCTGCATTTGGACATGGGCTGCTTCAGTATCTGAGGAGTCATGAATGGTGCAGAACATTGTGTAATCATCAGCGAACATCCTCACTTCTGACCTTATGACGGAAGAAAGGTCATTGATGAAGCAGCTGAAGATGGTTGGGCCGACGATACTACCCTGAGGAACTCCTACAGTGATGTCCTGGAGCTGAGATAATTGACCTCCAACAACTATAAACATCTTCCTTTGTGCTAGGTATGACTCCAACCAGTGGAGAGTTTTCCCCCCTGATTCCCATTGACTCCAGTTTAGCTTCGACTCCTTAATGCTACACTCGGTCAAATGCGGCCTTGATGTCAAGAGCAGTCACTCTCACTTCACCTCGGGAGTTCAGCTCTTTTGTCAATGTTTGAACCAAGGCTGTAATGAGGTCAGGAGCTGAGTGGTCCTAGCAGAACTCAAGCTGGGTGTCAGAGAGCAGGTTATTGCTAAGCAATTGCCACTTGATAGCACTGTTGATGACCCCTTCCATTACTTTCCTAATGATTGAGAGTAGACTGATGGGGCGGTAATTAACTGTGTTGGATTTGCCCTGCTTTTTGTGTACAGGACATACCTGGGCAATTTTCTACATAGCCGGGTAGATGCCAGTGTTGTAGCTGTACTGGAACAACTTGGCTCGGGGCGAGGCGAGTTCTGGAGCACAAGTCTTCAGTACTATTGCCAGAATATTGTCAGGACCCGTAGCCTTTGCAGTATCCAGTGCCTTCAGCCATTTCTTGATATCACATGGAGTGAATCGAATTGGCTGAAGACTGGCATCTGTATTGCTGGGGAACTCCAGAAGAGGCTGAGATGGATCATCCACTCGGCACTTCTGGCTGAAGATTGTAGCAAATGCTTCAGCCTTATCTCTTGCACTGATGTGCTGGGCTCTTCCATCATTGAGGATGGGGATATTTGTGGAGCATCCTCCTCCAGTGAGTTGTTTAATTGTGCCCCGCCATTCATGACTGGGATGTGGCAGGACTGCAGAGCTTAGATCTTATCCGTTGGTTGTGGGATTGCTTGGCTCTGACTATTATTTGCTGCTTATGCTGTTCGGCACGCAAGTAGCTTTGTGTTATAGCTTCACCAGGTTGATACCTCATTTTTAGGTATGCCTGATGCTGCTCCTGGCATGCCCTCCTGCACTCTTCATTGAACCAGGGTTGATGCCCTGGCTTGGTGGCAATGGTAGAGTGGGGGATATGCCGTGTCATGAAGTTACAGATTGTGTTTGAGTACAATTCTGCTGCTGCTGATGGCCTACAGAGCTTCACAGATGCCCAGTCTTGAATTGCTAGACCTGTTCAAAATCGTTCCCATTTAGCAAAGTGGTAGTGCCACACAATGCGATGAAGGGTGTTCTCAATGTGAAGACAGGACTTTGTCTCTACAACGACTGTGCGGTGGTCATTCCTACTGATACCGTCATGGACAGATGCATCTGCGGCAAGCAGGTTGGTGAGGATGAAGCCAAGTATGTTTTTCCCTCTTGTTGGTTCCCTCACCACATGCCACAGACCCAGCCTAGCAGCTACGTCACTTAGGACTTGGCCAGCTTAGTCAGTAGTGGTGCTACCAAGCCACTCTTGGTGAAGGACATTGATGCCCCCAACCAGAGTCCATTCTGTGTTCTTGCCACCCTCAGTGCTTCCTCCAAGTGGTGTTCAACATGGAGGAGCACTGATTCATCAGCTGAGGGAGGGTGGTACGTGGTAATCAGCAGGAGGTTTCCTTGCCCATGTTTGACCTGCTGCCATGAGACTTCATGGGGTCTGGAGTCGATGTTGAGGACACCCAGGGCAACTCCCTCCTGACTGTGTACCACTGTGCCGCCACCTCTGCTGGGTCTGTCCTACTGATGGGACAGGACACACCCAGGGGTGGTGATGATGGTGTCTGGGACATTATCCGTAAGATATGATTCTGTGAGGATGTCTATGCCAGGCTGTTGCTCGGGTAGTCTTTGAGACAGCTCTCTCAATTTTGGCACTAGTCCCTAGATGTTAGTAAGGAGGACTTAATGTAAAATTCCATCATATTATGTTCACTCTTCCCTAAAAGTTCCTTTACAATGAGATTAGCCCTTTCTCATTGCACAATGTGAAATCTAAAATAACCCTCTTCTCTCGTTGGTTCCTTAATATACTGTTCTAGAAAACCATTTTATATATATTCCAGGAATTTGTCCTCCATATCATTAGTGCTAATTAAATGTACCCAGTCTATATGTAGATTGAAGTCCCCCATGATTACTGTATTACCTTGTTATATGCACCTGTAATTTCCTAATTTACACCATTCCCCACATTACCACTGCTGTTTGGTGGCCTATAAACAACTCCCATCAATGTTTGCAGCCTGTTGCTGTTTCTTGGATCCCCCCAAACTGATTCTACATCTTGTTCTTCCGACCTAAGATTATCTCTCACAAATATACTGATCTCATCCTTTATTAACAGCGCTACCCCACCTCCTTTTCCCTATTCTTCCTGAATGTCGAATACACTTTAATGTTCATACTTGGTCACCCTGCCTCTGTAATGGCAATTAGACCATACCCATTTACTTCTATATGTGCCATCAATTTATCTACCTTGTTGTGAATGTTGCATGCATGGAGATAGAGTGCCTTTAATTATCCCTTTTTAACAGTTTTCCCTACTTTGACCTTATTTGATGCTGGTCTTTGTTTCCGCTGCCTTCCAATTTCACTTATTACTTTTCTTCCAACCATTATCAGCTTTGCTTCTCTCCTATCTGAATTCCCTCTCAGTTTCCCATCTCTCTGCCAAGCTAATTCAAACCCTTCCCGAACAAATCTCCCAGCAAGGCTATTGGTCCCGATCCTGTTAAGGTGTAAACTGTCTTTCTTGTACAGGTCCCACCTGCCCCAGAACTTGTCTCAATGCCTCAGAAATCTAAAGCCCTCCTTCCTGCACCATCTCACCAGCATTGCGTTCATTTGCTCTATCTTCCTTTTTCCTGTGCTCACCAGCATGTGGCACTGGGAGTAATCCTGAGGTTACTGCCTTGGAAGTCCTGCTTTTTAATCTCCGTCCTAGGTCTCTAAAATCTGGTTTCAGGGCCTCACTCCTCTTTCTAGCAATGTGGTTGGTACCAATGTGGACCATGACCTCTGGCAGTTCACCCTCCCCCATAAGAATGTCCTACAGCCACTCAGTAACATCCTTGACCATGGCACCAGGGAGGCAACCTACTATTCTGGAATCATGTTTATAGCCACAGAAATGCCTATCTGGTCCCCTAACTGTTGGAGCCACTATCACAATTGCTCTTCCACTCTTCTTCCTCCCCTCCTGTGTGGCTGAGCCACTTGTGATGCCACAGGCTTAGTTCTGGCTGCACTCCTCTTAGGAACCCTCACCCTCACCCTCACCAGAATCCAAAATGGAAAACTGGTTGGTGAGCAGGATGGACTCAGGGAACTCCTGCATTACCTGCCTCTTCCTCCAAGACTGTCTGGCGGTCACCTATTCACTCTCTGCCTGCACTCTCTTAATCAGTGGTGTGACCACCTCCCTAAACATGCTATCCCCAATAGTTCTCAACCTCACAGATGCGCCACAGTGACTCCAGCTTGAGTTCCAAAACCCGGAGCTCAGGTTTCTGCAGCTGGTGACACTTCCTGCACATGTGGTCATCTAGACCTCAGGAAGCATCCCCAACTTCCCACAT
Organism: Cetorhinus maximus; assembly: GCF_964194155.1. Classification (NCBI taxonomy): domain Eukaryota; kingdom Metazoa; phylum Chordata; class Chondrichthyes; order Lamniformes; family Cetorhinidae; genus Cetorhinus; species Cetorhinus maximus. Next base: position 110,359,066 of record NC_135892.1, read on the forward strand.
GTCACAGGATGCGCATTCCACACAGATCATTAATAGATCACTAAAATCTCATGAATGCATACAGAAAATAATGACAGAAACTAAAAAAATGATGGGCTTCATACCTAGATTACTGGAATACAAGGGGGCAGAAGTTAGGCTTCAACTGTACAACGCCCTGGATAGACCACACCTGGAGTTGCTATAAACAGTTCTAGACAGTTCAGGGGTGATTTGATTGAAGTCTTGATAATATCAAGGGAAACAGATAAGGTACATAGAGAGAAACTATTTCTGCTGGTTGGCAAGTCTAAGACAAAGCATGGTCTAAAAATTAGAGTCAAGCTTTCCGGGAATGAAATGAGGAAACATTTCTACACCAAAAGAGTGTTAGAGGTTTGGAATTCTTTTAACTTCAAACTTACCTTCAAAAGGATATTGATAGTACGAAAGCAAAAAATGCTATAAATACTTAAGTGATCAGGCAGCGTTTGTAGAGACTGAAACAGTTAACATTTCTGAACTGGATCTGAATTAACTCTGTTTCTCTTTTCACAGATGCTGCATGACCTGTTCACAATTTCTGTTTTCATTTGAGATTCACGGCATCTGCTTTACTTTGCTTTGCTTTGCTTTACTGTTTCATGGCAGGTTCCTAGTATTTGGACTCCTTTACTCCCTGTTTGGTTCAGATCACTACAACACTGCTATTGGAGGCAGGACCCATAATATTACATCTTTGTTTTTGTCAGAGCTGGATAAAATTTGTCGAAGAAAACATTTAAAGGCCTACGGGTGAAGGGCAGAGAGCGGGGCGGAGTGGACGGCTTTCTCAGAGAGCCAGCACACGTGTGATGAGCCAAATAGCCTCCTTCTGTCGATTCTCTATTCCCATGGACAAACAGCCACTGGAATCTGATACCAAATTGGCGCGTTGCTACCAGACCACAACGAGAAGCAGATGTCACTGTGTGTTGGTTTTAACACAAAGAAAGCAGAAAGCTGACCTCTGCACCTCCCCCAGAAATGTATGGCGACAGCTTAAATGGGCCTCAGTTGTGTCTCGTGTGACTTCTCCACCGGGCTGGCAAGGTAAGTGCGGCTTTCATTAAAAACAAAAAGGACCTTCTGCATTCATGTCTTCACAATGTCAGTTGAAATAAATTCTGAATCATTCCTGGAAGGCCGTAATCCCAACATGCTTGGCCAATAGACACAACCATATGTCTGGAGTCTCTGATTAAATCAAGGTGTTTCGGTGGTTTGAGAGCTTACAACAGATGCTTTAATGTCCGAGTGAATCGATAATGGCGGGGAATTTCCCAATGTTCAGGTGAATGGGCCACATATTCACACTGGGCCACACATTTCTCATCCTGTCTTCAGATTCCTTTTGGAATACAGCTCGATGGCTGGACAAAATGGTCACACGTGACCTGACCTGATCAACAAGAGAGTCAACAGTTCTGAGGGGAGCAGCGGGGGGTCAACAAGAAAATGGCGCTGAGGCCACAATCAGATCTTATTGAAAGGCGGAGAAAGCTCAAGGGACCGAAACACCTACTCCTGCTCTGAGTTCTTGTGTTCTTGTGACCTGGTGCATTGATGTAACTTTTAAGCTCATGGTTCATGGCAAGTGGGAGTCAATGGCAAGGTCAGCATTTATTGCCCATGCCTGATACAATTGCCTGGTTTGCTAGGCTGCTTCAGAGGACAGTGAAAGAGTCAATCCCGGTGGGTGTGGGGCTGGAGTCACACATAGACTGGGTAGCGACAGCAGGTTCCCTTCCCTAAAGCACGCCAGTGAATCAGTGGGTTTTTTCTGAATCCGGCAGCTTCGCCATCATTTTTATTGATACCGGTTTTTCAATTTTACTTCCAGGGCAGAATTTTACGCCTGGCAGTGTGGGTACGCCTAACACACCCGAGTGTAAAATGACGCGTGATGTCGTCAGGCGTGTGTCCCGATGTCATCGCGCACTTGCGCGATATTTTGTTTGGCGGGCACGCGCCGGAGTCGGCTGCACGCCCGCCGATAAATAAAAAGCCCATTAAGGCCGTTAACCGGGTCATTAAATTCAAATTGATGCTGCCCGTCCAACCTAACGGTTGGTGGGCAGGCGAAAAGGCCAAGCGGCCTTCACATTTTTTTTGGAAACCTCATCCACGAGCGGAACGAGGTTTCCTAAATCAAATAAACATGAAATTAAAAACGTTATTTTTGGAATTAAAAACATGTGACAGACGTTTTATTAAATTTTTACTGTCTTTGTTCATTTTTTTTAAAAAGCTCTTCAGTCTCCCTGATGTAGCTCCGTGCCTCAGGGAGATTGAAGCGCTCTTTCTGGTGCATGTGTGAACCACGCGCTAGGCCCCGCTGTCCCTCCCCCTGCCACTCGCAATCCACGCAAGGTGGGCCTTAAATCGCGGAGCCGATCGCGGGTGGCGGTCAGCTGTCCGACCACTTCCGCCCGCTCCCATCGAGCACACCCACCCAGGGCAAAGTCCTGCCCCAGATCTTTTTCTCATAACCGGATTCAAATTTGCAAACTGCCGTGATGGGGATTGAACTTATATCGCCAGGATGACTAGTTCGGCAATGTTAACAATAGCCAATTGATCCAGTGGCAGTTAACATCAGTATCAAGGATGCACTGGCCAGCTTCGGGGAACTGTCCCTTTCTAATTGGCCGCTGTGCTGGTTAATGCTGGACGGTGGCCAGTGATTGCTCAAACTGAATTTAATAATTAGAGAAAGGGTGCCTCATCCCCATTTGTCAGGACAGATTTAGACGCAAGTCGCCAAAGGTGAAAAATAAGTGGTCACTGCTTCCAGCCAGGAATGGTACCAGCACTAGATTGGCGCCCATCTACCATCTTAGATCCACCACCGACGCACAGTGGCAGCAGAGTGTACTATACCAACGATGCTGCAGGAACTCACCAAGGCCCCTTCAACGGCATCTTCCAAACCCGTGACCTTCACCACCTGGAAAGACAAGGGCAGCTGACACATGGGAACACCACCACCTGCAAGTTCCCCTCCAAGCCACTCACCACCATCCTGACTTGGAAATATATCACCATTCCTTCACTGTCGCTGGGTCAAAATCCTGGAACTCCCTCCCTAACAGCACTGTGGATGTACCTACACCACATGGACTGCAGCAGCTCAAGAAGGCAGCTCAGCACCACCTTCTCAAGGGAAATTAAGATTGGGTAACAAACGCTGGCCTGGTCAGTGATGCTCACATCCCATGAAAGAATAAAAAAACCCTGAGGCCTGAATCTCCTGGTCGGTTTGTGGGGGTGGTCCCCAATCGCTGATGCGTAAAATGATGCGCGGTGACATCAGGCGTGCGTCCCGACATCACCGCACGTCATTCCAATCTTCAGTTCGGCGGGCTTGCGCCGGAGTCAGCTACGCACCCGCTGAACTGTCAAAGGCCTAGTAAGGCCATTTAACAACCAATTAAAAGCATTAACAGAGCTGCCCGTCCAATCTTAAGGTTGTTGGGCAGGTGAAGAGCCCAGGCGGCCTTCGCATTTATCATAAAACCTCATCGACGGGCGGGATGAGGTTTCATGAAGGCTTTAGAAATCAAATAAAATTTTAAAATAAAATTCATTGACATGTAGCAGCTCATGTGACACTGTCACGTGAGAGGACATGTCTGAATAATTTTTTCTACTCTTTTCTTGAAGTTTTCATAATGAAAATAATCTCCCTGAGGCAGCTTCGTGCCCGCCTGTGTCCGTTCCCACCCAAGCCCACATGATGGGGAGAAAATCCTCCCGGTAGACTCTCATTCATTTACCTCAGCGTATAGGCCAATTCTACCGTCCCTGCCCCTGCCATTGCAAAACACCCAGACACCTGAGATTGAATTTCTTCTCCTACAATCTGTCACCCCTCATCATGGCTATTGGAAACACGTCAGAAATTTCACACTCCTATAGACAGGAGACATGAACATGGACCAACCATTAGACAGCTGGGAATCGAGTGTGGCGACTATCTCTGCCATCCCATCAGTGGCTCTAGTTTTCAGAGAGAAGGGAAAAGTTTCAACCACGATTCCTATTCCTGTTCAATAACTAGTGACCCTTGCTGAAAAGTCTAACCACATCAAGTGAGGAGAAGATTAAACCTGGTCTTAGCCAGACAACATTGACTATCAAGAATCGAGGCTTCCTAATATGGACATCTAATTATATCCTATTGAAAATCTTATATCTGTTCATCTCCTGCCACAAAATATTATTCCTTGTCGTCACCATATTTTGTCACACTTTGATGTCAACTTTGTTCCATTATCAATTTCTATCTCTGCATTTATATTGAAACTTGCTATGTAAACACCTCACCTTATAATTACACTCCCCTGCCAGTGGTGAGGATGTAGCATCTCGGTGTTTCCTATCCCACTCCTCTGTGGGTTCTGCAGAGAAATTCCCAATGCTTCAACCAGCTCCACTTGTTTACTTCCCAAATAAATTTCCCTAAGATTTGCTGCTTAATTATAAATAATGTCACAGGAATTGCCAGACTACCATCCCGGTCGTTGCTTGATACATAACACTGTTTTCACTTTGACTAAGTAAAAGTAATCGGCCTCAATTAGTTAACGACAGACCCAGAGATTGTTCTTTCTAGATAATTATCAATTCTTTGGAAGTAAGGAGGGGGAAGTACATAATTTGGTTTTATCCTATTTCAGTTTTACTAGTGTGTCAAATATTTTCTCCCTTTCTATCCCAACTGTATTAATATCCATTATAAGCTTATCCTCTAGAATCATAGATACTTATATCACAGACAGAGACTATTTGGCCCATCGTGCCTGTGCTGGCTTTTTGAAAGAGAGGTCATGCTTGGCTCCACTTGCCTGCTTTTTGTCCACAATCTTGCAAGTTCCTCATTCTCAAGTACCTGTCCAATTCCATTTCAAAATTATTCATGGAGTCTGCTTCCACCACCTTTTCAGGTCAAGCATTCCAGATCTTGACAATTCTCTGAATGAATAAATTTCTCTTCATCTTCCCTCCGATCCTTTTCTTATACTTTTGAACATATGAACTCCAGTTAATGACTCACTTTCCACAGGGATGCTTTTTCTTCTCTCCTATTTACTCTAGAATAGCCCCGCATCTTAAAAACCACTATTAAGTCACCTCTTAACCATCTCTTAACCTTCTCTGTTCCAACAACAGGCCTACTTTTTCCAACCACTCCTCATAACTGAAGTTCCTCATCACTGGTAACATCCTTTGCTAAACCTCCTCTCTACTCTTTCTAAAGCCTTTACAACTTGAAGTGTAATGACCAAGATTGCCCACAATGCACCAGCTGAAGTCTAACTAGGGATTTATAAAGCTCTAGCTTTTATATTCTATTCCCCTAGTTATGTACCCAAGTAATCCATATGGGTTTTTAACCACCTTATCAACTTGCCCTGCCACTTTTAAGGGTTTATGTATGTGGACAAAAAAGTGTCGCTGCTCATCTACACTTCCCAAAATCATGTCATTTATGGTAATAGATCTTTCTATATTCTTCCACTCAAAGTGTATTGCTTCACACTTCTCTCCCGCGGGCTGTATGACTCATAATGAATGTATGTAATGAATACAAAATATATCATAATTGTATTGAAGTACCTCAGAGCGCAGCATGGGGAAAAATCCCCCCCCTACCCACCGTTGGGGGGGGAAGTGCGGGAGTGGGCGTGCCTCCGATCGGCACCCCCACTTGGGGGTGCGCTGCCATTTTACGTGGGCGGGCCAATTAAGGCCTGCCCGGTGTGACGTCCGCCAGGAAGCGCTATGCGCTCCTTGTGCAGGCAGAAGGGACGTTCCCTCAGCCGGGAGTGCGCTCTTTCACACATGTGCACGAAAGAACGCACAGATCTCCCTGAGGCTAAGTGCTGCCTCAGGTAGATCGGCTCCGATTTAAAACTTTTAAGAAACATGTTTAAAAATTTTCCCTGCCATGTCCCCTCATGTGACACTGTCACATGAGTTGGGACATGTCCATAAGTTTTATTGAAACCTTTCTTAAAATTTTTAATACGCTCATGAAACCTCATCCAGCCCGTGGATGTGGTTTCGTGCTTTTTCTGAAGCTCGCCAGGGCTCCCAGCCTGCCCGCCAACCTTAAGGTCGGACGGGCAGGTCCATTAATGACCTTAATTAGTTTTTCAATGGCCCCAATAGGCCATTGACAGGTCGGCGGGCGCACAGTTGACTCGGCTGCGCCCCCACCGACCTGAAAATGGAAATGACACTGGGTGACATCGGGAGTTCCATCCAATGTCATCGCGCGTCATTTTACGCGTCGGTGAGCGGGCCCCACACCCCCCATTGCCGACCGGAAAAACCTGCCCATGATGTATGTCGATAACTCCAATGCTATTGCACTGTCTGACTGTCTGTAATGGTCATATTGAAATTACTGTAATATTCATTGATTGCATTGAAGCACCTCATGATCCATGTGTAAAAGTTCAATCTGATGGTACTTTTTGTGATGGCCGTTTAGAAATGTTATGTAATGTTCTTTCAAATATTTTATGAATAAAGTATATTTTTCCACAAAAAAGTATTGCTTCACACTTCTCTGCATTTAGCTCTATTTGTCATTCTTCTGTCCATTTTCGCCATCTTGCCTTTGCCATCCCAAAGCCCATAACTATCCTCATCTGATCCTGATCTAATTCTTTGCCAAGTTTCATGTCATCCACAAACTTTAGAATGCTGTCCCCTACACCCGAGTCAGGGTCATGTATAAAAATTGTAAAGACCTAAAATTGAGCCTTGGTAAACATCACTGCAAACTGCCTCTCAGTCTGAAAAACACCCATCCATCATAATTGTTTCCTGTCACTGAGCCAATTTTTGATACCACCATTTTTCTCTTAATTCCCTGGGCTTCGACCTTCATAACAAGTCTCCATAGTGCCACTATGTTGAATACCTTCCAAACGTACATATATATATAACATCTACGCCACTACCTTGATCAACCTTCTCTCTTAACTTATCAAGTTAGTTAGACATGATTTATCTTTAACAGAGCCATGCTGCCTCTCCTTGATTAACCCATGTCTTTCCAAATGGAAGTTTGTTGTGCCCTGATAATGGTTTCCAATAACTTCCCAAACACTGTTGTTGCACTGACTGGTCTGTAGTTTTCTGGTTTATCTCTCCCCTTATTTATTGAACAGTGAATAATATTAGCAGCCTTCCAACACTCTGGCACTACTCCAGCATCCAATGAGGATTGAGGGATTGTGACCAATCTGCTATTTTTACCTTTCTGCTTTTCAGCAACCTAGGATGCATTCCATCTGGACCAGGCGATTTACCACTTTCAGCATCGCTAATCCATCTATTACTATTTTGTCCATAGCTTACCCCTCCTCTTTCAGTGTAACCTTCACATAATCCACTTCCCTTGTGAAGACAAATGCAAAGTAATCATTTAACTGTGCACTCTGTCTCGACACAAAGATTTTCCTTTGGATCTTTAACAGAGTCGGCCTTTCTGATAGCAAACCGTTTACACTTTATGTGCCTATAAAATGTTTTAGGGTTCAGTTTAATGTTTATTGCTAGTTTTTTCTTATCATTTCTCTTGGCCTCCCATATGAACACAACTTTTTGAGTTCTGCACTTTCCTTAATCTTGCTGGTGAAGTGTGCGTTTTGCTACCTTATTTTAGTAAAAACTAAGGTGAAGTATGTATTCAATACCTTGACTATTTCTCTGTCATTGTCCGTGAGGTTATCTTGCTCATTATTTAATGGCTCTATCCCTATTTTAACGATCCGTTTGTCATTTCATTGTCGATTAATCACAGTGCTGGAATGTAGTGTTAGAACTTTAACAGAGTAATCAGTCCATCGATTATTTTTTTTCTTTGCCTTCCTAAGGGTGAACAAGTATTATAGAGGGCAAGAACGAAAATCTTTAATTTACACTAGGGGACAAAATTTGTCTATGCCAGCAGAGTGAAACGGGCAGGCGATTTTTCATTTCAATATTGACTTTCCATTGACTGAAAAAATATAAATTTCAAACCAAGCAAAAGTGACAATGAGACTAGGGAACAAGTTTCCAAAAAAAAAGAGTCTGAATTATTGTTCTGTGAACTTCAGTGAAATCAGCTGTGGATCCACGATGAGGCTGTTAAATATTGCTGCCAATTTCAGCTCCCTCCCCTTATCTCAACACTCAGCAGTACCTCTCACATGTTGAATTATGTGAAGTTCAATGACTATTACGTACAGCAAAATGCCATGAACGCTGCTCTATTTTTCTTGTGTTGTTACTGGGCAACATAGGGTGAGAAGGAGGCCATTCAGCCCCTCGAGCACACTCTGCTATTCAGTTGGATTGTGGCTGGTCTTAACTTCAACTCCATTTACCTGGTGTGATTTCAAAATTTTCATCCTTGTTGTCAAATCTTTCCTTGGCCTCACCCCTCCCTGCCTCTGTCATCTCTTCCAGCTTTACAACTCCAATTCTGGTCTCTTGCACATTCCAAATTTAATTGCTACACAATTGGTGGCCATTCACCATTATTTACCCCATTCCTTTATACCCTCTGCCCTTACATACCCACCCATAATATATGTGCCCATTATATGCTCCATCCACTATATATCCACCTGTTAGACATTCCACCCATTATACGCCCTGTCTGTTACTCACCCTGCCTGTTATACACTTCACAAATTATTCATCCTGCCTGTTACACCATCTACCTGATATACAGCCTGCCCAATTCGCCTTCATACAATGGCTGACCAGTCTGCTACTGTCCTCTTTCCTGCCACTATTGAGAGTTAAACCCATCTCTCAAATGTTCAAAAGGAACATTTCCTGGGGTTTACAATACTGTAGTGACCAATTACAACATCACTATTTCCCTTTTATAAGCCACTACTGGGTCTATCAAAAACCCAGTTCACTCTATGTTCTCAGTAATAATGAACTGTTTTCAATTATCCTGGTCATTACTGACACATACAAGGAAGATAAAGAGCATTGAAAGGCTCCAGGCGTAATAACCATAGGGAGTAATAAATGGCAGATGGGTTTAATGCTGATATAAATGTAAGCATGTTGAAACTGAAAACATCCAATATTGATGTGCGATGAGAGGATGTATGTTAGCCAAAACTGAGAAAGAATTTGGTTGTGTTTGTTAGTCATTCTCTGAACATTTCCAGTCAATGTGAAGTGATTGTCACCAAAGCTAATTGAATACTAGGGTAAATCTAAAAAGTATTTCAGTAAAAGTCGACTATGCTAGTATTGAGGCAGCATTTAACTTCAAAAGATATTGATCCTCTACACTTACTCTAACTCAGTTTCAGGAGGTTGTGAAGGGTAATGACTGGAGCATAATTTTCTGATTGCCTATGGGCCTTTGCCATCTGGCCGGTGTGTCTGGCCATTGTCTCTGCCAGTATTATGTCTTAAGACAATATCTTAGACCTTGGTCATTGCAGCACTCCAGAAGGTGTTCCTCGTTCTGTCAACTGTTCACATGTTGCTCCATCTTTATCAATCTTTATCTCCATCAATAGAGGGTATTGTCTGAACATTAGAGCCAGACCTGTCAGGAGTGAAATTAGGAAACTCTTCTATACACAAAGGATGGGAGAAGTTTGGAACTCTTCTGCAAATGGCAATTGACGCGTGTACAGTTGCTAATTTTTATATCTGAGATCAATAGATTTTTGTTAACCAAAGCTTTTAAGGAACATGGATCAAAGACAGGTAAATGGAGCTAGGTCACAGATCAGCCATAATGTCTTTGAAAAGCAAAACAGGCTCAAAGGGCTAAATGGCCAACTTATGATTCTGTGTTCCTTTATTCATGTCTCTTTCAATCTGTCTCTCCATCTCAGCTTCTATCTCTGTCTCCTGCTCCCACACTCAATCTATCTTTCTTTATTTCTCCTTCTTTCTATTTCGCTCTCTATCTCTCTCTCTCTCTACTTTTCTCTATCTCATTATTTTTCTCTCTCTACACTTAGCTCACTTCAGAGTATCTCATAATACTTCTGTCTATTTCCATTGTGGCAATTCTTTCATTGCCAGAGCTGGTTCCAACTTCCACCACACCTCTCAGAGATTGATTCCCAGTCAAGGGTCAGTCGGACTGAAACCCTTTCCTGCGAATTCAGTCAAACTACCACACAATAAAATAGGATCTGACACCCTGTCCGTCATAGTGACTGCCTACTTTCACCTCTGTAACATTGGCCATCTCCCCTGCTTTAGTGCACCTGCTGCCAAGATCCTCATCCTACCTATTGTATCTTTAGGCTTGACTGTTCTGGTGCTCTCCTGGTTGGTCCCCCATCCTCTACACTTCATGAGTGTCAGCTAGTCCAATGCCCAGCTACATGTGTCCTATCCCACAATAAGCTGTCCACCTGCCCTGCCCACGTTCGGCTGTACTGGTTTTCGGTTCCCGCAACGTGTGAATCCTTAACCCTGTGCTCAAATGTTCTCATGACTTTGTCCTTCCCTGTCTCTGTGACCTACTCTAGTCCTACAATTCTATGAGAACTCTGTGATCCTCCAACTCTAGTCTTGCGGAAAAAAGAGACGTGTCGAAGATTTTCGTCTTGCACTCATCAGGACACTTTGCAAGAATATAGGGGGAAAACAACAATTTATACTGTGCTGATTGGTTGACAAATTGACTCTGATTGGTAGAGGCATTGCCATAGAGAATGCACCAGTGATGGTTACTGACAGTTAACTGCCAAGCATTGTTTGAAATTTAAACCAGGCAGCTTGACCCTGATTGGCCAAGGCATTGCCCTGAGGAATGAGTCAGTGAATGGCTCTCACTTATTTTGTTTAGCTGAAATAGGCGCAATGTGTGTACATTTTTTTTCAGCAATACTCAAGTTTTGTACTACCAGACTCTGGTCTCTTATGTACTCTAAAAGACCTACACACAACCATTGCTAGCTGTGCCTTGAACCGTCTATGCCTCTTTTCTCACTGTTCCCAACGTTGTCTGCATTTTCCTCTGTTATACCACATAGAATTGACAAACAATACTTGAGGGGATTGGAAGAAGAGACCAGCTGCTTTATCCCTGTCCTTGTCTTCTCCGGGTGCTGCAAATTGGCTCCCTAATTACCTCACTTCTCCTCAGAGTCACAGTAATCAACAGTGCCAGGTACCTTTAATCTTTTCAAAAGCAGAATACTGCAAGTGCTGAGAAATCTGGAGTGGAAAACAGAAACATGCTGGAAATATTCAGCAGACCAGATAGCACCCGTGGAGAGAGAAAAACAAGGGATGACCATTTCAACTTTCTGCTGAACTGGATTTTTAGCAGGTTTAAGCAAGTACTGAGGCAGGGAAGGGGAAGAGTAGGGAGTACAAAAGGAAAGGTCTGTAATCAGGTGAATGGCAGAAGAGATTAAATGACAAAAGCGATGATGGTGAAGGGCAAGATGGGATGGTAATGAAACAAGTAAAGGATGGGCCTAAAGGAGGTGTGACTGGCAATAGAATCATTGTCAGAATCTGTTATCTGAAAAAATGGGAGCAGTAATTATCATCTGAAATCGTTGAATTACATGTTAAGTCCAGAAGGCTGTAAAGATGAGGTGCTGCTTCCCTGAGCTTACGCTGAGCTTCACTGGAACAATGTAAGAGGCTGAGGACAGAAAGGTCAGGGCGGGAGTGGGGCAGAGAATTAAAATGGTGGATGACCTGAAACTCAGGACTGACTCATCTGCGGACTGACCGAAAGTGTTCTACAAAGCAATCACCCAATCCGCGTGCGATAAGCAGTGAGTATAGTATACAAAATTGAATAAAAGAAAAACACAAATAAATCAGTGTGAATAAATAACTGCTTCACATAGAAGGAGTGTTTGGGACCCAGGGCAGTGAGAAGTGAGGAGGCTAAAGTGCAGTTGTTGTATCTCCTGCCCAGGAAGGAGACAGGATGTCAGGGCTGATTCAAAAATGGTGTCACAGAGGGTCCCTTTGAATATTGAAAGGGGAAGGGAGGGAAAGATACGTTTGGTGACGCCATCATGCTGGAAGTGGCAGAAAATTATCTGTTGAATATGGAGGCTGATGGAGTGGAATGTGAGGACACAGAGAGAACCTTACTGTGGTTCTGGATGAGTGCGGAAGGGGTGAGAGCTGAAGTGTGGGAAATGGGACGGACATAGTCAAGGACCCTCCCAAACCTGGTAGAGCCTTCAAGCCAAGCCACTGAGAAATCTACACTGACAACATCCATGTTTGCCCAAAAGAGTATAGAGGAAAGGCTTGTATTTCGATTGCGCCTTTCGCAAGCTCAGAATGTGCCAATGGTACTTCTGAAGAGCAGTCACTGTTGTAAAGTAGGCAAAGCAACAGCCAAATTGCACACAGCAAGATCTCACATACAGCGAAGATAATGACCAGATAATCTGTTTTTGAGTGACGTTGATTAAAGAATAAATATTGACAATGTCACTGGGGTAAACTCCCCTGCTCTTCTTTGGAATAATGCCATGGGACCTTTTATGATGTCATGAAAAGCAGATTACAGCCACCAATTATTTACAGGCATGTTGAACTTTCTGGAAAATTCCAATGTGGTTTATACTGACAGACCTGTCCTGAGAGAACATGGAATGTCACACCTGAAAATATGTCATGGCCTTCTTCAAGCAGAGACACTTAAAAGGGAGTTAGGAAAGATGCAAAAGACTGACTGAACTTTAATCTTCTGTGGTTGTGGAGACAAAAGACTGATTTGCGGGTCTCAGCAGTCATCCAAAAATCCGTCTCCTGTTGACTTATATCTCCCGATATGTTAATAGTTCTGAGATGGATACAAGACGACTATTTCCCCTTCTGGAATTCACAGGGAAAATAGGTTAAAAGCCAGCTACAGAGCAATGCAGTGTGCGACTGTTTGTGACAGCAAGCAGAAGAACGAGAGTCACCCCCCTGCAATTTGCAGTCAAAGGGATCTCTCTCTCGCTTTATCTCCACCCCCCCACCCCCGTCTCTATTTCTCTCTCTGTTGTTGGAGGCAAAGCTCAGCAGAAGCCACAATTTAAAAGCTATAGGACATTCAGCCACCCTGCAGAACCCAGTGTCTCCAAACCAACTGCAAAATCGCCAAAGTCAGCTCTACCGGAATCACCCAACTTAATGACGGCTGCGTACCACAATCTATGCCTCATGGACAAGCCAAAGGCTGGTTCATATATTTAAATGTTTTTTATTTACACTCTTAAACTTTTCATTTCTGACCTGTGTGAATGTACGTCGCACTTTTATTATTTTTCTGAGGTTTATGTAACTAATAAACTTACTCTTTCTTTGACTCAAGAAAGCCTGTTAAATTGGCTCCTTCTAAAAAAATAAATACGTTAGGACTGGGAAAAGGTATCCACGGAGGAAGGAATCCTTTTTAAATTAACCTTATTGTGACCAACCGAGGGGGTTGAATGAAGAAGGGGAGCCATCTCATTCCACCCCACCCAGGACCATACCGAAATCGGAGTGCCGCCTGGAAGTTAATGCGTTTGGGGACCTCGTCCAGAGACCAGTCATGACAAATTGGGGGCTCGTCCAGGAATAGTTCCAACCGACGAAACAAAAGAATTAGAATGTGGAGAGCAAATTGTTCCGTCGAAATTAATGTTAAAAACGTCAGATGGTTTTCTTAAGTCTGCCCACTAAAGTGTAAGAATGGCTACATTTTGATGCCAGTATTTTTACAGACGGAAGGGTTGTTATTTATAAAAATTTAACATTTCTGTCCCTTAAAGAGATGAAAGAGATGGTGAGGCACTTAGGATTAGAATTTCACCAAAAAAGCCAGAAAACCTGAGATTTTAAAAGGGGTGGTCGACTGTCTTCAGGTGGAAATTGGGAATGACGAAACGGAGAGAGGAACAGTAGAAAGATTAAAATTGGAGCAGCGGAAATTAGAATTTCAGGAAAGGGAAAAGAAAACAAAAAGAGAGAAAGAGGAAAGACATGAAAAGGCAGAGAGAGAGAAGAGAGAGAATGTCAGGACAGAGAGAGGGAAAGGGAGTTTAAGCTAAAACAGCTCGAGCTGAAGGGCAGGAATCCCACTGTGTCCCTTGAAGGCACCAGTAGCTCAGACTTAAGGGCTGAAGCAATCCAGTTTGGTCCCTAAGTTTGATGAAGAAGGGATGGAAGACTTCTTTATCTCTTTCGAGCGTTTAGCACAGCAGTTGAAGTGACCAGTCCAATATCGGTCCCTACTACTGCAAAGTAAGTTTTCAGGGAAAGCTCACGAGGTTTACTCCCTCTTACCTGAGGAAAGTGACACTGACTATGAGGCAGCAAAAAGGGCTTTTTAAGTGCGTACCAGTTAGTGCCAGAGGTGTACCGTCAGAAATTCCATACCCCCAGGAAACAGCCTGACCAGACATAGCTGGAACTTGAAAGACTTAAGCAACTTACTTTGGACCAGTGGCACTTAAAACAGGAGGCACTTATGAAAACCTCCCTGAAATAATTTTCCTTGAGGAGTTTAAAAATTCCATACCCTTCCCAATAAGAAGACACCTAGAGGAACAGAGGGTAACAAGGGCCAGGCAGGCAGCCACACTGGCTGATGTTTATGAGCTGATCCACAAACCCCCTGTCCCAGAAAAGACCCTCCCCTAGTCACCCCCAACCAACTGGAAAGGATTGAGGTGGAGAGAGTGACAGGAAACTGAGCACCCATGGGAGAGAGGGAAATGCTGGGGGCCCTCCTCAGGACAGAAAGAGTGGCGCTGAGATGAAAAGTGAGGCCAAGAAGCCTGTGTGTATTAACTGTTGAAAGGTAGGGCACCCCTGGGCCAACTGCTGGAGGTTACGGGAAAAACCAATGGGATTTACTGGGGCACACACACACCGTGTAACGAACGGGAGTCAGTCAGAGAACATAGTGACCAGGCGCTAGAAAGGTACCACCAGGCCCTAAAAACAATCAATGATCAGGGCATACTGCCACGAGTACTTGCATGACTGGGATAAAGGACTATGACCCAGACCTCCCTGTCGCTTGCTATTTCAACACTCCACCCTGCTCTCATGCCCACATGTCCATCCTTGGCCTGCTGCAATGTTCTAGTGAAGCTCAACGCAAACTGGAGGAACAGCACCTCATCTTCCGACTAGGCACATTACAGCCTTCCGGACTTAACATTGAGTTCAACAACTTCAGATCATGAACTCTCTCCTCCATCCCCACCCCCTTTCCGATTCCCCTTTTTCCAATAATTTATAATTTTAAAAAAATATATTTTTCTTTTCCCACCTATTTTAAAATTTATTTCAATCTATTGTTTTATCTCCACCTTTTAGCCCATTTCGATCCCTTCCCCCCACCCCACCTGCACTAGGGCCATCTGCCACTAGCTTGTCCTGCTTGCTACCCTTAATGTCCCCATTAGCACATTCCTTAGATAATATCACCACCGTCAACACCCCTTTGTCCTTTTGTCTATGACACCTTTGGCAATCTCTTCTTTGCCTCCACCTATCACTGGCCCTCTATCCAGATCTACCTGTCCCACCCCCTTCAACCAGCTTATATTTCACCTCATTTCTATATTTCCTTAGTTCTGATGAAGATTCATACGGACTCGCAATGTCAACTGTATCCCTCTCTGCAGATGCTGTCAGACCTGCTGAGTTTTTCCAGCTATTTTTGTTGTTGTTGTTGTTGTTTAGGTTTCCTTCTGTTCATTACCAGGGAATCACCCAATGAGTCCACCGGTTTCACTCTATTCGAATTAGTTTACGGGCGCTAAGTGTGAGGGCCTCTGAAACTAATCAAAGAGAGGTTTTTAGAACAGAAGGAGGAGCTCTCCATGTTAGACCACGGAACAGTGTTCAGGCAGCGGCTCATGAGAGCCTGTCATGTGGCCCAAGAACACTTAAAAATCTCCCAGACAGCTTTGAAAAAACATGCCAGGCAGACAAACATGCCAGGGCCCGAACCTTTCAGCCAGGAGACTGTGTGCTCCTACCAATACCAGGTGAACCCTTAAAAGCCCGGCTCAGTGGCCTGTACAGAGTAGCAAAGAAGCTCGGGGAAGTAAACTATCTCATTGAGATCCCAGAGCGGGGCAAAACGCAAAGGCTGTGTCATGTCAACATGATAAAGCAATACACAGCTGAGAAGGCGACAAGGTAACTGTCTGTCCAATTGCCACCAACCTAGAGGATGAAGGGTAGCAGTGGGGTTAAATTGGAGGGAGATGTGGGTGAGGCCCACATTGAACCCCCTACTCCCCAGCTAACCAACACAGGGAGACTAGGGGACTTAGATTCTTTATTCACCCACCTAACTGCAGAACAGCTAGCAGAGTTAACTAGGCTGCTCACTGCAGTTAAAAGGCTTATGCAGAGACAAGCCAGGCTGCACCACACTAGCTCTACATGATGTGGATGTGGGAGAGGCCCCTCCCATTAGGCAACATCCCAATCATCTCAGTCCAGTAAAGCTGTCCCAAGTCCAGGAGGAGATTAACTACACGCTGGGGCACCAACTAACAGAGCCCAGCAGCAGTGACTGGATCTCCCCAGTTGTACTCGTGCCCAAGCCGGGCATCTTCACAAGGTTCTGCATTGACTATTGAAAAGTTAATGCAGTGACCCGAGCTGACTCCTATCCGATACCCTGCCTGGAAGACTGCATAAGTCGGGAGGTAAAGCAGCCTACGTTACAAAGGTAGATTTACTCAAGGGATACGGGCAGGTTCCCTTAACTGCCCGCCTGAAGCCAATCTCTGCCTTCATAACTCCGGATGGGTTATACCAGTGTCAAGTCATGCCATTTGGACTCCAAAATGCCCCAGCCATCTCTCAAAGGCTGATGAACCAGGTAGTGGCAGGCTTATCCAATTGCATAGTGTATGTAGACATTCTCCCAGTTTACAGCGACACCTGGGAAACTCACTTAAAGCAAACAAAAGCCCTCTTCCAGAAAGTACAGTCAGCTGAACTATTGTTCAATCTCGTGAAGAGCGAGTTCGCTCAAGCCGAGGTGACCTATCTAGGTACTGCCCAGGGCTGCAAAGGTACAAGCAGTAGCACGGTTCCTTAGTCCCACAATGAAATGGGAAATCATGAGGTTCTTGGGGATGTGTGGGTTCTACCACAGGTTTGTCCAAAACTTCAGAACAGCAGCCACCCTGCTGACAGACCTACTACAGAAAAAAGGAAAGGTAGCATGGACTAAGAAATACCAGACAGCTTTCGAAAAGATGAAAGCCATTTTAATAGGAAAGCCTGTGCTTGCAGCTCTGGACTTTAACCAAGCATCTAAAGTGGCCATTGATGTGAGCGACATCAGGGTAGTGCCTGCCCTCCTCCACAAAGACAGATCAGGGATGGAGAGACCAGTTAGGTATTCTCCAAAAATTAAACAAGCATCAGAAATGGTACTCCACAGTGGAGAAGGAAACCCTGGGTTTATTGCTGGCTCTCAAACACTTTGAGATATATGTCCGAAATGGATATAGAGGGACCACAGTCTATACTGACAACAACCCTTTAACCTTTGTAGAAAAATTTAAGACACAGAATGCCAGGTTATTCCATTGGAGTTTGTTCCTTCAACCACCTAAAAATCACCCACGTTGTTGGGAAATCAAAAGTAATTGCAGCCACCCATTTAAAAAAAATTCTTTTGTGGGATGTGGGTGTCGCTGGCTGGGCCAGCATTTATTGCACATCCATAGTTGCCCTTTAGAAGGTGGTGGTGAGCTGCCTTCTTGAACCGCTGCAGTCCCTGTGGCATAGGTACACCCACAGTGCTGTTAGGGAGGGAGTTCTAGGATTTTGACCCAGTGACAGTGAAGGAACGATGATATATTTCCAAGTCAGGATGGTGAGTGGCTTGGAGGGGAACTTCCAGGTGGTGGTGTTCCCATGTATCTGCTGCTCTTGTCCTTCTAGGTGGTAGCAGTTGCGGGTTTGGAAGGTGCTGCCTAAGGAACGTTGGTGAATTTCTGCTGTTCATCTTACAGGTGGTACACGCTGCTGCCACTGTGTATCAGTGGTGGAGGGAATGAATATTTGTGGATGTGGTGCCAATCAAGTGGGCTGCTTTGTCCTGGATGGTGTCCAGCTTCTTGCGTGTTGTTCGAGCTTCACTCATCCAGGCAAGTGGGGAGTATTCATCACACTTCTGACTTGTGCCTTGTAGATGGTGGACAGGCTTTGGGGAGTTTGGAGTTGAGTTACTTGCCACAGGATTCCTAGCCTCTGACCTGTTCTTGTAGCCACAGCATTTAAATGGCTAGTCCAGTTCAGTTTCTTGTCAATGGTAACCCTCAGGATATTGATAATGGAGGAATTCAGCGATGATATTGCCATTGAAAGTCAAAGGGAGATAGTTAGATTCTGTCTTGTTGGAGATGGTCATTGCCTGGCATTTGTGTGGCATGAATGTTACTTGGCACTTGTCAGCCCAAGCCTGGATATTGCCCAGGTCTTGCTGCATTTGGACATGGACTGCTTCAGTATCTGAGGAGTCGTGAATGGTGCTGAACATTGTGCAATCATCAGCGAACATCCCCACTTCTGACCTGATGATGGAAGGAAGGTCAGGCTGAAGATGGTTGGGCCGAGGACACTATCCTGAGGAACTCTTGCAGTGATATCCTGGAACTGAGATGATTGACCTCCAATAACCACAACCATCTTCCTTTGTGGTAGGTATGGTTCCATCAGTGGAGAGTTTTCCCTCTGATTCCCATTGACTCCAGATTTGCTAGGGCTCCTTGATGCAACACTCCATCAAATGCAGCCTTGATGTCAAGGGCAGTCACTCTCAATTCACCTCGGGAGTTCAGCTCTTTTGCTCATGTTTGAATCAAGGCTGTAATGAGGTCAGGAGCTGAGTGGCCCTGGCGGAACCCAAACTGTGTGTCGGTGAGCAGGTTATTGCTAAGCAAGTGCCACTTAATAGCACTGTTGATGACCCCTTCCATTACTTTACTGATGATGGAGAGTAGACTGATGGGGCGGTAATTGGCCGGGTTGAATTTGTCCTGCTTTTTGTGTACAGGACATACCTGGGCAATTTCCCACATAGCCGGGCAGGTGCCAGCGTTACAGCTGTAGTGGAACAGTTTGGCTAGGGGTGCGGCAAGTTCTGGAGCACAAGTCTTCAGTACTATTGCCAGAATATTGACAGGTCCCATAGCCTTTGCAGTGTCCAATGCCTTCAGCTGTTTCTTGATATCACATGGAGTGAATCGAATTAGCTGAAGACTGGCACCTGTGATGCTGGGGACCTCCGGAGGAGCCTGAGGTGGATCGTCCACTCAGCACTTCCCGCTGATGATTATAGCAAATGCTTCGCCTTATCTTTTGCGCTAACGTGATAGCTCCCCCACATTGAGGATGGGGATATTTGTGAAGCCTCGTCCTCCAGTAAGTTGTTTAATTGTCCAACACCAATCAGGACTGGATATGGGGAGAACCAAGACATAGTCCTGTTGTCAGTGGACTGGTAATCCAGAGACTCAAGGTAATGCTCTTAGGTGCCGGGTCCCAATGTCACAATGGCTGATGGTGGAATTTGAAGTCAATGAAAATCTGGAATTAAAGGTCTAATGGCAATGAAACCATTGTCAATTGTCATAAAAACCCATTTGGTTGACAGATATCCTTTAGGGAAGGAAATTTCTTGTCCTCGCCTGGTCTGGCCTACATGTGACTCCCGACCCGCAGTAATGTGGTTGACTATTAAATGCCCCCTGAAATGGCCTAGCAAGACATTCAGTTGTGTCAAATGGCTAAAAAGGTCAATAAAATGGAATAAAACTGGATGGGCCGCCCGGCATCGACCTAGGCACTGAAAACGACAATGGCAAACCCAGCCCTGTCGACCCTGCAAAATCCTCCTAACTAACATCTGGCTGCTAGTACCAAAATTGGGGGAGCTGTCTCACAGGCTAGGCTAGCAACAGCCTGACATAGTCATACTCACCGAATCAAACCTTACAGGGAATGTCCCAGGCACCACCATCACCAACCCTGGGTATGGCCTATCCCACCGGCAGGACAGACCCAGCAGAGGTGGCGGCACAGTGGTATACAGCCTGGAGGGAGTTGCCCTGGGAGTCCTCAACATCGACTCCGGACCCCATGAAGTCTCATGGCAGCAGGTCAAACATGGGCAGGGAAACCTCCTGCTGATTACCATTTACCACACCACCTGTATCCCCCACCCCACCTCCCACCCCCACCACTCCCTCAGCTGATGAATCAGTGCTCCTCAATGTTGAATACCTCTTGAAAGAAGATCTGTGGGTGGCAAAGGTGCAGAATGTATGCTAGGTGGGCGACTTCAATGTCCATCACCAAGAGTGGCTCGGTCGCACCACTACTGACCGAGCTGGCCGAGTCCTAAGTTACATAGCTGCTAGACTGGGTCTGCGGCATGTGGTGAGGGAACCAACTAGAGGGAAAAACATACTTGACCTCATCCTCACCAACCTGCCTGCTGCAAATGCATCTGTCCATGACAGTATCGGTAGGAGTGACCACCGCATGGTCCTTTGGAGACGAAGTCCCGGCTTCACATTGAGGATACCCTCCATCGTGTTGTGTGGCACTGCCACTGTGCTAAATGGGGTAGATTTCGAACAGATCTAGCAACTCAAGACTGGGCATCCATGAGGCACTGTGGGCCATCAGCAGCAGCAGAATTGTACTCAACAACAATCTGTGACCTCATGGCCCAGCATATCCCCCACTCTACCATTACCACCAAACCAGGGGATCAACCCTGGTTCAATGAGGAGTGCAGGAGGGCATGCCAGGGGCAGCACCAGGCATACCTAAAAATGAGGTGTCAACCTGGTGAAACTACAACACAGGACTACTTACATGCCAAACAGCATAAGTAGCAAGCGATAGACAGAGCTAAGCAACTCTACAACCAGGAGATCAGATCTAGGCTCTGCAATCCTGTCACATCCAGTCCAGAACTTAAAGTGACCCAGTTAGAACTGAAGAGATAATATTGAACAAGGCTAGGAGAATGAATGTGTGTTTGTTGTTTTATATTTTTTCCCCCTTGTAATGAAATGAGAATGAATCTCATGTCATTTGTGGTGCAGGTGAAGTGTCATGAAAAGCAGATTACAGCCACAAATTACTTGTGAGCATAATGAACTTTTTAAAGAAGATGTGTGTGTTTTTAAAGAAATACAGGCAAGGGCACTGAGCAAAAGATGGCTGATAATGTAAAGTGACCATTTTCTGGAAAATTCCTATGTGGATTATACTGACAGACCTGTCCTGAGAGAACATGGAATGTTGCACCTGGAAAAGTGTCATGGCCTTCTTCACTTCTTCAAGCAGATACTTGAAAGGGAGATAGGTAGGATGCAAAAGACTGAACTTTAATCTCCCATGGTTGTGGAGAAAAAGAGTGATTTACACGCCTCAGCAGTCACCCAAAAGCCCATCTCCTGTTAACTTTTATGTCAGAATGCGTATAGAGTTCTGAGATGTAGGCAAGATGATTATTTCTCCTCCTGGAATACACAGGAAAAAAAATGGATTCGAAAGGCAGCGGCAGAGCAGTGCAGCATGTGACTGTGTGTGTCAGCAAGCAGAAGAACAAGAGTCACCACTCTGCAGCTTGCAGGCAAGGAGATCTCTCTCTCTGATGCTGGGGGCAAAGCTCAGCAGAAGCTACAATCTACAAGGAATAGGACAGCCTTTCAGCCACCCTGCAGAACCCAATGACTCCAAACCAACTGCGAAACTACCAAAGTCAGCACCACCGGAATCACCCAACTTAACGGCCGCAACGTACCATCATCTACGCCTCATAGACAAGCCAAAGACTGATTTGTATATTTTTTTAACTTTTATTTGGACTCTTAACTTCTCATTTCTGATCTGTGTGTACATTTGTTGTGTTTTTATTATTTTTATATATTATTATTTAATAGTTAACAAACTCATTGGGCTGAATTTTTCACTGAGCAGGCGGGTATGCGCCTCAACCGCTCGAGCGTAAAATGACACGCCATGACGTTGGGCGAGCATCCTGACGTCATCACGCACTCGCGCAACATTTCGGTCAGCAGGCGTGCGCAGGAGTCGGCAGCACGCCCGTCAACAATTGAGGCCATTAAAGTATTCATTGAATGCAACTTTTCACTGCCCGCCCAACCTTACGGTTAGTGAGCAAACGAAAAGGCCAAGTGGCCTTTGGATTTTTTATGAAACCTCTTCCATGGGCGGGATGAGGTTTCCAACAGGAATTGAAAATAAAATAAAAATTTTGAAATACCGTTTATAACATATCCCTGCTCAAGCGACAGAGTCACGTGAGGGGACATGAGTTTAACATTTGTAAATTCTTTATTTTTAGATTTTAAAAATCTTGAGCTTCCTGAGGCAGCTCTGTGCCCTCAGGGGGCTTTCAGCGCGTGCTCCCGCGGGCATGCACAAACTTCCGCATACGCCCTCCTCCCACCACCCCCACCCCCACCCCCACCCCCACCCCCACCCCGGCAACGCTCGGCGCTGCAGCGCACGATTCACGCCAGCTGGCCGTTAATTGGCGAGTGTGAAATTGAGGTCAGGGCCCGATCGCGGGCGGTGGTCGGTTCCATGGCCCCACCTGCCGCGCCTGCCCAATGAGGGGAAAACCCTACCCATTGTTTCTTTGGCTCAAGAAAGCCTGGTTAAATTGGCTCCTTCTTAAAAAAATACATATACATCTGGACTGGGGAAAGGTATCCATGAGGAACGGGATCCCTATTAAACTTACCTTATTGCGACCAACCGAGGGCAGTTAAGACTCAACATGAAGATAAGGATGGCAAGTTTTCTTCTTTAAAGGGGCATTAACAAGCCAGCTGTGCAACAACAGTCATTGATAGTTTCATTTAGATATTTTATTAATTGAGTTTTGCTCCACCAACTACCACAGGGGGATTTGAACCAGTGCCCCCAAAGTGTAGGCCTGGACCTCTGGATTACTAGACCAGTGACATTACCACTACACCACCATCACCCCTGATAGTTATAACTTCTCAGTTCTGATATCTTGTAAATGTTTTCAGCATCTTTTCATTTATTGACGATGGAATGGTGTGTGAAAAAATGTACGGGTACCCAAAACTCTGATCCCTGAAGAAGAGTCATAAGGATTTGATACGTTAACTCTGTTTTGGTTTCTCTCCACAGAGGCTGCTAGACCTGCTGAGTTTCTCCAGCATTTTCTGTTTTTGTCTCTGATCCCATAGTCATGTCAAGACTACAGTGCTTTCTCTTTGGAGGAAAATGCTTTACCTACAAAATATTCCATTGCAGCCTTCCTTTAAGGGAAGATGGAGGTGCAGTGATAATGTTAATGGGTAAGTAACCCCGAGGCCCAGCTTGATCTTCTGGGGAGATTGGTTCAAATCCTGTGATTGCTGGTGGAAGTTAAATTCAATTAATGAAAGCTGGTCACAGTAATGGTAGCCATAGACTATCATTGATTGTCATTAAAAGCCCATCTGGTTCACTAATGCTCTTTCAGAAAGGATCTGTCATTCTGACCTGGTCTGCCCAACATGTGACTCCAGACCCACAGCAATGTGTTTAGCTCTGAAATGGCTGATAGTAGGGAAATTAGGGATGGGCAACAAATTCCTGCCTTGCCAGTGATGCCCACATCCCATGAAAGAATAAAGAGAAACAATTCACATTATTTTATCGATGCTGCTCGGTCCTTACTCAGTTGAACTTACTCCTCTTGTTCCTCCTCAGCTCAAAGTCTTGTACAAGTCTGGCATTACTTTCCCCCTTTTGTATTCTTCCCTCTAGATACAAACTTAGAATTCCACTTGCTTTGGGATATCTGCATATACTTATGTTTGTCACCTTTAATGGACTGTGTTTCTGCACACAAAGGTTTGTATGTGTCTCCGCTCTGTTGGCAACATTAGATTTACAATACGTAATTCCTTAGCCTAGTCTTAATTTAATTTTTCAACACTGAACTGTGCCTGCCACTTCTTTGCCCATCTATTAAGAACATAAGGAGTAGCACTAGGCCATTCAGCCCTTGGAACCTACTTCACCATTCAATAAGATCATGGCTGATCTCCCATCTCAACTCTACCTTCCCGCACAGTGGCTTGGTTACCTTAGTACCCAAAAGTCTATTGATTCCTGCATTGAATATACTCACTGACTGACCATCCACAGCCCTCTGGGGTAAAAAATTCCAAAGATCCACAGAAATTGCTCCTCAAAACAGTACTAAATGGTTGACCCTTTTTAAAAATTCTTTCATGGGATGTGGGTATCACTGACAAGGCCAGCATTTGTTGTCCATCCCTAACTGCCCTTGAGCTAAGTTGGCATTTCAGAGGGCACTTAGGAGTCAACCACATTGCTGTGTACCCAACCAGGTAAGGGCAGCAGATTTCCTTCCCTAAGTGCACCGGATGGGTCTTTAAAGGCACAAAGAGAGGTAAATGAGCATGATCTGGCTGCTGTTACAGACACATGGCTACAGGGTGACCAAGATTGGGAACTGAATATTCAAGGATAGTCAACACTTAGGAGGGACAGACAAAAAGGTAAAGGAGGTGGTGTTGCACTGATAATAAAGAATGGGATCAGTAGGTTAGTAAGGGAGGATTTGAGATTGGAAGAACAATCTGTATGGAATCTGTATGGCTGAAGCTAAGAGACAGCAAGGGGCAGAAAACATTGGTAGGAGTTGTTTCTAGGCCACCAAATAGCAATGATAGTGTGGGGCATAGTATTAATCAGGAGATTAGAGAAGCATGTAGCATGGGTAATGCAGTAATCATGGGTGACTTCAATCTGCATAAAAACTGGGTAAATAGCACCAATGCTGTGAAGTGCATTAGGGGTGGTTTTCTAGAACAGTATGTTGAGGAACCGACTAGAGAACAAGTTATTTTAGATCTAGTATTATGTAACGAGAAAGGGCTAATTAATAACCTTGTTGTAAAAGAACCTTTAGGGATGAGTGACCACAAAATGATAGAATTTTGCATTATGTTTGAAAGTGAGGTAGTTCAATCTGAAGCCAGGGTGTGAAATTTGAACAGAGGAGATTATGAAGTTATGGGGGGGCAACTTGGCTGAGGTGGATTGGGAAAATACATTAAAAGGTATGGCAGTACATAGGCAGTGGGTAGCCTTTAAAGAACTATTACACAGTTTGCAGCAATTATACATTCCTTCAAGGCAAAATAAAAACCCAAAAAGAAAAGTCAGTCAGCTGTGGCTAACAAAGGAAGTCAAGGATGTATAAGATTAAAATAAAAGTCCTATTAAGTTGCCAGAAATAGTAGTAAACCTGAGGATTGGGAGCATTTTAGAATACAGCAATGGAAGACGAAGAAGCTCATAGAGAAAGAGAGAATAGAATATGAAAGTAATCTATTGAGAAACATAAAAATGGACTGTAAGAGCCTCTATAGGTATATAAACAGGAAAAGATTAGCAAAGACAAATGTGGGTCCATTACAGGCAGAGTCAGGAGAAATTATAATGGGGAATAGAGAAATGGCAGAGAAGCTAAATGATTACTTTGTGTTTGTCTTTACTGAGGAAAATACAAGCTATGAAGATAGTGGATGCATTGGTGATCATCTTTCAAAATTCTATAGGTTCTGGAATGGTTTCTGCAGATTGGGAGGTAGCAAATGTCACCCCACTGATTAAGAAGGGAGGGAGAGAGAAAATGGGGAACTACAGACCTGTTAGCCTGACATCAGTATTTGGGAAAATGCTGGAATCTGTTATAAAGGATGTGATAAGTGGGCTCTTAGATAATAATGATCTGATTGGTCATAGTCAACATGGACCTAGGAATGGGAAATCATGTTTGACAAACCTGTTGGAATCTTTGAGGATGTTACTAACAGAATTGATAATGGGGAGTCAGTGGATGTAGTGTACTTGGATTTTCAAAAGGCTTTTGATAAAGTCCCTCAGAGGAGGTTGGTTAGCAAACTTAAAGCATATGGGATAGGATGTAATAGACTGACATGGATTAAGGATTGGCTAACAGGCAGAAAACAGAGCAAACAGAGAGTAGGAATAAAAGGGCCATTCTCACGTTGACAGGCTGTCCTTGGGGTCCCACAAGGATCAGTACTTGGGCCCCAGTTTTTCACAATATATATCAATGATTTGGATGTGAGGGCCAAATGTAATATTTCCCAGTTTGCAGATGACACAAAACTAGGTGAGAATGTTTGTTGTGAGAAAGATGCAGAGCGGCTTCAAGGGGATTTGGACAGACTTAGTGAGTGGGCAAGAACATGGCAGATGGAATATAATGTGAATTTTTTGTGTGAGGTTATCCACTTTGGTAGAAGGAACAGATGTGCAGAGTACTTTCTAAATGTGAAGACATTAGAAAGTGTGGATGTACAAAGGGACCTGGGTGTCCTTGTCCATAGGGCACTGAAAGCTAACATGCAGGTGCAGCCGGCAATTAGGAAGGTTAATGGAATGTTAGCCTTTATCACAAGAGGATTTGAGCACAGGAGTAGTGAAATCTTGCTTCAATTGTATAGAAGCTTGGTTAGATCGCACCTGGAGTACTGTGCGCAGTTTTGGTCCCCATACCTCAGAAAGGATATTATTGCCATAGAGGGAGTGTAACGAATGGTCACCAGACTTGTTCCAGGGATGGTGGGACTGTCCAGTGAAGAGAAATTGGGGAAATTAGTCCTGTATTCTTTGCAGTTTCAAAGAATGAGAGGTGACTTCATTGAAACCTACATAATACTTAAATGGATAGACAGGGTAGATGCAGGTAAGATGTTTCCCCTGGCTGGGAGTCTAGAATTAGGGGGCACAATTTCAAAATAAGGGGGAAGCCACTGAGATGAGGAGAAATGTTTTTACTCAGAGGGTTGTGAATATTCAGAATTCTCTACCCCAGAGGGACGTGGAAGCTCAGTTATTGAGAATGTTTAAAGCAGAGATTGACAGACGTCTAAACACCAATGAAATCAAGGAGATAGTGTGGGGAAAAAGGCATTGAATTGAATGATCTCACAGAAGGGCTGACCAGGCTCAATGGGCTGAATGGCTTACTCCTGTTCCCATGGGGAGAATTTTCCCCATGTTGGGTGGGCGTGCGGGAGCGGGAGCGGGAGCGGGCGTGGGCAGGCGCAGACCCGAATGCCAACGGCGATCAGGTCCGCGCCGCCATTTTACGCCAATTAAGGCCCGCCCAGCGTATTTCGCGGCTCCCAGGGACGGTGGGAGTGGGCGGGCGGCAGCAGATCGGCAATGACCGCCATGTCCAATGGTGACCCCGTGGCCTGGTTAATGGGCAAAATTGCAGTCGCTCCAAGGCTGCTGTACGTGGCCAGGGGTCGGGGCCGAGGCAGATCCAGGCTGGCCAAGCAGGGGAGGGTAGGGCGGGTGGTCAAAGTGCGCCCCGGTTTTCGGGTGAGTGCCTTGCCGCCCTTCTCGAGGAGGTGGCAGCTCGTGCCCCAGGACGGGAGGAGGAGGAGGCCACCCCACTTGGCAACATGTGCGTGGGAGGAGGTGGTGAGCTCCCACGACGTGGTGCGGCGCACCCGGACCCAGAGCCGCAAGCGCTTCGGCGACCTGCTGGCAACGGGAAGGGTGAGTAACATGTTGGCATCGTTCACTTCACCCACCATGTAAGCTTCTGCGCCCCCCGGCGCCCCCAGCCATGTGAAGTGATCTTAATTTAATGCTTTCACAAAAGTCTCTTAACGTAACACAAATAACATGGCGTCGCACTGCGAGCACCATTATCTGGTTATGAGTCCAGTCCAACCAGCGTTCTGAAGTTTTCCAGCTCGCGCAGGCAAGTCTCAGTAACTTTTGTACAATAACTTTTAAATCTGTAGAATCGCGACCCCACTGAGCCCTCTTCTCCCGCCCGGGGATGAGGCTCATACGATTTTCTGCTCCCCGCCTGCCCATTGCGCTCGTGTGACAAGTCGGAGATCGCACGGGCACCGCAAAATCCCCAGCAACTGGAGCCTCAAGGACCTTACGTGGCCGGTTAATTAATGGCGGGCGCGCAACGGGGATCGCCGCGCGCCAGCCCACCAGAATATCGCGATGGCGCGCGGTGATGTCGGGACGCCCGCCCGACATTTTACCCGTCGGCGTGTGGGTCCCGCCCCCTCTCGCTGATGGGAAAATCCTGCCCAATGTCTTATCTTACAGCAATCAATGACTGTTTTCATGATCACCGTTTATTATTCCAGATTTTATTAAATTTAAATTCCACCTGCCATAGGGTGGGATTTGATCCCATGTCCCCAGGGGCATTAACCTGACTACCTGCATTACCGGCCCGTTAACATCCCCACTGCACCACCATCACTCCCTAGACCCTGTCAAGTTCCTTGAGTATGTTGTAATGAGCTCACTTCATTCTCCTAAACTCGATGGAACATGGGCCTAATTTATTGAGTGTCTCCTTACAGGAGAACATCTCGTCGACTTGTCTCCTTGCAGCACTTTTGCATGTTTCTGTCTGACTCTCCAGCTGAGCATCCACCCATTACAAGCTGTCAGCACTACTGCCAACAACCTGAGCCAGGCCTGGGTGGGCACTACATTAAAGGCCCTATTTAAATGCAAGTTGTTTTTTATTGTTGGTATGACATTGCTGCAACTGAACCCACTTGGCCACAAGCTTGAAGGTTGTAACACAGGGGCCGTGTGGCATTTTCAAACCAGCCTGTAATCCTGTCCTTACACTAGCTCTCAATCGCATTTGTTCCCTGCTGAGCAAATCCTATTTATGATATCGTCTGCCTAAACATTTGTGAAGCCTGATGCATTTCATTTTAATACATCAGATTAACCTTGTCTAGTTGCCTGTTTACTCAATGTCTCTTGACACAGGTACCAAGTTCTCAAAGATGGAACGTGTGGTTGAAATATTACTAATATATTGACATTTATATGAAATGGCAGCTCACAGAGACTTATATCGTACCCTTTGAGCCAGGATGCTTCATGTTGGGCTAATTCCCAGTCACAACCGCTACACCATGTGTGTGGAAGACTAATATATGGAGGTCACAGACACACATATTATTCTCAAGAATTAGTTGAAGCCTGGAGCAGCAGCTGGTTTCAAATCAAATTAATGGAATGTCTTTTCTTTTATGTCTTCAAGGGATTATTTAATTGCCTACAGACCATGCATAAGCGTAAAATTACAAACGCTGCTCTTTTCATATAAATCCCTAAGTTCCTTGCCTTGTTCTACTGAGCTAAAATAGACCTAAAAGAACCTGTTGCCTACAATTCCTTTACCATGTGGAAACTCCAGGACCCTTTCTGATCCTTCAGTTGCTCGAACTGGAGGTTAGGGTTTCTCGAGCTTGAGGAGTAGCTGAAGTTACTGCAGGGCAAACAGGAGAGTGAAAATTTCATGAAGTACAAATACAGAGAGTTCAGGAGAATATTAAGGGGATGGCGGTAGGGAGGAACAGGCAGTGTAAGTCTCCGCTGGGAGTGTGGCACTCCCAAATCAGCCTTCAGCACTGGATACCAGTGAGGGTGACAACGCCTTAGGCCCAGAGCAGGTCCACGGCACTGTAGTGCAAAAGGGGGCAGAGCAATGTGTATGGACACAGTGGTCACAGTGGATTCAATAGTCAGAGGGATAGACAGGAGTTTCGGCAACCACAGATGTGAATTCCACACAGATGGTGTCTTTCCTCCCTGTAGCCAGGGTAAAGGACAGCATTTGAATATTTTGAACAGGGAAATGGAACAGTCAGAAGTTCTTGTCCATGTGGTTCCCAACATAGGAAGGAAATGGGTTAAGATTCTGATGTCAGAATTTCAGGAACTAGAGAGAAAGTTAAAAAGTAAAACCTCAAAGGTAATAATCTCTGGGTTGTTGCCAGTGTGACACACAAGTGAGTATAGGAACAGTGGGATATAAGGGGTTTAATGTGTGGTTGGAAAAACAGTGGAGGGGTGGGGGGGGCTTCAGCTTCCTGCAATCCATGTGGTGCACACCTTCCATGCTGTTAAGATGGAACTCCCTCCCTAACAGCACTGTGGGTGTACCTACACCACATGGACTGCAGCGGTTCAAGAAAGTGGTTCACCACCAACTTCTCAAGGTCAACTAGGGGTGGGCAATAAAAATGCTGGCCTTGCCAGGGATGTGAAAGAATAAAAGGGGGGGTTCCAGGAAGGAACAATGATATAGTTCCAAATCAGGATGGTGTGTGGCTTGGAGGAGAGCTTGCAGGCGGTGGTGTCCCCAAGCATCTTGTCCTTCTAGAAAGTAGATGCCCTGGGTTTGGGAGGTGCTGTCGAAGAAGCCTTGGTGAGTTGCTGTAGTGCATCTTGTAGATGGCATAAGCTGCTACCAATCTGCGTCGATGGTGGAGGGAGTGAATGTTGAAGGCGGTGGACGTGGTGCCGATCAAGCAGGCTGCTTTGTCTTGGATGGTGTTGAGCTTCTTGAGTGTTGTGGGAGCTGCACTCATTCAGGCAAGTGGAGAGTATTCCATCACACTCCTGACTTGTGCGTTGTAGTCAGTGGACAGGCTTTAGGGGTGTCAGGAGGTGAATTACTCCCTGCAGAATTTCCAGCCTCTGACCTGCTCTTCTGGTCATGGTATTTATATAACTGGTCCAGTTCAGCTTAACGGTAACCCCCATAGTGATGATAGAATGATCTAACAACATCTACACTATGATTCCATGAGTGCAAGACCTTTTTTACAATAGGGTCACTGAGGAATTTGGTGCAGACGTATGAAAAGGAGGAGGAGGGAACATAAAACTGTGAAACCTCTGCACATCCAAAACACCACAAAGGATACCTTGGGAAAGGTGAGAAGACTGGGAACGGGGTGGGGGGGATATAAACAAACAACAATTTGAGAGAAATCTGGGGATATAAGCCCAGTTTACTATGAATTCTACTCAGGTCCTGACTCATATTTTCTGGCTCGTACCTGCTCCTGTGTTGGCACACACAAGACTGGGAAGCAAATTTATCAGCATTGCTCTCGGCGCAATTTCTGGCTGCCTCAACTTGTCAATAATATTAACTGAAGACTCCCTGTTGGGGTCCAACTGGAATCCACAAAGCCGAGGAAGTCAAGTTTAACTTAAAATATTTCCTGACAGGTAGGAGGCTTCAAAAAGATATTTTAAACTTAACTAGTGTTGGATATTGGAGCACAGGAATGTCCAAATTGCCTGCAGTGGTCACTTTTGATCGTGGCAATTTTTTCTTTTGCTCATGAGATATGAGCATCGCTGGCTAGGCCAACATTTGTTGCCCATCCCTAATTGCCCTAGAGGAATTGGTGCTGAGTTGCCTTCTTGTACCTTCTGTGGTACAGGCACACCCACAGTTTCCACCCACAGTTGGATGGAAATTCAGAATGGTTAATGTGGCAGATCATGCAGGCTATGTTGTCTTGGATGGTGCTGTGCTTCTTGACTGTTGTCGGACCTGCACTCATTCAAAGACTGGGCTTTGGAGGGGAAGAAAGTGGGCCATGAAATATGAATGAGAATGGAAAAGGAGATTGAGGGAGGAAACGAAGGCGGAGGCTTCATATGGTTTCACTTTATGTTGTGTGGGAAGCCTCGTTTTTACATATACACCCATTGGGAAAATCTCCAATATTTGTGTTTGGGAATGTCACGTTTTGGGGGCTTCCAACTCCTTGACCTCAAAGATATTTTTGATTTAATCTGTAATGAAATTCTGCCCCACAACTCCATTTTCCAGGCACTTGACTTTAAGCCTCAAATGTGAGGGACAGGGAGTGCACTGTGAGCTGGAAGCACACTTTCTTACCCACCATATTGGCAAAGAGGAGGAAAAGAATTCATGGGCCTGATTTCTAGGTCAACATGTCTTTGGTGGAGAATCAGATTCAGGGCCACGTTGGGAGTTTCAAACTATTTTAGGCTCCAGCTTCATTTGAACACAGCCGATCAGCTCCAGCGGCCAAACAGATGCTCTGCCACATCTCTCAGTTGTGGAAGTGTGGGATGTCAGTCAGCTGCTGCGCTGAGCTGGGAGAGGGACAGCAAAAGAAAATTGCTCTTTCCTCCTGGCTCCACAAAAACGCTCATTTTAGGGCCTCTTCTCTACTGCTTCCTTCCTGAGCTCCTGGTTAGGTGCACCTTCCATACGTTCAATAGAATCTCACAGCACGGAAGGAGGCTATTCGGCCCATCATGTCTGTGTCAGCTCTTGAAAGAGCTACCCAATTAATCCCACCATCCCCTGCACTTTTCCCCCAAAGTCTTCCAAATGTTTCCTTTTCGAGCATTTATCCAATTTACCTTTTGGATGTTACAATTTCAGACAGGGCATTCCAGATAAGAACTCGCTGCACAAAAACATTTCTCATCTCCCCCTTGGGCTATTTTGACCAATATCTTAAATCTGGCATCATCCAGTCATGATCATTTGCCAGTGGGAACAGTTTCTGTTTCATTTGCTGGGTGCGTGGCCTATCTTATCTGAACAGACCATAGTCTGACTCTGGTAGTTACTTCAAACGGGTTTATTAACACTAAGTATAAGATAAGTTACAGAGTAAGTTTGTCACTCATGAGTACAGACCGTTCATCCTCAATGCCAAGTGCCAAGCACATGACTGCTGATGTCACTGTTACAGCATGGTCTACATCACTCATTACCATAACTATTCTATTAACCCATTATAATACATCTCCCCCCAAGTATGCTATCAACTTCTGAATAATGATGTTAAACTATTTACATTGCATTACATTGTAATTCCCTTTTCCTGCTACAGATTCTACCCAAGTCCTACTCCTAGTCTTCCCCCTCCCGAGTCACTGTTATGAGGGATTCAATCCCCTGCAGTGTTTTAGGCTCTGGGACATGCTGCAGTAAACAAAGCTGACTCCTCGAATAAAATCAGAGATTTCATATAGTTCAGCAGCAGATTCAACTGACATGCCAATCTCTAGGACCTCCTCTTCCAATGGATCTCTCAGTGCTACCACAGTCTCTTTCTCATTACCTTCTTCAAGAAAGAGCCAACCCAGGTCCAAAAGGTTTTCTATCAGGGGGCCACTGTCTGCTGCAGTGTTCTCTGTATCCACCTCCTCTGCTCCAGCTTTGAAAAGAATTGAGAGATCCACAATCTCAATATCCGCCCAGTGTCTAGTGGATGGTGTCTCTGTGGTGAAGAGTGAACCACTGCTCGAAGAATAAACCTCACCAGCTGCTGTAGGATGAAAACCCATCGCTCTTCGCATGACTTTGGAAATTCTTCCACGAAAAGTATCCAGTTGGCCAGTTGCCGTCATCCGCTTTTTGCATAATGTCCAGTAGTAAACTGACATCACCACTCAATAAGAACACATATTGCTTATAAACACCATAGAGTCAATGATCTGTCACCCCCCTCGTAGCGAAGAGTGGTAATTAGCCAACATTTTATTGGGAGGTTTGTGCCACCTGGACTTTGCAATTTATAATCTAATGGATGGCGGGGTATTGATTGAAGCCGGTCCAGCTCCAATGTCAATTTTAAAGTTCGTGTCAAAGCCTTTAACTTTCGCTGTAACTGACCAATAGACCTGACTAAGACCATTTACCTCCCCTAGAAACTCTGTAATTTCATCTGTCATTATTTCCAATTTCTTGAATGGAGTATTTTTCATAAATATTCTCTTGTCTTCTTCCTCTATTCATGTTGTTGGACTCACATGTCCAGTCTTCCTGCACTGGAAACACTCTGCACTCCCTGCTGGACAATCCCAGCATCTGTGCTGTTTCTTTGCACGATGGCTGCTGTGGGGTTTCCCACCCTCTCACCCATTTTGGTAGGTCTTTGAGTGGGCGGGGCCATCACTCTTGGGCCCACCCAGTTAATAGGGTCATCTGGAGCCTCGGTGTTACGATGGGTTATAGCCTGGTTTATCTCTCTGACTCCGGCCTGCCTCACATATTGAGCTGCTTGATTCAGAGTGAGGTGGTCTTTGGTTTGTAAAAAATCCAAGAGCTTTTCATCATGGACCCCAATGACAATGCATTCATGAATAAGTTCATCTTTCAACACACCATACCCACTAGAGTTAGTAAGAAATAATTCAACAGATTCCCCCGGTCATTAGGATCTTTGATTAAAGTGCACTTGTTCAATCGTGAGGTTACATTTTGAGCTAAAATACATGTCAGAGGCTTTTAGGTCAGTTTCAAAGTCTGCGGACGTTTCTTCCAACCCGTGTCTCAGGAAGACACCGTCGGTGATCGGTCCTACAGCGTAAAGGAATGAACTAACCTGGTGCTGCTGCTCTTTAGCATGAAGGCCGGAACTGCTCAATACCGGAGGAAGTGTTTCTTCCATATCTCCCACTTTTGGCCTCTCTGCAGGGCCTCGAGATGTTCGAATAGGTGGGGTAGGGGCAGTGACTGCTCAACAGGTACTGACATTGTTACCACTTTCCAGTTGGCCTCCTTCTTCAATACATTTGTAGTTTCTCACCGCTACCAGGTTTTGTTGGGCTTTCTCACCATGGTGTCCCATCGATGGCACCAACTCTTCATTAGATTGGTGTCACCACCACTGCTACCATGTTTTATATAGTTTGTGTGGCCTATTTTACCGAGAGAGATTGTAGTCTGACTCAGGTAGTTACTTCAAACTGGTTTATTAACACTGTGTATAAGACAGGTTACATGGTAGGTATGTCTCTCATGAGTATTGACTGTTCCATCCTCTCCACCAAATCTCTAGCACATGACTGCTGATGTCACTGTTACAGCATACTCTACACCACTCATTACCATAACTATTCTATTAACCCATTTTACTACAGTTTCTCTCTATCTACTCTATCAAAACATCACATGATTTTGAACACCTAAATCTCCTCTTAACCTTCTCCCCTCTAAGGAGAGCAACTCCAGCTTCTCCAATCTCTCCACAGAACTAAAATCCTTCATCACAGTGTTATGATTCTAGCTAATGTCACCACTGGACAAGTCAGATCCCAGCTTTTTATTTTTTGTTTAGTTATGTGTCAGTTAAAACATTTTATTTTTTGGTTAAAACATTTATTAAACAAGGAAAGATGAACTATATTATGATACTCCTTCACCCACAACTATACCTTCACAGATATCTGCAGATTTGTAAGGATAACACAAGTTACAAAGGCTTTCTTATACTCTAATGTTCACAGTAAGTACACAGCCCATGTAAACCAATAGGCGACCTGTGGTCAGGCACACCACACTCTGAAACCAAGTGATAGATGCCACCCCAAACAGATGCTATGGATAGCTGATCAACTGCCCCCGCCAGTCTCTTGTCACACTGTGAGCCAATCTGTCTCACTGAACTCCATCTTTCACATGAGGGTTTCCAATCGTCACTCTTGAAGAACTTACTCTGGAATCTCCTCCAAAATGACACTTTCTCTCAGACACCTTCCACAAGGGTCCACCTCCAGGGTTTCAAAGTCCCCTTCAGATGTTCCTCTCCCCTGGATCGCCACATGCATTCACACTTCCTTCCACATACTCTCACTCAAATACTCAGCTGTGCCAACAGGACACAACTGCTTCACATGCCCATAGTAAAGAGTCACAGACCTTTGGTTGTCCCCTTGGATCTTCTGGCCTCTCACAAGCCTATATCGCTTTAAATCTGTATCCTGCAGCTTTCTCCCTTTAAGCTTGAAGTTTGAAGCCTTCCTCTCTCCTCATTACTTTCATTTTCACAGAACAGG
The DNA here is from genome assembly GCF_964194155.1 of Cetorhinus maximus. NCBI lineage: Eukaryota > Metazoa > Chordata > Chondrichthyes > Lamniformes > Cetorhinidae > Cetorhinus > Cetorhinus maximus. Next base: position 110,394,847 of record NC_135892.1, read on the forward strand.
GCTTTTTCCAGCTTCCTGTTCTTCCTTTGACTGGACTATCCTCTTGGGGCCATTCCTGTTCCAGTCCCCTGGATTTAGGGACTTTCTTCTTTAGTTTCTGGAACCTGCCCCTGCAATTCCTTTTCCTGTATCCAGCCTCTCTGGCTGCTGACCTCAACTTTAGTTTGGGACTTGCTGCCTGTGCCTCTGCTGTCCAGCCTCTCTGGGATCCTGGCTTCAAATGAACTTAAATTGTTTTCAACTGAACTGAAGCCACTCTTCTGTCTCTGTGGTTCCCTCACTCTAGACCTCTATTGCTAGACAACAGCTCAGTTTTTTTTTTAACAAAAACACAAATACCTGGAAAAACTCAGCAGGTCTCACAGCATCTGCGGAGAGGAACACAGTTAACGTTTCGAGTCCGTATGACTCTTCATCAGAACTAAGGAAAAATAGAAATGTGGTGAAATATAAGCTGTTTGAAGGGGGTGGGACAGGTAGAGCTGGATAGAGGGCCAGTGATAGTTGGAGGCAAAGAAGAGATTGCCAAAGATGTCATAGACAAAAGGACAAGGGGGTGTTGACGGTGGTGATATTATCCAAGGAATGTGCTAATGGGGACATTAGGGTTAAAAGGAGAAACCTAGGACCTAGTTTTATTTTTGAGTAGAAACAGAAGGTCTAATCAAGCAGGGTTGGGGCGGCGAGGTGCTAGTAATATCACTTGGATCAGTTCTTCACTCAATTAGGCCGCAATTTAGCAAGAATTTTTTATTCACTGGAATAACTTTAGAACTGTGACACTCCATGCCACACATCCCCCCTTCACTTTCTCCAGTTTGCTGTGAAGTTCAAGAATCTCATTATTCTTTTCCCAATGAAGTTCTCACTGTCCATTAGTTTTGGTTTTTAATTCTGCCTTCAACCAATTATTCTGATTTACCAACAATTCCTTTTCTTGTTCAAGGCATTTTCTATGATATTTCATAGAGTCCATCGGCGTTTGAAGTTCATCAAGTTTTCACTGAAGACTGACCTTTATTAAATTTGCTTCTACAAGTTTAACGTTTAGACATTTCAAGTCCTCAGTCAAGTGTTCTACTTTCTCAATTGTTCTCACCAATTCTCTTTTTTCATTAGCATACTCCTCTTTCATACGTGAAAATTGGTTTTCTACTTTAATTAAATTTTCCTTCAATTGCTTGTTATCTGAAATAAGTGTTTCATTTGTGGCCACAGTAATTTTCTGAAGTTTGTTAAGACCAGCATGAACAACTGCCTGCTATAACACAGCCATTGCCACATTATTGTCTCCACTAGCCAAATCATTACCCAGAATAAAATCTACCCCTTCAATTAGTGGTTTAGGAATAACTCCCACTGTAACAATTCCATTTACAAAGTGACTTTGCAAGTTGACTTTACACAAAGAAACAGGTTCATAATTTCCATTAATACCTCTTATTAATACTTTTTCCTTGATAAAACTACCTGGAACACAAATTGAATCATCAGCCACCATCAATGATTATTTGCCCTTGTATCTCTCAAGATTTTAATCTGTTTACTTATTTTGTTGGAGGAGTAAGGGGACACTTTTCCCTTCAAAACAAAACATCCAGAATCTCTTATAGCCTGACTTCCTTCACCAGTAATCAAAGAATAATTCTCTAGACTATCCTGAACCATATCCCCCTTTCCTATATGTTTTTAGGGAACATGTTTCACCTGTACCACTGCTACAGTTTTAACAACCATTTCCTTTTCTGATGTAACTTTTCCTGCAGATTCCTTAGGTTTTCCTACTACTGCAATAGGTCTACCATTCAGTTTCCAGCAATCTGCTCAAACATGTCCTACCTTGTTACAATGGAAACACTTAGGCTGTTGAATGTCACTTCCACCTTCCTTTCTGGCCTGAGCATGAATTTCATGGGAATTCCCAACTGTTCCTTCTTTTCCCTGGTTATTTGCCTTCCTTTCACCTTCCCATCTTCTATCCTTCTCGAGTTTGTGGGGATGGTGGAAAAAAGGTTTAGAGCGATGGACCAGCCCATAATCATCAGCCATCGCCGCTGCCTGTCTAGCTCTTTTAACCCTTTGATCTTCAACATGTGTTCTTACTACCTTAAGAAGTGATTCTTTAAATTCTTCCAAAAGAATTATTTCCCTAAGAGCTTCATATCCTGTCTCGACCTTTAATGCCTGTATCCAATGGTCAAAATTACCCTGCTTTATCCTCTTAAACTCTGGTTTAACTCTGGTCTGCCTATGCTGTTTCCTTATGTTACAAAATTTCTGTCTGTGTGCCTCAGGGACTAACTGATACGCAGTAGAATAGCTTTTCTTACTGCATCGTAATCCACTGATACCTCTTCTGACTGTGATGCATAACCTCATGAGTGTTACCCACCAACCTATTCTGTAAGAGGAATGTCCAGGTTTCTTTTGGACACTTGATTTACACCTAGCCACCTTTTCAAATGAAATGAAGAATGCCTCTACATCCCTTTCCTCAAACTTTGGCAGAACTTGCACAAATTTAAACATCTCTCCACTGGGACCATAAGACCATAAGAGGTGGGAGCAGGAGCAGGCCATTCGGCCCATCGAGTCTGCTCTGCCATTCAATGAGATCATGGCTGATCTGATAATCCTCAACTCCACTTTCCTGCCTTTTCCCCGTAACCCCTGAATCCCTTACCGATTAAAAATCTGTCAAACTCAGCCTTGAATCAGGGATAAATAACATTGTGTTCTATGAAAATAAATTACTAGCACAGGCAAAAATATAATTACCAAATTATTTAGGGTCCAGGCTTTGGGCTGAAGATGGTCATTTCATCATCAGAACCTTCCTCATATTCTAAGGCCTTTTTTTTTAAAAGTCCAGTTTTTTAAGATAGTATTCCCTTTCTCGTTCCTTCTCTCTTTCCTCCGTTAATAACTTCTCCCTCTGGAGGTCAAGTTTTCACATTTCTATTTCTCTTTGAAATGTTCTCTCTTCTTCCTTTCCCCCTCTTTCTCCTCCTTTTCCTGCCTTTTTTCTTTCCTTTTCTTTATCTTTTGCCTCTAGCCTTTTCGATTACAATTCCCTTTCTTTATCTTTTTCATTTTCATTCACCCCCAGTTCAAGTTTTTTCAGATCCTTTACATGTCCAAGCTATTCCATTCGCAGCTGGATCTTTGCTAACCCAAGTGACTCATCCCCTGGAGAATGTGATCTCCCTGGTTATCCCTTCCAGTTTTAAAAGCCACACTATAGTTTTAACTATTTCTGCTTTCCTTGCACCGACAGGTAACCCTAATTCCAATTTATCTGCCAATTCCATTAGCTTACTTTTGGTTACTTTTTGTAAACCAGTCAGGGTTACATTTTCCACCTGTACGAATGTCTTAGCAACCTCCAAAGCCATTTCGGATTCCAACCCTTATAATATACCTCACAGCAACTCCAATTCCTTTGTCCAGTATCTCTATACCTCCACATACCCATCTTCTAAAGGATTCACAGATCCCACCAATGTCAAGGATTTCCAATCCCACAAGAGATCCCACAATATAACGATAATCCAGGATGAGCCCCCACTTTGTTATGATCTTAGCTGATGTTACTATTGAACAAGTCAGATACCAGGGTGGAACTCAGTTTGATAGGTTCTAACTTTTATCTTTTGTATAGACACGTGGAGAGCGGCTACTGAACAGAGTCACAGGGGTCAGCTAATGAACTTTTAAAAAAAGGACAAAACATTTATTAAACAAGAAAAGATGAACTATATTACAATACCCCTTCACTGACAACTATACCTTCACAGATATATACAGATTTGTAAGATTAACACAAGTTACAAAGGCTATCTTCTACTCTAATGTTCACAGTAAGTACATAGCCCATGTAAACTAATAGGGGACTTGTGGTCAGACACACCACACTCTGAAACCAAGTGACAGCTGCCACCCCAAACAGATGCTTTGGATTTCTGATCAACTCCCTCCCAACCGGACACTTGTCACACCGTGGCCCAATCGGTCTCACTGAACTCCGCCTTTCACACAAGGGTTTCCAATCTTCACTCTTGAAGAACTCACTCTGGAATCTTCTCCCAACTGATGCTTTTTCTCAGACACCTTCCACAAGGGTCCACCTCCAGGGTTTCAAACTCTCCTTCCAATGTGCCTCTCCCCTGGATCACCACGTGCATTTAAATTTCCTTCCACATACTCTCTCTCAAATGCTTAGCTGTGCCAACAGGACACCACTGCTTCACATGCCCATAGTAAAGAGATACAGACCTTCAGCTGTCTCCCTGGACCTTCTGGCCTTTTACTTGCCTGTATTGCTTTAAGTCTGCATCCTGCAGCTTTCTCCCTTTAAGCTTAAAGCTTGGAGCCTTCCTCTCTCCTCTTTACTTTCAATTCCACAAAACAGGAGCTTTTCCAGATTCCTATCCTTGTCCTTTGACTAGACTATCCTGTTTGGACCTTTCCTATTCCACTCCTCTGGATTTGGGGACTTTCTTCTTTAGTTTCTGGAACCCGCCCCTGCAGTTCCTTTTCCTATGTCCAGCCTCTCTGGCAGCTGGCTTCAACTCTAGTTTGGGACTTGCTGAATGTCCCTCTGCTGTCCAGCCTCTCTGGAATCCTGGCTTCAACTGAACTCAAAGGACTTTCACCTGAACTGAAACCACTCCTCTATCTCTGTGGTTCCCTCTCTATGGACACCTGCTGCTTAGCAACAGCAGTTTTTTTAAAAAACTTGTTTTAACTTTCCTAAACCACTACGCCACCCCCTCCCTCTCTCTCTCTCCCCCCACTCCCCCTCCCCCCCCACCCCACTTCCTTGATAAGACAGCTCTCCACTTCAAGGGTCATAAAACTTATTAGAAATGCAGGTGCACAAACAGAGCTTTTGATCTGCTGTCTCCACTCGGGAACTAAACTAGATCTCAGGTTTCACCTTTTAACCCACAAATAGAAAAAAAATATATAAATTGAACTTAAACTTAAAGATATACCTTATTCCTAATACAGCCAAACACACACATAAATTATAATACATAAATTATCTCTATTTCCTACTAACAGGCAACATTCTAATAAACCTCCCTGAAACCTTCTCTAAGGCCTTGATGTCTTTGCAAAAGTGTGGTGCCCAGAATTGGACAATTCTACCTGAAGTTTGCTAATAGGGGTCTTACAACACCTACGTGTGCAGCTCTCATCTGGAATAGGCAGCCGTGCTTTTTGCCTGTTTGCTCAGCCTGTTTAAAAATCATGGTAATCAGGTTTTGGGCACCATTGTGTTTGCTAAGATGGTTTGCTCACTTAATCACTTAGTCTCTTAATGATTTTAATCAGGCAGCAATTGCATGTTCCTGTACCTGCACGTACATGAAAATTGGCAAGTTGCTGCCCAATTTGCCTTGTTCCTCTCCCAACACCTGCTGACAGCATCTTCAAAAGCTTGCAAGGATGTGTGCGGGTAGTTGTAAGAGTGATGGCCACTGTATGTTGTCCTTTCACTCACGACCGCTAAAATCCGGGCCTCCAGTGTAGTTCTTGACTTTTTGTGCGTTATTGTAAAATGGGTGATGGAGAATCACGGCCTGTTTTACATGGGCCCAAATTTTATTTCCATTGACGAGATTGGAATTGGACTCATCATCACTCAACTCATTATCACCCTACTTCACACTACCGCACAATGTCTACCCCTCTGCGTTTGTTCGGATGGAATATTTAATCCTGCTAGTTTATAAATTGGCCCCAACCTCAGCTTATACGCTGCTGAAAGCCTCATCCACAACTGTTACCTCCCGACTCAATCATTCCAATGCTCTACTGGCTAGTCTCCTCCCATCTTCCACTCTCTATAAACTTGAGTTCACCCAAAACTCTGCTGCCTGTATCCTAAGTCCCATTCACCCACCACCCCTGTGGTCCCTTGACCTACATCGGTTCACCATCTGGCAACATCTCCATTTTAATATTCTCATTCTTGTTTTCAAGTCCCTGTGTGATTTTCCCCTCCCCAGTCTCTGTAGCCTCCTCCAGGACCAGAAGCAACTGTTGGTCAGGAGGGGTGGCAAGTGCAAGTTAGTCATAGTCATAGAGGTCTACAGCACAGGAAAAGGCCCTTCGGCCCATCGAGTTTGCGCTGGTCAAACAAGTACCTAACTATTCTAATCCCATTTTCCAGCACTAGGCCCATAGCCTTGTACGCCATGGTATCACAAGTGCACATCCAAATACTTCTTAAATGTTATGAGGGTTTCTGCCTCTACCACCCTTTCAGGCAGTGAGTTCCAGATTCCCACCACCCTCTGGGTGAAAAAATTCTTCCTCATATCCCCTCTAAACCTCCTGCCCCTTACCTTAAATCTATGCCCCCTGGTTATTGATCCTTCCACCAAGGGGAAAAGTTCCTCCCTGTCTACCCTATTTATGCCCCTCATAATTTTATACATCTCAATCATGTCCCCCCTCAATCTCCTCTGCTCCAGGGAAAATAACCCCAGTCTATCCAATCTCGCCTCATAACTAAAACTCTCCAGCCCAGGCAACATCCTGGTAAATCTCCTCTGCACTCTCTCTAGTGCAATCACATCCTTCCTATAATGCGGATTCCAGAACTGCATGCAATACTCTAGCTGTGGCCTAACCAGCGTTTTATACAGTTCCAGCATAACCACCTCTCTCTTATATTCCATGCCTCAGTTCCAGCATAACCACCTCTCTCTTATATTCCATGCAAGTACCCCATATGCCTTCTTAACCACCTTATCTACCTGTCCCGCTGCCTTAATTTAGGATACGGGCAGCAATTTGGAATGAGCACAAATATATGGGGAGTGGAAGATGGGAGGAGGTTGGTCAGGAGAGCATCAAGTCTAGAGGTAACAAGAGCTATCGATGTGGGTTTCAGCTGCAGATGAGCTGTGGTGGGGTAGGAGTGTATAATAGATGTTATAATCATGTATACTCCCATGAACAATATCCCACTGTCACTCAGTTATAGAGTCATAGGACAGAACCTTTTCCTTTGGTCTGGGATGCCTGATATTGGGGTCAAATAGGGGCCAGATCCACAAACTGTGTAGGAAACAGCCACCTGGCAGTGATTTTCCCTAAACTGGCCGATTAGTAGCCAGAAGATTAGTAGCTCTTTGCCCGTTAAAAATGGTGTGCAGGCTCATGGAGCTGGAAGGTCAATAGGAGGTCCTCCAGCTCAGAAGAAACAACAGGCTGCCTTTTCAAGTAAGAGAGGAAGAGAGTTGCCTCCAGGCAGCTGCGGCCTAGTCCTCAATGCCTCAGCAGGCCCAGAAGCCGACTGCAAAATTCTACTCAGCCTCTGACAATAGTCTTCAATAGACGATTAAAGAGCCTTAATTGGGTAACCGCTGTTTGCGGGCAGGTAGCCTTGCTATTCCACGCACCTCCTTCCCACCTCAGGGAAAATGACCTGATTTGTGGGATGGGGTGGGGAGGGTTGTCGGGCAGTACAAGACGGTGCCAGAAAACTGGCTCAGTAGGCGATACAAATTTTTGCGCCTGTCCGTCTCTTGTATTTGCCCCCATTGGGGCAAAAATATCCAGCCCTTTCAGTCAGCTTCCTACGATGGCAGGAGATGAGTCTGTGGTGCGGGGGCAGGGCAGGAAAATAATGAGGAGCCACCGCACGGGGATGCTTCTCAGGTACATTTCTGGCCACGTGGACGTTTTGTCGGAAGTTTTGGGGTAAGAGCCCTGATCGGCTGCCTGCTGAACCGGAGACCTTATTTATTTAAGGCCCCCAATTAGGGGCAATTTGGATGGCCTGCTGGAACTTTTCCAGTGAAGGAATGGCCCCCCAACTCCATGGAAATGGCCCCCCTTGCGGCCATCTGGGGCACACCAAAGCCAGGGGCTCCCCATTGCAAATAGGGGACCTCAGTCAGGAGTTGCCTCACCCACGGTCTCCGTCCTCCTCGCCAGTGAGTTCCGGGTCATTACCACTCACTGCGCAAAAAATAGATTTTCCTCACGTCTCTTACCCAAAAACACATCTGTGTCCCCTGGTCTTTATACCACCAGCCAATGGGAGCAGCTTTGCTTTGTCTACTTTACCTAATCCGTCACCCTCTCTGATCAGTCAGGCTTGCCTGCTTGACCCCTCTGAACTTCTATTTTAAACTTACACCTCCATCTTGAGGCATCCTTTGGGGTCTCCGACCTGCCTCAGTTGTGCCCACCTTTCCCCATGGGGCTGCCAAACCTTCAGAGCTGCCAACCCTTTGATTGGACTGGCAGCATCTGCCCTTTACTGAATGGAGGACTCAGAAGTAGCCATTTAGGAGGCCACCTCTGGGAATATCCTTGTGCTGGCCCCACTGCCAGCAAGTGCAGGCTCCGGACCCCCATTTTGGTCCTGATGTTAGGGTCTTGAAGCCCGGGAAGGGGAATTCAGCCCTTGGAGTCATTCCGGCGTGGAAGGAGGCCATTCGGCCCATCTAGTCCATGCCTGCCCTCTGTAGAGCAATGTGGTTAGTCCCATTCTGTAGTTCCATGCTCTATTCCTATGGCTTTGTGAGTTTATTTTCCATTAATTATCCTTCTAAATTCCTTCTGAGATCACTGTTTGTCTCCGTCCTCTTTGACAGCAAGTTCCAAGTCATTACCACTTGCTGCATTAAAAAATGCAGCCTCACGTCTCTCACCCAAAATGTAGCTGCGTCCCCTGGTCCTTGTAGCATCAGCCAATGGGAGAAGCTTTGCTTTGTTTACCTTATCTAATCCTTCATCATCTTGCACAGCTTTATCAGATCTCCAACAAGTTCTGTTTTGTTTCTCTGTCTTAGTCCTAAAAATCAAATCAAGCAATGCGTCTGAATTCCTCGCTAACGTTACATCTTGAGCTGTACGCTCTGGGCCAGCTGCTGACCTGGTTATGACATTTCAATGGGCCCATTAGACAGGAGCTGTCATGTATTCAATTATCTCTATCTGAACTTTCACTGAATTGCGAATGTTTACATTTGAGCAGCTTGTGAGTCCTGGGCTCCTAAGTGTTCAAAAAATTATTTACATCTATTGCAAATACGAAGTGAGAGCATGTGCACGACATCATTCTAACTGGCAAGGTTGGCCAGATAATGTGACAGCTTCTGTGCATGTGGATTTGATCCAAGGTTTATTTGTTTTTCTAGAAGGATTGAGTTTTAATGTTCCTTGAATGGAGGCATGGGGTTATGTTTCCCATAGAGAAAGTCTTGTATTTATGGAGCTACTTTCGCAACCCCAGAATGTCCCAAAACGCTTTACATCCCATTGAATACTTTGGAAGTGCAGCCACGGTTGTAATGTGGGAAACACGGTGGCCCCTTTGCGCACAGCAACATCCCATGAAAAGCAATGAGATACAGACAATAATGACCAGGTAAAAGCTGTTTCTGGTGGTGTGGATTGGAAGGACAAATATTAGCCAGGACATGAAGTGAACCTCAGTTCTGAAGAAGAGTCATGTTCAACTCGAAACGTTAACTCTGTTTCTCTCCCCACAGATGCAGCCAGACCTGCTGAGTACTTCCAGCATTTTCTGTTTTTACACCCGGTAGGACTCCCCTGTTCTTTGGCTGTGGCTCAGTGGTAGTATTCTTGCCTCTGAGTCACAAGGTCCTGGCTTCAAGTCGCACTCCAGCACTTGAGCACAAAAATCAGTACTTCAGTGCAGTATTGAGGGAGTGCCGCACCACTGGAGGTGATGTCTTTCTGCTGCTTTGAGTAGGTGTAAAAGATCCCATGGCACTATTTCGAAGAAGAGCAGGGAACTATGCCTCGCATCCTTGGTAATATTCAGCCGTCACAAAGACAATTATTTAGTCATTATCAGGTGGCTGTTTGTGGGATCTTGCTGTGTGCAAATTGGCTGCTGTGTTTCCTACATTACAACAATGACTGCACTTCAAAAAATACTTCATTGGCTGTAGAGCGCTTTGAGATGTGCGGTGGTCGTGTAAAGCACTACGTAAATGCAAGTCTTTCTCTCTTCGAAATAGTGCCGTGGGATCTTTTGCATCTCCCTGAGAAAGCAGACGAGGATTCGGTTTAACCTGTTATCTAAAAATGGACAGCTCCAATATCACAGCGCCGAGGTGGGGTAAGCAGGGTTTGGCGTCCTGAATATCAGCTGGAATCAAATATCCAAAGAAAGGAAGAAAGAACTTGCATTTATATAGCAACTTTCGCAACATTGGGACATCCCAAATCACATCACAGCCAATGAAGTTCTGGCTGAAGCACAGCCACAGTTGTCATGGAGAAAATGTGGCAGTCAGTTTGCACATAGCAAGATCCCACAAACAGCAATAGTGTTAACTCGAATCTTGGGAGTGGGGTTTGAACCCCCCAACTTTCTGACTCAGAGATGCTACCAAGGCCTGATTTTAACTGGTCAGTGAGTGCCAAACCTCCCTCTCTCTACCTTCAACTTGACTTGAGTCTCTGACTATTTTAACTTCCGGCCCTTAACAGGCCCGAATCCTGTCAAAATCCAGTCCACCAATGACATCAGGCTGTGAGAGGGTGTGGGGCGGGGAGGGGGGTAGGAGGTCAAGGCTGGCGACCTCATTGCATAGTGTGTGGGTGTGGGTAGGTGATGGTGAACCTTGACACTGCTAAAACGTAAACATCGGCTGAAGCACGCCATGAGGCCATGACATTGGAGCGTCAATGTGCCGTCTGCTTGCCTGGAGCCAGGGCCTCGCTGGCTGCCCAAACTGTGCCTGTTAAAATGGCAACAGGTGTAAAGCGGGCGGGGATGAGGCGCGTAGCTCGCTGCTGAAATTTTATCCCCACCCGCACCTCATTTGGGTCAAGCAGACGGTGGAGAGCAAAGGGTTAACATCAGAAGTATCCATGATGCTGATGTCATAATGATGTCAGATCACATGACTGAGAAGAGAAAGAGATCTGGAAGGAGGAGAAGCTCCAAACTCGTCGAGAGGTCCAAATGTGTAAAAACTTGCTGTAAAATAAAGAGTAATGGCTTAAAGAAACTATAGGTTTGAGCAGCATGTTTTGGTAAAACAGGCAAATCCCAAAGAAGAACCTTGTATAGGCAGTGACCATGAGGAAGCAGAAGAGGGGTGAAAATGGAGTCTCCGACATGAGTTTCAAGTGCTCACAAGTCAATGATGGTAGCATTTAGGCTCAGGGTAAAGCTCTCTAAAATCTATCCTGACTGTGTGATAGGGTAGTAAGGCCTGAAGAGGGCTCAAGGAGGCTACAAAGTGACATAGATTAAGTGAGTGGGGCAAAGGCCTGGCGAATGGAATATAATGTAGGAGAGCGTGAAATTGTCCATTTTGGCAGGTTAAAAAAAAAGAAGCATATTATCTAAATGATGAGAGGTTTTAGAGCTTTGAGATGCAGAGGGATCTGGGTGTCCTAGTGCATGAATCTCAAAAGGTTCATCTGCAGGTACAGCAAGTAATTAGGAAAGCTAATAGAATGTCATCATTTATTACGAGGGTAAATGAATATAAAAGTAGGGAGGTTATGCTTCAGTTATACAGGGCATTGATGAGACCACATCTGGAATACTGTGTACAGTATTGGTCACCTTATTTAAGGAAGGATGTAAATGCATTAGAAAAAGTTCAGAGAAGGTTTACTAAACTAATACCTGGATTGGGCTGATTGTCTTATGACAGGCTAGGCTTGTATCTGCTGGAGTTTAGAAGAGTAAGAGGCAACTTGATTGGAACATATAAGTTCTTGACAGGGTGGATGTGGAAAGTATGTTTTCCTCTTGTGGGAGAATCTAGAACTAGTGCTCACTGTTTAAAATTAAGGGGTAGCTCATTTAAGACAGAGATGAGGGGAATTTCTTTTCTCCCAGAGGGTTGTGAGTCTTTGGAACTCTCTGCCTCAAAGGGCAGTGGAAGCAGAGTCTTTGAATATTTTTAACGCAGAGGTAGATGGATTCTTGATAAGCAAGGGGATGAAAGGTGGAGTTGAGTTTGCAATCAGATCAGCATTGACCTCACTGAATGGCAGAGTGGGCTTGAAGGGCTGAGTGGCCTACTCCTGCTCCCAATTCATGTGTTCGTGTGTGCCTCAATCCTAGCCTCAACAGTGTTTACCCATTTTCCATGCCTACCCTCATTGTGGCTTCTGTTTTTCTGATTGTGGATTTAGTTCTGGATTCGGAGAGGCCGTGTCTTGTTGGTCTGTACAGTGGAGAATTACATTAAAACTGTCTAAGTTGTAATAAGTTACATTTATATAGCACCTTTAGCACAAAAAAAATCCAAAGGTGCTTCACAGGAGCAACAACAAAGCTAAAATTTGACACTGGGCCGCATGAGGAGATATTGGGGGCAACTGACCAAATGCTTGGTCAAAGAGTTTTAAGGAGCATCTGAAAGGGGGAGAGGTGGAGATGTGGAGAGGTTTAGGGAGACAATTCCAAAGCTTGGAATTCCAAAGTTTGCTGAAGAGAGCAGGGAAGGGAAGCAAGGGTACACAAAAGAAGCTGGTTTGAGAGGAGTGCAGAGGTCTCAGTGAGGTTGGGGAGGTTACAGAGGCAGAGACAGACAAGGCTATAGAGGGATTTGAACAGGAAATTGAGAATTTTAAAATTGAAGCACTGATAAACCAAGGGAGCGAAGGCAGAGGATTTAGGAAGACAACACCAAAATCTAGGGCAGGAACTGACTGGAGGGAGGGTGTGATGTAGAGGGGAGCAAAAACCGTGCACAAAAAAGATGGGGCAGGGATGTTCAGCTAGAGCTGGTGACGGGAAAAAGTTTCAGAGGGGTTTGAAAGTGCAGAGGTTTTTGAACAAGCGGAGATCTGTGAGAGTGAGAGGTGATGGGAGATCAGGCTTTGTTTGGGATAGGATGCAAAGAGATGAGTTGGGAACTTGTAGAGGGAGGAGATCAGGCAACTGGTCAAGGAGGATGTTGAATAGGTCAGGCTTGGAGGCGGCAGGAGCGTGAACTGGGGTGTTTTGGAAGTGGTGGACTGAAGTAAGGGGCAGAGGCAAGTAAAGCTGCAAAGGAGTCTATGAACACAGCAGCTGACATGTGTCTGCAGCAGGAGCAGAAAACCCATGGTTGGTATTAAGTGATTGGGTTTGTCCTGGGCTTTATATCCCTAAGGCAGTGGAATAACATATTCGTGTTGCTTCTTCTACAGTTCCTGAATTCTTTCAAATGAAATTTCTCTTTTCCAAGCATATATCCAATTCCCTTTTGAATCTCACTATTGAATCTGCTTCCACTGCAGGCGCTGCTGTCCAGATCATAACAACTTGCTGTGTATAAAAAATATTCCCCGCTGCATTTTTTTTGCCTGTTATCTTAAATCTTAAATGTCTTCTGGGTACCACCCTCCAGCCAGTGGAAACAATTCCTTATAATTTTGAACATAAATTTATGAGAAGCAAGCTATTTTTCTACAAAAAAATCTAGCGTTGAAATTCTTTCTGTCCACAATTTCGGCAAAAGGACTTTGGCACGAGTCACAAGCATTTGGCCTCGTGTTGATCTCTTCTCTAGAACTAGCTTTACTCCATGGTAATGATCACCATGATGCTGGAGTCTGGTACTCATTTGTGACGTTTAGTCCCTAACCTGTGCCTTTAAGGCTGCTGGCTGATTGTTCCCTGTGGGCAGACAGTCTAAGTGGTTTGCTGTGGAAGAGACCAGTTTATCCCAAGACCAGAAAAAATTAACGCAAAGTGACACATAGTCCAAAGGAGGGGGGGGGCGGGCACTTAAAAAAGGATACCATTCTAAAGGGGGTAAAGGAACAGAGAGAACAGGGGGTATTCAGAGACTTGAGGGTATCTGTGTACAAATAAATTGTTGAAGGTGGCAGGACAGTTTTAGAAAGTGGTTAAAAAGACATACGGGGTCCTGGGCTTTATAAATATTGACATAGAGTACAAAAACAGGGAAGTTACAATGAACCTTTATAAAACTCTGCTTCTGGTCTCAACTGGCATATCCTGGGCACCGCATTTTAGGAAGCATACGAAGGCTTTAGAAAAGGTGCAGCACATTTATGAGAATGGCTCTAGGAGGGGCTTCAGTTATGTGGATAGGTCGGAGAAGCTGGGGTTGTTCTCTGTAGAGGCGTTTGAGGGGAGATTTGATCGAGGCATTCAAAATCGTGAGGGGTTTAGATAGAGTAGGTAGCAGGAAACTGTTCCCACTGGGGGATGGATCAATAACTAAACCGATTTAAGCTAATTGGCAACCGAACCAATGGTGAAATAAGGAAATACAATTTTACTCAGTGAGTGATTAGAATCTGGAATGCGCTACCTGAGAGTGTGATGGAGGTAGAGTCAATGATGACTTGCATAAAACACCTGAAGGGACAAAAAAAAAATGCAGGGCCCAGGGTAAGAGTGGGAGGACCAGCTAAGCTGTTCTTGCACAAAACCACCATGGACACGATGGGCTGAATGGCCTCCCTCTGTGCTATAAGCATTCTATGATTCAGTGAAAACCTGCAGGAAATATCTGGCTTTCTTTCTCTTTTTCTAAGATTCTTCCATTGTTGGCATTTATATAAGGTGTGACTGATACACTAGACGTAATATGCACACACATGCACTGACAGGTCTCCTGTGATATTTATGAGTAATCGGCAACCTGAAGGGTAGTTCCTGTGATTAGCCTTTCAGTCATCAGGGAAAATGTTGAAGCAGAATGTTAGCCAAAAGAACTTCCTGTGAGGAGAATGTCAAAATAGTTCCTGGGGTTAATGAGAGGTTAATTATTGCGACTAGAAATTCTCTGGATTGAAGGCTGCATGGGTCTTCCACTTGGTCTCGCTATCTCAAGATCAGAAGAAGGACTGAGGCATAGTCCAGCACATCTCCCTCACTCACCATTCCAAGTGGTGAGTCAGAGGGCGTTGTGCACCCAGTGCCAAGTAACGCGCAATGGAGTAGAAATTCGTCTCGGCCCCATTTTTGGCACGGCACAGGCACAGGCACAGGCACAGGCACAGGCAATGCACACTCTTCTCGACGGGCTTCAGGTCCAGCTCAGCGTTAGGCCTCAGCCCTAACGCCAATAAATTAGGTGCTGTGCCAGGCGCCTTCCAGACCTCCACAGGAACGCGTCCATTTCTGAGGTCCAATTTTGGTTTCCTAGTGTCCCTGGCCATGGTTGCTGTGGCTAAGTGATGGTTTCCATCCCGTCTAAAGTGGGGTTCAGGAGCCGAGAGAACTGGGGGTATTCAGAGACCTGGGAGCATATGTGTACAAGTAAATTGTCCAAGGTGGCAGGACAGTTTGAGAACATGGTTAAAAAGGCATACGGGATCCTGGGCTTTATAAATATTGGCATAGAGTACAAAAACAAGGAAGTTACAATGACTTTATAAACTTACTTTATAAAACTCTGGTTCAGCCTCAGCTGGCATATCCTGGGCACCATGTTTTAGAAAGGCTATGAAGGCTTTAGAAAGGGTTTTGGAAGGGAGAGGAGGACAACAGGAGAGAGGGTTCAGTTACATCTCTTAATAGCTGGCAGGAATGCTGTGCAGCCAGTGGGAGCACTGCATACACTCAGGATGCCCCAGTATCTCAGAGGAGCCCTACACGAGCTCTCCTCATTAACAAGGGGCCTAAAACCTGTTTTAGGCAACCAGCCAGTTTCAAGAAAGGCAACCAAGGTCAATATGGCATCACACGTTTTTCAATCGCCCTGGGATCATTGGAGATAGGCCAATGAAATTGTTGTGTTGTGTCTCAGTTTTTCATCCAGCCAATTATAATCAGTCTTTACCTCTGTGTATTACCGGAGCTGAGCGCTTACTGTGACTCAGTGAAACGAGTTCTGTTTTTATTACCCGGTATTGAAGGATTTGTATCCCTTTTGAGATGAAATCCCAAGAACAACAGCTTGTATTTACATAGTCCCTTTAACATGGACATAATTTGACCCAGAGCCTCATGAGGAGATTTTGGGTTGGGGGCCAAAACTCTTGGTTAAAGAAGTAGATCTCAAGGAGCATCTTAAAGGAGGAGAATGTCGTAGAGACATGAAAAGGTGTAGAGGGGGAATTCTGGAGCTTAGGGCATTGGCCACCAATGGTAGAGCAATTAAAATCAGAGTTGCTCAAGAGGCCAGAATTGGAGGTGAGCCTAGATCTTAAGGAGTTGTAGGGTTGGAGGAGATGACAGGAATAGGGAGGGGTCAGGACATGGAAGAATTTGAAGACAAAGGTGGGAATTTTAAGATCAAGATGTTGCTGGACTGGGAGCCAATGTAGGTTGGACAGCACATGGGTGAACAGGACTTAGTACAAACCAGGATACAGACAACAAATGAACTGAAGTTAGAAAAATGATGCATCATTTAGTTGTGAGGTTGTAAATTTCACTACTTTAATTTTATTTGAAACTTTAGCTTGGACAATAGCAATTATAATTACTGTTCACCATTTTTTCAAAAGAGGTTTGAGTGATTTAGTTGACCCATCAAAACATTTACATACGTTTTATTTATTTTAAACTGTTGGTGTATTTCAGCAGTTTGACATTGTCAAATTTGATATTTGTAAATTTGACAGTTATGTAAGTTATTTCTATTTCAAATACTTTCATAAATGGCGTTACATATCGTACTGCTTGTAGACCGGCATCCGACAAATCCTAAAAAAGAATATTGGTTTGATTATGACAGCAACTTAATCTTTTTAGTGGGAATGTATGAAAACAGAAGATGTTCAAACTAATCATACATCATTCTGGCAGTTTTAACGTGTCAAGAGATAATTATGGCAAGGAGCTTGCCTTAAGGATTATGAGGAATTACATGTCAGATGGAAGCAATTTCAGTGTGATATAGTTGATCCATTTCCAAATAATCCATTATCTTCAATTAAATGTATTTATGGCAACTTTGAAGTTGGGAAAAAGTAGCCAGGAATGCGATCAAAGAGAAATGGGCTTTTCCAACATATTCTGCTAACCTGCTCTTTAAAAAAGGGTAAATGTTGAAGTAGAACGTTAGCCAAAAGAACATGTGCATGAGTCATCACATTTAAAGACAAAGTGCACACTACAATTATAGAAATGTCTTATTGGATAGACTGACACTCTCTGATTAACGTTGCACAACCCATAATACAGCTTCTGCCTTTCAAGCAATTTAGTGAAAAAACACAGGTGTGACTGTATGCATGTTATTTAATTTCTAGGATGCCTAGGAGGCTGATGACGTCAATAAATTGTTAGAGAATCTACCAACACAGAAGAAAGCCATTTGACCCATCGTCCTGGGCTGACTTTTTGAAAATTAGTCCCGTTGCCCCACTCTTTCCCTATAGGTCTTCAATTTTTCCCTTTCCAAGTATATATCCATTTCCCTTTTGAAAGTCACTGTTGAATCTACTTCTATCACCCTTTCAGGTTGTGCCTTCCATATCATAACTCTCTGGGTAAAAACCTATGTCTCATTTCCCCTCTAGCTGCTTTACCAATGACCTTATATTGGGGTCCTCTGGCAATTGATGGTCCTGTGAAAACAGTTTCTTCCCACCGACCCTACCAAAAACCCTGACAATGTGGAATACCCGTGGCTCCAATAAATCTCTCCTTAATGGCCTCTGCTCTAAGAAGAACAATCCTAGCTTCTCTAGTCTCTCTCTACACCACTGACGTCCCTCATCCCCCCATTCTAATAAAGCTCCCCTGCAATCTCTCTATCCTAGAAGCTTTGTGTGAATAGGAAGGAAAAAAAGTCACTGTAGACCTAGAGGACCATAGGCTGCTCTCCCATTAGAGAGAGAGAGGGATGACTGGTGGTGAGTTTAATCTGAGGGTCACCACACCTCAGGCAAAGGGCAAGGTTGAGAAGGACCAGCATAGGAATTGAACCCACACTGTTGGTGTCACTCTGCATCTCAAACAAGCCGTCCAGCTAACTGAGCTAGGAAGGAGACATAAAACAAGTGACAGAGGAAGCTTTCAAATTCACACTCAATTGATAAGTGGTAATCGCATTCCTAAACACTGCAGACAGTCAATCAATATCTGTCAGTACTCAGTTGATTCAGTCATACAAATGTGCAGAATGTGAATGAGTTGAAGTTACAGGGATCAAAGTATGCTTTCAATTAAGGACAAAGAACTTGTATTTCTGTCATGCCTATCACAACTTCTGGATGTCCCAGAGGCCTGAACCGAGATTAACAAACAGATTAATGGAAAATTAAGAGCTTTTGGTAGAGTAGATGGGAAGAAACTGTTTTCACAGGACCATCACTTAGAGGACACTGATATAAGGCAACGATATAAGACTAGGCATTGATAGAAGACTGATATAATGTTATAAAGCAGCTAGTTGGAAAATGAAGGAAAGGAGTTTATGCAGAATTATTATGATCGGGAAAGCACTACCTGAAAGGGTGATAGAAGTAGATTCAACAATAACTTTCCAAACGGAATTGGATATACACTTGAAACGGGCTTTCAAAGTGCAAAAAGGAATTCCTCATTGGATTCTGATTTTGGAACTCACATGAACTAATATTCATTTCTGTGGTTCTTGGACTGTAAAACTCCTTTCCTCTATTCCCCCCCGCCCCCGCCCCCGCCCCCGCCCGACCTTTACTGAGTGTGTGTGTGCGTGCATGGAGTGGGCAGCTGCAACACTCCTTCCCCAGGTTTTTTTTTGAATGCGAAATAATCTAAACTTCTGAGCTAATCCTAACGCAGATTTGCTGTGGATTATTAGTAAAGCAGATCACAAAAAAACCGAGGGATTGGGACAGCACACCACTGCGTACTGAAGAAAAATTCAAAACACCTACTGCTTACAGACAGGTGGTAAGAGGAAATAAGTACAGTAAACCTGTCTCTCCTCTGTCTGGAACACCTGCCTCACTCCCAAACTGTAACTCTGCGCCCTTGCCTCTGTCTCAAGGTGCAGCCCTGTGTCCTGGTACAAACCCTTTGGTTAGTCATTAACCAAAACAAACAGTCAGCTGACCCATCATGTAGCCTTCCCAGTTATCAGGATCACAAATGTCTGCATTAGCTGTCCCAGTTTAGATACTTCTCCTTGGGTGGGAGAGGGGGGAGAGGGGTTGGCTCTCCTTTTCAGCTGTTTGGGGTTTCCTGCTAAAACGCACTTCAACTCATAGCCTAATAGGAAATTGTTTCATCTTGAGACATACAAATGAGATTTCAGTCTGGGTGGTATTGGAGTTTTAATTATTTCCTTGGGCACCTGTGAGCGTGTCAACAATTTATTAATTAGTAAGAAGTCAACCTCATTATTAAATGGTTATTCTGAAGTCTTTAGTTTCATCCCATTGAGCCCTCTGGCAGAGATTAACCCACGTACCTGGAGCAGCTAAACAGGCAAAAAGAAAAAACTGTTTTCATTAGATATTGACTCAAATATGCTTATTTTGGACTGTCTACTGATAAGCAGAATGCAGCAGAGTGGAGCTCAGTTTAAGTTTCATTCTCAAAGGATAACCCTCACAACTTGCATTCCCGAGCTGTGTTTAATAGGTGGATATCCATCTACCAAAGCAGGCAGCAGAAGACATTCTGTGAATCACAACTCTTTTATTCTTAAACTACAGCTCAGTACAAATACCAGTTTCTACTCTTCCCTTCCCTTCTGGATCCTTTCCCCGTCCAGAAGCAAAAACTCCCTGAATGGGGGAAGAACCCAGCTCTTAAGAACAGGTTTCAATGAACAGCACCTGCCCTCGATTCTCTCTGAAGCTTTGTCCTGGTTTTACACTTAAAGGGACCTGCATTTCTAACATTGTCAAGCTGCACCAACACGTGCAGGCATTCAAACACACAGCCACATACATGTGCACTGACACATTCAAACACACAGCCACATATGTACACACACACATTCACACACATAGACACACACGTGCACACACACACACATTCACACACACAGACACACACGTGCACACACACACACATTCACACACACAGACACACACGTGCACACACACACACATTCACACACACAGACACACACATGCACACACACACACACATTCACACACACAGACACACACGTGCACACACACACACATGCACACACACACACACACACATTCACACACACAGACACACACATGCACACACACACACACATTCACACACACATAGACACACACATGCACATACACGCACATTCACACACTTGCAGATGCACATATGAGTTCACACACATGCACACATACACCTGCAGACATGCACAGACATGTCTGCACACACGTGCATAGACTCACCCACACCGACAATCAAGTACAGTGCTGAGATACTGCAATTTCTGGTTCATCGAACTGACAATCAAAGCAACTTGTGTATGTGTAACATCAGCAGGTTTATCCCATCATTCCCATGTCCCACTCACCTTTGGCTTGGGGACCCCCATTGACCCGCCCCTGATGGGTGATTTTCCTTGCACCGCTACCTGTGGGGCTGATGACAATGGAGAGCTGCCAGCCTCTGATTGGCTGCCAGTTCTCGGGGGCCGGATGTTTTTTTTATTCGTTTACAGGATGTGGGCTACGCTGGCTGGGCCAGCATTTATTGCCCATCCCTAATTGCCCTTGAGAAGGTGCTGATGAGCTGCCTTCTTGAACCGCTGCAGTCCATGTGGTGTAGGTACACCCACAGTGCTGTTAGGGAGGGAGTTCCAGGATTTTGACCCAGTGACAGTGTAGGAACGGCCGATATATTTCCAAGTCAGGATGGTGAGTGACTTGGAGGGGAACTTCTAGTGGTGATGTTCCCATGTATCTGCTGCCCTCATCCTGCTAGATGGTAGTGGTCATAGGTTTGGAAGGTGCTGCCTAAGGAACTTTGTTGAGTTTCTGCATTGCATCTTGTAGATGGTAGACACTACTGCCGCTGTGCCTCAGTGGTGAAGGGACTGAATGTTTGTGGACATGGTATCAATCAAGTGGCTGCTTAGTCCTGGATGGTGTCAAGCTTCTTGAGTGTTGTTGGAGCTACACTTATCCAGGCAAGTGGGGAGTATTCCATCACACTCCTGACTTGTGCCTTGTAGATGGTGGACAGGCTTTGGGGAGTCAGGAGATGAGTTACTCACCGCAGGATTCCTAGCCTCTGACCTGTTCTTATAGCAACTGTATTTATGTGGCTAGTCCAGTTCAGTTTCTGGTCAATGGTAACCCCTAGGATGCTGATCGTGGGGAATTCAGCGAAGGTAATGCCATTGAATGTCAAGGGGCGATGGTTAGATTCTCTCTTGTTGGAGATGGTCATTGCCTGGCATTTCTGTGGCACAAATGTTATTTGCAACTTGTCAGCCCAAGCCTGGATATTGTCCAGGTCTTGCTGCATTTGGACATGGACTGCTTCAGTATCTGAGGAGTTGTGAATGGTGCTGAACATTGTGCAATCATCAGCAAACATCCCCACTTCTGACCTTATGATGGAAGGACGGTCATTGATGAAGCAGCTGAAGATGGTTGGGCCAAGGTTCCACCACTGGTGCCCTTAATCCAAGGGAAGGCCACTTACTACGGTGGTCCTTCCCCAACGGAGGCAACATGAGGCTCTTACCAGCTCTCTAGTTGGTGGGTGACACCCCTGTTACTTGGATTAAATTCAGCCCATCGACTGAGCATCCACAGCCCCTGGGTCGATAATTCCGCAGCTTCACAAACTTCTGAAGGAGGAAGGCTTCCCTCATCTCAGCGCTAAACGACTGACCCCTTAAGCATGAGACTATGACCCCTACTTTTAGATTGTCCAGCCAAGGGAATCAACCTTTCGGCATCCACCTTGTCAAGTCCTCTAAGAATTTTGTGCATTTGAGTGAGATCACCTCTCGTTCTGCTAAACTCCAGACAATGTTGGCCTATTCTACTTAACTTCTCCTCATAAGACAACACTCTCATCGCATGAGTCAATCTTGTTAACTTGTGCTGCAAACCCACCAGGGTAAGCATGTCCCTCCTTAGGTAAGGAAATCAAAACTGTACACAATACTCCAGGTATGGTCTCACTAAACCGCTATATAATTGCAGCAAGCCTTCCTTACACTTATACTCCAAACTTTTGCAATAAAGGTTAACATGGCATTTTAATAAAGATAAAACAAAACAGCTGTTTCAAATGAACATTTAGATAGTCTTACTATTTAATGAAATATTTCATAAAACAATATTATTTTCTAGATTAAATGGAATTATACACTAGTGAGCTATTTACCCTTCTTTTAAAGTGTGGGTTACAAAGAGCCACTTATACAATCAACCCTTGTGAATTAAATAACATAACTCATTATACATCTCATTGCAGCCTGCGGCGCTTTTTTCCATAAACAGAGGCATCTGGCGGAGGAGGAGATCAGCAGGTCAGTTTTACACACGGCACCATCCACAACCTAACCTTCCTGTGATCCTTTAACTGTGCACCAACAGGAAAAAGCTTGGTGACCGTCTTAAGGTTGTTGCCTGTTTTTAACTGTCTGTCATTCATATGACATTGCAAATCAAGGAATCTTTTTTCTGGCTCTGTTAATTTGAGAAAAAAACAAAAAAGCTCATCATTTCATACGGCACCTCAGGACCAGTCAAAGGCCTTCACAGCCAATGAAATGCTTGCAGGCACTGTTTGTTGTAAGGTGGCCGGGTTGCCTGTTTGTAATACAGTTGATCTGCAGACACTTTTTGAGTGGAAACATTAAGTTTATTTACAATTTACTCAGCAGCAACTACACATGTACTTTCAACTCCAACTCTATCTCTACACTGATTGCAGAGGTAACCTGCACTACTCTCCTATTGGTTACCACAGATCATGTGATCTTCCCTAACACGTAATATTCTTAAAGGTATATTACACACTAAATAAAACTATAATTACTACATTCCTCCCCCTTTAACTTGGCTATGCACATTATATTTACAAGTATATAGTCTTCAAGACAAAATAATATTTACACTGGGTGAGGAATTTACAAGTTCAGTTTTTCAGGTGGCTTCCTGGTGTGAGAGGAACGTTGCAGCTCCACAACTTCAGATTCTTTGTCAAGTTCTTCCTTTTCTGGAGTTACCTGAGCATCAGGTGCTTCGGTGGGCACTTGCAGCTCTGTATCCTCAACTCTTACAGGAACATCAGACATGTCAGTCCTGGGTTGAGTATCTTCAACAGGAAACGCAGACCCGGTCATGGTCGCTGGTGAAACCAAATCTTGATGATTTGTCTCTCTCTTCCTTAAATGGTTCCCATGTTTATGGATGATCCGGCCTTCCACCTCCAGGTGGTAAGATAGAGGTCCAGTCCCGGCACTTATTTCACTTGGTGACCACTTTGGTCCTTCTCCAAAGTTTTTCACTTATACTGGCTCTCCCACGGTGAATTTCCTCTCCTGACTATGCCAGTTGTGTCTAGCTTTCTGGCTTCCTCAACCTTCCCCTCTAAATTCAACATTATTAAGCTCAATCTCACCCTGAGACAGCGTTTCAGCAATAACTCCGCAGCTGTGACACCTGTTATTGTGTGAGGGGCAGCCCTGTAATGGAAAAGAAAGTGTGTTCGCTTGGTCACCAAGGAATCACCAGTTAGCTTTTTCATGCCGGCCTCGAACATTTGAACCGCCCTTTCGGCCAGTCCGTTTGAGGGAGGGTGGTGCAGTCTTCACCCTTTGAGGTTGATAAACCATTGAAACTCAGCACTCGTAAATGCCGTACCGTTATCTGAAACGACCAATTCTGGTAGCCCAAAATGGCAAGACTCTGGCGTAGTTTCTCAATTGTAGCACCCGACGTTGGTGACTTCACCTCATATACATCCAACTATTTTGAATGGGCATCGACAATGAGCAGAAACATTGTTCCCAGGAAAGGTCCAATGTGGTCAATGTGTAACCGCACCCAGGGTCTACCTGGCCACTCCCATGGGTGTAATGGAGCTGTCACTGGCAACTTTTGCAGTTTCTGACATTGCACACAGTGCTTCACCAGCCTCACTATTTCGTCATCCATTGCAGGCCACCGTAGATAGCTGCGTGCTCTGGTCTTTATTGCGGAAACTCCTGGATGGGCACTGTGTAGTTCAACTAAAAGTGGCTCCCTTCCCTTTGGCGGAACAATCACTCATGCGCTCAACAATAGGATGCCACCCTGGCTGGTTATTTAATGTCTCCTGTTGATGTACGGTTTCATTTAATCAGATACAGGCTCCTGGGATCAACCATGTAGCACTTATTCTCGTACTTGAGATAGAACTGGGCCCGACTTCTCCAGTCTCTGATCTGTCGAGCACATGCCGGTGAGGTATCTAAAGAATTTAACAGTAAAACAAGTTCCTGTGGAACTGGGACATGCATCATCAAGGCAAATGACTAAGGGCATCGGCGTTTGCGATTTGATTGCCAGGTCTATGTATGAAAGTGTATCCATATACTGCCAGAATTAAGGCCCAATTAGTGTTTCTGTATCTTCTTTCTACCTGCCTCTTCTTTCTAGCACAGGCTTTAATCTCGGCCGTCTTTTTAACTTCACTGTTGGCCGGACTTCTCTCAGATGCAAACTCAACTTGTCTGGACTTGGTGGCTAAGTCTCCCAAAATTTCGTTATCTGTCTGATCCTTAGCAAATTCTGTGACTTTTGCTTCCAAAGCCTCTTTGGCTTCATTTAGCTGATTCTTCAGCTCTTCCGTCTCTGTTTTGTATTCTGCCTCCTGGAAAATTGAACATTGTTGTGTCTTCTCTACCAACTGATTCTTCAGTTTGTTCAGAGAGGTGCTGAATTCTTCCTGTTTTTCTTCATAATTTCCCAGAGGTACAAACTTTGACCTGAGGGAATCTTGTCGTGTGTGAATGTTTTTCCTTGCGAAGGCTGTTCACCTCACCTTGAACTCTGCTATCAAGCAGGGTCTTTTCGAGTTCCTTCTGCTGTTCTCCCAGGTTTTGGCTTAAGACAACCAGCATTTCTTCAGGCTGTTGAGTCCTTGTACCAGTCCTTTTTCAAAACAGGAACGCTTCCAGCTTCCTTTTGGAATCTCAGTGGCCAACCAAGGTTGATTTCCCTTAGCCAATTTCACCCTGGAAGGCTGCGTCCTCTGCCTCTCAATACCAAGTCTGGTAGCTTTGCCGATTGGCTTCCATAATGGACAGTTACTCTGCTTATGCTTTTTACTCAAATGTCTTCACCTGTGTACATTTTTAGCCTGGCGGCTGTTTGTTCCAAGCTTAACTGATGTTCACCATAATTCAAATATCTGAAGGTATGTTCCTCATTTACAGTAGTGGAAGCTCCCGTGTCCACTTCCATTTTAACAGGTTTGCCATTTACATTCACTGTGACAAATATTGGGTCTGTCTTTCCAACTTTCAGATTAAACAACAAGTAAATGTCTGAATTTGTTGTTTCAGGCTCTTCTACACTGTAAATTCCATTGGGATTCTTCTCTTGTTTACAATCCTACTTGAATCTTTCTTTGCTTTGCCTCATCATATGCCCATTTTTGTGACAATGGTAACATTCAATTTTTTTAAAACAGCCAATCGCTAAAAGACTGATTGTTTCCACTATTAAAATTATTCTTTGATTTCGCTGCTAAGTTACTTTGCTTTATTCTTCAGCTAGCGGGGGCTGTTTCCCGCTTCTCGGCAGAGTCTTGCTTTTTCGCACCACTTTCGGCTGAGGTTTCCCACCCGATGTGGAGGACGGCACCATTTTGCACACCCCCCCTGTATTGCTTTTGAATCCCTTACAGCGCTTTCCATGGCCAGCGCTATCTCTAGCACCTTTTGGAAATCCAGATTTTCTTTGGACAATGATTTCTTTTGAATAGTGTCCTCTTTCACACTAAACGATCTCTGAGCATATCGTTCAGGATCGTACTGAACTCACAATGTTCTGTTAGCTGCTTCAAATTTGCCACGTAACCTGCAATTGTCTCACCCGGGGCTCTATTTCACGAATTAAACCTGAACCTCTGCATTGTGACTGAGAGCTTGGGTTGAAAGTGTCTCTTCACGAGGTCCACTAATTCATCAAAATTCTTCGAATCTGGGGCAAAGGCTGTTATCAAACTTCGAATCAAACGGTAGGGCTTGCTCCCACAAGTACTCAAGAGAATCGCTCACCTCTTCTCTTCCCCCGTAATCTTGTTCGCTTGAAATAAGAACATGTGGCATTCTATGTATTGAGGCCAATCGTCTGTGGCTGGTTCAAAAGGATCAATTCCCCAAAATTGTGGCATTTTGCGAGAGTTTAACTTCTTCAATTCTAACAGATCTTGCTACTTACAATCACTGGGCAAGGTATAGTGCCAATTTCTTTTTAACTTGCTAAAGATCATTCCCATTTTATCCTCATCACCAGTTTGTTGTAGGGTGGCCGAGTTGCCTATTTGTAATAGAGTTGATCGGCAGACGCTCCTTGAGTGGAAACATTAGGTTTATTGACAATATACTCAGCAGCAACTAAATGCATGCTTTCAACTCCAACCCTATCTCTATACTGACTGTTGACGTAGCCTGTGCTGCACTCCTATTGGTTACTACAGGTCATTGTGATCTTGTAGTGCAGTGGGTAGCACCACTGCCTACAGGCCAGAAGCTTAAGGAAGTTGTGTTCATAATGTGGCCAACAGGGTTGCGTATCAACCTATTAATCCTTCCAACACACGCCAATGGCAGATGGTAAGAGCAGGAGGGATTCCTGGTCAGCCATTTGATAGAAGGCATGTTGCAGCCTCTATTGTTATTATCCATAGTTCCAGACTACAACATTCGTGTAAAGGCATGTGTTACATCAGCAACTCGGATTCACTGAGTGAACTGGACACGGGGGAGAACTCTCCTGCTTTTCTTGGAAATAGTGCCAAGGGGTCTTTTATGTCTGCCTGAGGTGGTTGGAAGTCACAACTGAAAGTCAGTGCAGCACTCCCTCAGTACTGTACTGCACAGGCAGTGTGGGAGGAAGAGCCAGGTTCTCTTTGTTGCTTCAACAATAACTTGTATTTACGTAACACCTTGAGCATAATGAATATAGGCACTTCACAAGAATGTAATCATCAGACAAAAATGTTCATCAAAGAAGGAGACATGAGGATCAATGACAAAAAGTTTGGCTAAAGTGGAGGATTTTAAGCAGTGTCATAAATGAGGAGAGATAGAGATAGAGAGACAGCAACTATGGATGGACACCGAATGTTGGCCTTCCTCCTAGTGCTGTCTCAGCTTGCCTACTGCTGAAACCCTTACCTGTGATTTTATTGCCTTTAGACTTGACTATTCCAGTGCACTCCTGGCTGGCCCCCCACATTCTATGATCTGTAAATCTGAGGGTCATGCAAAACTCCGCTGCTTGTGTCCTAAACTGCACCAGGTCCCATTCATCAATCAACCTATGTGACTGACCCATACTGGATCCCAGTTAAGCAACGCCTCAGTTTTAGAATAATTATCCCCTCTGTGGCCCTCGCCTCTCCATATCTCTGTAGTCTCCTCCAGTCCCACAACCCTCCGATATAGCTGCAGTTCTGGCCACTTGACTGTCCTCAATTTTAATCACTCTGCCATTGGCGGCCGTGCCTTCAGTTGCTTGGGCCCTCAGCTCTGGAATTCCCTCCCTGGACCTCCCTGGCTCTCTACCTTTCCCTGGCCCTTTAAGACACTCCTTAAAACCTTCCATGTTGACCAAGCTTTCTGCCATCAGCTCTAATGCCCCTTTACGTGGCTTGGTGTCAAATTTTGTTTGAGAACACTCCAGTGGAGCACCTTGGGAGGTTTTGCCACACTAAAGGGGCTATATAAATAGAAGTTGTTGTTGTTGTTTCTTCTTCCACCTGGCCAGTGGGAGACTCTCCCACCTCTTACCACCTGCCAGGCATATTGAAACAGTTTGCAGGTTGATAATCAACCTGTTTTGCCACGTTATGAACACACCTTCTGTGGACCATCAATCCTGGAGTGGGACCAGCAAGCAGAGCGACAGGAGGATAGAATTCCACAAGGTACAATTAATAGGATGACATCTTGGACATGAACACAACCTAATTGTTGGGGGAGTAACCCCAGGAAGCTCAGGACACTTATACTTGACAATATTAAGCAGAACCTCCCTATTTCCTAACCCCTGATTGTG
Organism: Cetorhinus maximus; assembly: GCF_964194155.1. NCBI lineage: Eukaryota > Metazoa > Chordata > Chondrichthyes > Lamniformes > Cetorhinidae > Cetorhinus > Cetorhinus maximus. The sequence continues at coordinate 110,422,954 of NC_135892.1, forward strand.
ATTTTTTTTTACAGACACTAGGGCTGTGTAACCATCTGGCCCAGTGTTCAACATAAATCTCTGTGTTGTGCTTCCAGTCTCTACAGCAACATGTGTCTCATTGGCCTCGACAGTTTTTTATAAGTTCCTCGGCTGGCTTGGGTAAATCATCCCTGTGATGAGTTTGGCATTTTTGATCACGTCTAATTCTTCCCGTATTGTTCCTTAAATCATTAAACAGTTGGCCTACTTTGCACATATTTGGGCGAGTCCTTTTTTAATCTTGTCTATTTCACAAACATCCTCAAATCATCATTTGCACAGTTTGATTCTTTGATAAAAGAACACCTTTCGGCCCTTAATTTTAAATGTATTTTCAGGGTGTTGGTGTCGCTACCCTTGGGAAGATGATGATGGACCTTTGCTGTAACTCAACTGAATGGCCACTTCAAAAGCCAGTTCAGAGTCCGACGTGTGAGTATGAGATTGGTGGGATCACCTGGGACGTCCAGACCAGGTGAAGAGAAGCAGCTTTCGTCCCTGAAGAACAAGACTGAACGTTGGGTTTTTAAAGACGTTCTGGCGGCTTTAAGGTCACTTTTACTGAGACCAGGGGCGGAATCGTCCCAGATTTGCACTAAGGCTTTTCACACCTTATCCATCTCAATCTCGCCCCGTTAATCATGCATTCCCGGGAAACACGCCATTTCCATGGCAGATGGGCTCTCGTTTACCGCTTCGTCACACCGGGCGCCGCAGTTAATGAGCAGCCGCGCGCGCACCTCTCAGCGCATCCAGCCCAGGATTGCCGCACAGGAGACATGGCCCCGAAAAGCAAGGAGATTGTAGACCCGAGATTCAGTGATGCATCCCTTGAGCGCCTTTTGGACGCTGTGGAGGCCCACCCGTGATGTCCTTTACCCCCGCTGTGGCCGCAGGAGGGCCAGCAACATCACCAATCCAGCTTGGGAGGCAGTGGCAGTGGTGGCCAGCGCCAATGCCCTGCAAAAGAGGACAGCCACCCACAAGAGGATGAATGCTCTCCTCCGTTCCACCAGGGCAAGTCACTTTTCTCCATCACTTCCAACTCACACGCTCATAAACCCATCACCCATCCACAGGGCCCTCACTCACTGCCAGTTCAAGGGACATCACCGTTCACTCTCACACACACACACCTTCATTGTCCTCATCCCATCCATGGGATCACTTACCATCCACACATGCCAGGCATACCTATCATCTGGCCTGGCAGGTGACCTGCTTACACTTGCCCCATCTGTATTCATGCAGGACAAGCTGGCACACAACAACAGGGAGAGGTCGCAGATAGGTGGAGGAATGCCTGAAATCAAGGTCCTCACGGACTTTGAAAACAGAGCCATCCAGCTGGCCGGAGAGGATCTGGACCGGTCCTGTGCTGATGGTGAGGTCGGCGCTGCTCTACCAAGTGAGGATCCAGCAGTGCAACATCCATCAGACAACCATGCTGTGAGTGATGTGTCCTGTTTCACAGGCCACTGCCATGCACTAATTATATCCTCTTGCTTCTACAGGCACATCTGGGAAACAGCTGACGGAGTCCACGACCCAGGGCCTGCAATCAATCCCCGAAGAAACCTCGGAAAAGGAATTTGAAGTGACCTTCATTGAAGACCTGTCACAGTGCTCACCCACACTGTCCACCAGCATAGAAACACACACCCCTGTGAAACCTGGCTTTAGAGTAGCCTCGGGATCACAATCTGGTGAGCACATCGCACTGTCTGATCCACTTCAGGCAGCGGCAGGGACCTCCCAGGTTTCCGGCACTCGGAAGACTGCTGGAGGCCAGAAATCTGCTGAGTCTGAGTCAGATGACAAACCTCTGGACTTGGTCGCACCTCAGTTGCTGGAGCTGCAAAGGCGGACAGAGGATCAAGTGTTTTTAAAGTTTCATGGCCGCGTCTTCATGACATGACCTTGATCACGGGGCGCAAGTGAGCTGCCCTCGGCCAGACAGGAGACAGACATTCTCAGGGGCTATGTGAAGATCTATGGAGTGTCCTCACTGCAGATCGTCATCATCCTCCTGCAATTGAGCGACTATTAAGTCCTCCGCGACAGGAGGCTTATTACAGAGGGTATGCATGCTGCCGGCAGCCAAACTGGAGTCAAACGTTCACAGATACGATGTGAGAATCTATGGTGTCGCCCCACTGCACCAAGGGGGCCTCCCGAGCTCACCTGCCTCGTCTGGCCAGTGTGAGGACCTCATCCCCGTCATCGTCACTGTCGAGGACCTCCTCACCCTTATCCCCATCGGCGCCCTCCCCATTGGAGGAGACCTCCAGCTCCTCCATCTCCTCCTCAGCCAGCTCCTCTCCCTATTGCAGCGCCAGGTTGTAAAGGGCGCAGCAGACGACAACAACGTGTGACACCCTCTGTGGACTGTATTGCAGGCCCCCACCAGACCGGTCCAGGCACCGGAACCTCATCTTCAGCATCCCGATGGTCTGCTCCACCAAGGCGCGAGCTGCAGCCTGAGCCTCATTATAGTGTCGCTCTGTGCAGTCTCCGCACGGGCATCATCAGCCACATCGTCTGTGGGTAGCTCTTGTCCCCAGGGGTCAACCCTGCAGCATCTGTGGACCCTGGAAGAAATCAGGGATCTGAGAGCTGCTAAGGATGTGGGAGTTGTGGACACTCCCTGGGAACCATGCGCAGGCTGCAGGATGCGTTTGTGGTGGTCACATCCCCAGCTGCACATTCAGCAAATGGAAGCCCTTGTGGTTGACATAATCGATCGCCTTGTTGCCATGGAGATCTGAGCGCCACATGAGTGCAGTCGATGACACCCTGCACCTGTGGGAAAACTGCACTCTGGGCAAATCCCAGCGCTCTTGCATCCTGGCTCTCTTGGTCCTGGGAGAAATGCACAAAGTTGTGTGGCCCTGGCGAGATGCCATCCGTGATCTCATGGATTCATTTGCGGGCACAGAGTTGTGATATCCCACAGAGGTCACCTGTAGAGCCCTGAAAGGAGCCACTGGCATGAAGATTGGGCGCCCTGGTCACTTTCACGGCCACTGGCAGTGGATGCCCTCCATATTCCTGTGGCACCAAATCCTGCAGTAGCTGGCAGATGTGACTGACCAGCTCCCTCGACATGCGCAGTCTTTGGCGACACTATTTCTCAGTCATCTGCAGGGATGAAAGGCGGCGTCTATAGACCCTGGGTCTAGCGAGTGCCGACCAGTGACAGCTCACTGTGGCTCTTCAGCTACATGTGTGGGAACCCCTGCTGTTCCTTCTACCTGAGGGTGCTGCTCCTCCCTCTGCCCAGCCAGGCACCTCCGTCGCTCTCTTCTCCTTCACTTCCGCTCTCTGTACACCACGAGGCACACAGCTAGGTCACCAGGCTCCATGCTCCTCACATACTCCTCTTGCAGGATTAAAGAGAGAGATGCATGGGTTAGCTTCTGTGCACTAAGAACCTCTCTTGGTTAAGTCTGACGGTTCCTTAACACATCCCGGACAGTGATGGCCAACACTTGGATGGCCAGAGTTTAGTGCGCTGCATGGCTGCCCAAAACCTCATCCACCTCCGCCCCACTCCACCCGACTGATAGGCGGCAGCTTTACCCACTGGACTGCATGCTGTGCTCTCAGCTCAGGCACAGGCATTCTCCTAACCCACACTGCAAGGCTGCTCTGTTAGCTTGAACCAGGGGGGAGACTGGTCCAAACCGGGATGATGACATTGCAAAGGGGCTGTGAGCACCTCCACCAGTGACTGCCCCATGGCCAGTTTTAGCAAGGAGATTGTACAACGTGTGCAGTCATCCAACTGTTCTGCAGTCCAATGAAACACTCATGAATTTGCAGTCTGTGCCCAAGGGGGTGAAAAGTTCAGGAGCTTTAGGTGGTATTTCCAGGCCTCTGTGAGTGGGCAGATAAGCTACAGGCCCGACTCCAAGCATGTCCATGTGGCTGTGTCTGAACTAGCTCAGCTGCGGAGGAATGGCCACACTTTACAAGGTTTCCCTAAAGCATGGCCGCCTCCCTCCCTCTCAACCACACGTGCTTGTGCACTAGCATCAATTGCAGAACAGCTCTTGTGCCCCCAAACTCACCTCCACTGCAGTGCAACCCTTACACCCCCAAACTCACCTCCACCGGAGGGCAACCCTTACACCCCCAAACTCACCTCCACCGCAGTGCAACCCTTACACCCCCAAACTCACCTCCACCACAGAGCAACCCTTACCCCCCAAACTCACCTCCACCGCAGTGCAACCCTTACACCCCCAAACTCACCTCCACCGCAGTGCAACCCTTACCCCCCCAAACTCACCTCCACCGCAGTGCAACCCTTACACCCCCAAACTCACCTCCACTGCAGTGCAACCCTTACCCCCCCCAAACTCACCTCCACCGCCGTGCAACCCTTACACCCCCCCAAACTCATCTCCACCGCAGTGCATCCCTTACACCCCCAAACTCACCTCCACCACAGTGCAACCCTTACACCCCCAAAACTCACCTCCACCACAGTGCAACCCTTACACCCCCAAACTCACCTCCACCGCAGTGCAGCCCTTACACCCCCAAACTCACCTCCATTGCAGTGCAACCCTTACACCCCCCCCAAACTCACCTCCATCGCAGTGCAACCCTTACACCCCCAAACTCACCTCCACCGCAGTGCAACCCTTATACCCCCCAAACTCACCTCCACCACAGTGCAACCCTTACACCCCCCAAACTCACCTCCACCGCAGTGCAACCCTTACACCCCCAAACTCACCTCCACCGCAATGCAACCCTTACACCCCTAAACTCACCTCCACCGCAATGCAGCCCTTACACCCCCAAACTCACCTCCACCGCAGTGCAACCCTTACCCCCCCAAACTCACCTCCACCACAGTGCAGCCCTGCTTCCCCCCAGTCACCTCAACCTTGAAGTCCAACAGGCGACCCAGGCGAGTGCTGTGTAACGTTCCTGTGCACGCACCTCCGAGCTCCAAGCAAGGTGCAGCCCACAAAGTGCACATCTTATATCTGCTGTTGTGAAACACGTCGGCTCGGATGACCCAGTGTAGGGGGGAACGATTCCGGTGAGCTGGGCTTATAATGATGTGCAGATGTATTACAATGAGGTTCACGACGTCTGATGGTGGGAAATGCAGCTCACTATTGACGGGCAGAGTGGACAATTCAAACTGGTTTCACCACATCGGCAAACCAATTTTTGGCCTTCTGGCCATATTGGTGTCCGCTCACACCACCGAACACGCCCAATGCCAGCGGGCGCAGAAAATTCCCCCCACAGTTTATTTTCTATACAAGAACTAAGGTCATCACATTATGCAGGGTGTACAGCATAGAAACAGGCCCTTCAATCCACGCTGGGGTTTCTGCTGCACGCGGGCCTAATCTCACTCGACTTCACCTAACCCTACACACAGGTTCTTCTGTCATTTTTCTCCTTTATATGTTTATCTAGAGTTCAATTCTCACTCTTACTATGGCTGTAGTGAAATATCTTCTGGTGCAGTGGGTAGTGTCTCTGCCTCTGAGCCGGAAGCTCGGGGTTTGAGTCCCACCCCAGGACTTGATGGCCAAGGAAGGTGTGTTTATAACATGGCCACACAGGCTAAATGTCAATCTACAAACCCTCCCAACATACACCAATGGCGGACAGTAAGAGTGGGAGAGATTCCTGGTCAGTCATGTGATGGAAAGAAGGTTGAGCCTCTACCATCACTACCCATAGCTCCAGACTGCAACATGCATGTAAAAGTGCGTGTTGCCACAGCAACCCAGACTCCAAGTGAACAGTAACACACTATCCACTATGGTTAGTGTTGAACTAGTCTAGTTACTAATCTAGTAACACAACCCTTACACTTCTGCACCCATGAACCTGAAGAATGTGGAGATAAACACTTTTCAGCGTTAATGTAGAGATTCTTGGGAATGTCAACAAATTTCTAATCTGTTCTGTAGGATTCGGTGGTTTCCATGCAAACTAATGAAACTGCTTCTTCCCCAATAGTTTAGCTGGTTTAGAAAGTAAGTAACTGGGCCAATCAGATGAAGAAGACCCCATGACCTGACTCCTTGGTACATGTTTGAGTTTCTTGTTCTCTGTTTCAGCGCTGACAGTAAAGGTACAATTGGCATTTGCAATCCTGAATAAGGTAACGGAAAATTGGCCAGAATCTCTGCTTCCGTTTGCCATCCAATGACCTTTTTAGGATCTGCAGCTCAGAAACAGGCCAGTCAGGCCAGGCAATTTGTCTTTGCCGGTGTTTATCTCCCACATAAGCCTCCTTCCACCTCGATTCAGGTATTCCTGCCCCATGCTTATTCCCATTCCCACCTTACCCCACGTCCCTGAGTACCGCTTTCCCTCAACAATGCACCACAACTCCCCTCGAATACAGCAATGCTAACCAGCGTGTAATACTGCCGAGTGCAGAAAATGATTGACTTGGATCTGATGGTTGAATGGTTTGCCAGCAGTGGTCATTAATAATTAATGGCAGTTCCCTGGAGTGAGTTACAGGCTGGAATCCAATTGAGGATTTTAGCTGGCAATGGAGGGACATATCCTTCGAGCCAGTTCGGCTATTCATTTGGACCGTGGCCGATCTGTACATTAATTGTTTCCACCCATTTTGGTTCAGTAGCCCTTATTACCCTTATCAAACAAAAAGGTTTTGAAATTGGCAATTGACTCCACCACCCACAACCACTGCCTCCAACCTCAAAGTTTTTAGAGGGAGCGAGCAATTCGACTAATATGGAATAAAAAGTCAACCTCAGTAATGATGACCATGAAACCACCATATTGTTGTTTAAAAATCCATCTGGTTCACTTATGTCCTTTAGGGAAGGAAATCTGCCGTCCTTACCTGGTCTGGCCTTTGTGTGAGCCCAGGTAATGTGAAGGTGCTCTTCCTGACAGCATCCCTGAATGGCCTAGTTCTAATATTGAGGTTCTTCCCTCTTGCCCTGGACCCTCCCATCAGAGGAAAAAATAGTTTCTCCTTCTCTACCCTTTCAAATCCTTAATCATCTTTACAACATTTCGATTAGATCGCCCCTAATCTTCTACACTCAAGAAAATGAGAAAGAAAAGCTATCTATGCAACCCAGCCTCATGAGTTAACACTTCCAATTGCTTTGTGCATAGGAGACACCTGGGAGTGGGTTACAGGCTGAAATCTAGCCGAGGGGTTCAGATACGTTACATGTAGAAGAATGGATACAGGAGGAGTGAATGGCTGGAAGCTAATCAAGAGGCTCAGAAGGTTCATTCATAGAACATAGATTACTTGGAAGTGAGATCATGGACTTTGGCTCTTGTTCAAGCATAAGCTTTGTTCAACCCATGGCTAAAGCAAAATTTGAAGAGACATTAAAATGTAAACACATTCCTTGTATTCCTTCCGCAAGAGTGATGATGCAGACAATGGACACCTGAGGCAAAAGGCAAGTCTCTCAGCATTCAGGATAGGAATCTAAAAGTGATAAGGTTCAAACACTTCACAAATCTTAACATGGCAAAATTGGAATTTACAGAACTGGCAGATGTCAATGTCTTATTAATTACATTGTTAAGGTTTAATGGTAATTACACTGTTAAGGTTTAATGGTAATTACGTTGTTAAACAGGTGATGGGTATTTGTACAGTATAAATGGGGATAGCTGGGACACTGGTGTGTGGGAGCAGTGTTGACTGTGAACTAAGTCAATGAAGCTCTCTCCAGCAAAGAGAGCTGCTGTGCCTTAGTTTTAACTCCACAAACCAGTGTGGATCCAATTAACAGCAGAGACCATGTAGTCAGTTCCAAAGTTAATAAAAAACCTCTATCTATCTCACATGTTCCTCACCAAATATCGATCCAGTTCCCTTTTGAATTGAGAATGTGGCCTAAAAGAATGCATTTATTATGGGATTATCCTCATTGTTCAGATCAAAGGATGAGCTGATTGATTGAAGTTAATGGTCTTTTCCTGTTTGCGTCTGCTGCTGAAGAGAGCACATGTCCTACTTGCACCCCTAGGATGGGGGAGGTCAGAATAGGATTAGGCCTTTAAATACTGGTGCATGGATGAATGTTCTGGCAAAAGTTCCCTTCCTCACAGCGAGGGGGCATCTTGGAGGGAGTTCCCAGACTTCTTACAGCAATTCCTCCCATTATGCCCTAGAAAGGCATCGTAAGAACTCATGCTGGTTTAAACATTCTTGAGGCTTATCAGAAGGCTTCAAGGTCTTTAACAGAGTAAGACCAACACCAGCTCTCTGGACCAGCAGCATTGTTTATCCAGGGAGATGTAGTTGGACAGCCCTGTGCGTTTTTTAAAAATAATTATCCGCTCATTTGGGCCTTAGGTGGTTTCTGTAACAGGAGGGTGATCATTTCTACCATCCCTGCCCCATAGTCTCACTCTTGTTCTGAAGGTAGCCATTTTTTTTTATTCATCCAAAGGATGTCGGCATTGTTGGCAAGGCCAGCATTTATCGCCCACCCTTAATTGTCCTTGGGAAGGCGATGGTGAATTGCCTCGTGACAACTGAGTGGCTTGCTAGGCCACTTCAGAGGGCAGTTAAGTGTCAACCACATTGCTGTAGGTCTGGAGTCACATGTAGACCAGACCAAGTAAGAACAGTAAGTTTCCTTCCCTAAAGGACATTAGTGAACCAGATGGGTTTTTAAACATCAACTTGGTGGTTTCAAGGTCACCATTACTGAGATTGGCTTTTTATTCCACATTGATCGAATTACCCGAATTTAAATTTCCCAGCTAGTGAGGTGGGGTTTGAACTCTATCAATAGATTATTAGCCCAAATCTCTGAATTACTAGTCTAGTAATAACATAACCACCCCATCCCATTTTGCATATAGCAAAGTCCTACAAACTACAATGAGATGAATAACCAACTTATGTATTTTTGAAGCTGTTGGCTGAATGTAAAAGAAGCTGGAGATAATAAGACAGGAGGAGTTGCATTTATATAGCAACTTTCACATCCTTGGCAAATAACCAAATGACCACAGCTAACAGCATACTCTTAAAGTGTAGCCACTTGTTTTTTAGGTGGGTCCACAGCCAATTTATGTGCAGCAAGGTCCCAGCAAATGAAATAAGTGACTAGTTATTCTGTTTTTACAGTGTTAGTTCAAGGATAAGTGTTGACCAGCACACAAGGCGAACTGCCTCCGCTTTTCTTTCAGCAGCAGTAGTGGAATCTTTTACATCAAGCTGAGAACTGGGCCTTGGCTTGATGTCTGATCTGAGAAACGGCACCTCTGGCAATGTAGCACCCTGGGGTGACAGAATGGGCAGTGCAAAATAAACGGCCAAAGATTTTGAAAGGCCCTTGGTTTTGACAGTTCATCTTCATCGGATAAATAAATAATCCCAAGAACAATTTGTTTATAGACATAGATACTTTAATAACAATTTTCAAATAGGAATTACAAATATCTGTCTCAATAAAACAAGTACAACAGGAAAAAAAATAAGGATTTGTACAAAAAAGATAGGTTTGGATAATGAAGAATCTGCTTGCTTTCTGATTGGCTGTGCAAGGATGGAGCACTGTAAGGTTAGACATGTTGGGTGGCCAAAGATGGGGCAGGGCTGCTGGCAGAGGTTCATGAGACGGCGCCTCCAGGAACCCGTCCCTGTCGAATTCGCAACCCGATATTACCCGAAGACACATCTAGCAGCGGATTAAGTAAGCAGTTAATGAGAGAATAAACCTAGCCAACGATGAAACCAGTGGTTTCATAGTTGTTACTGGCTTTCCCTTCAACTCAGGATGTTGCTTCTAGTGGCGGCATTTGGTTTGGAAAAATTCCATTTAAAAATGAAAATTGCCCTTTGGAAAACACTTTGATTCTCAGTCGGACCCTTCCCAGCGAGGGGTCTTGAGAGGGGAGGCCTTAGTGAGATCCATCCTTTGATGCTCATAGCCTTTGTGGACAGTGCCCTCTCCCTGCTCCCTGCCCCCCACCTAGCTCGATGCCTACCTGCCCAAGGAGAAGATTTAATGAGCGCGTCACCCAGGACGGGTAGGCAGTGTGGGTGATGCAATTAAGGCCAGCGCCCAGGTCAATCGAGAAACATCGCCACAAGATTCAAGTTCGTGGCCTTGACTACTGAGATTGGCCTTTTATTCCATGTTGATCGAGTTACCCGAATTTGGCTGCTTTGCTGGGTGATGAGCAGAAGGTAGGGCAAGGTTTTACACCGGTGCAGCTACATCATAGCAAGGACCATCGGTGTTCAGATTCTGCCCAGAGTTAGCAGCTTTGGTAAAGATGAGGGGTGTCACCAAGCAACACAATTCTGGTAGTAAGGATTTAAAGAAAGACTTGCATTTATATAGCGCCTTTCACAGCCCCAGGAAATCCCAAAGCGCTTTGGAGAAAATGAAGCACTTTTTTTGAAATTGTAATTTAGGAAATGTTTTGCAGTCCTTTTCCTCCCAAGTGGTTTCAGCTTCTGCTAAACTCTCCCGTGTTTCCCGCAGAGGCATTATCAGCTGTTTAGGAAGGCATGCACTTTACACTAAGCTGGCTTTCTTCCACCCTCTTGGCTCCTACCTCCGTCTCTGCCCTATCGTCGTTGGCTGGGTTTATCCTCTCATTAACTGCTTACTTAATCCGCTGCTAGATGTGTCTTCAGATAATATCGGGTTGCGAATTCGACAGGGACGGGTTCCTGGAGGCGCCGTCTCATGAACCTCTGCCAGCAGCCCTGCCCCACCTTTGGCCACCCAACATGTCTAACCTTACAGCGCCCCATCCTTGCACAGCCAATCAGAAAGCGAGCAGATTCTTCATTATCCAATTGGATGATACCTGTCTGTCAATGAAACAGCCTTTCCCCCCTCCCCCCCACCAAGTTCAATATTTTTAGGATTACTAAACTAAAGCATTCAAAGAAAATTTGAAAAAAACACAATATCGTATTGTTGGTGGGGTTTTTTTTTTTGCCTTGGGTCTGCCCACAGCAGTTTCCTTGGAGATTTAATTAAGACTCCAAGGTGATACTGGAGGTGAGGGGAATACTGGGCTACAAGCGTATCCCGGGATAAAAACAGGATAGGCTGGAAAAACACAGCAGGCCTGGCAGCATCTGTGGAGAGTCAAACAGAATTAACATTTCAAGTCCGTATGGCTCTTCTTCAGAGTTGGGGCCCCAACCAACGCCTGTGCTCACACCTCAACCTCTCTGAGGGCTGGATGTCAAACATATCCCTAAAACCAGGGAGAAAGGTGCGCAGTCTAGGCATCGTGCCTTCAAACATTTCAACTCCTCCCCCACCTCATGCTCCCACCATCGGTAGCCCAACACATCTACTATCCTCATCCTCTTGCAGCTGCTGAATGGAAACCAACAGGCTTTTCGACTGGGCAATTCCAAACTCTGAATCCAATGGCCTTTCCTGTGTGTCCATTTCCAACAGTAATAAACAAAAGTGCTCAGTGGCCCCCTACCATACTTCTCCCCGACGATGTTCGTAACAGCGTCCAGAAGATAACTCTGGATGCCTCAAGACAATCAGGGAGCTTTGGTAACCTAACTAATTAACTAATTATGCAACAATTCGCCAGATGGATACTCAGCCTGCCACACTGGGAGAGCTGAAAAGATCCCTGTGTTCAATGTAATGCTGTTTGTACCTGGGATTCTAACTGCAGCCAGGATAGGGGCAGACTCACCCACCCCAATAGCACATCAGTGCTAGGGGCCGAGTTTAACACAACCTACCTTCATTTTCCGTCAACGAATGTTTTTTTTTAACAAGGGGAGGGGCAAAAGAGTGTCAGAAATTCTCTTTAAAGGCGTAACATAATCTTTCTGGCAAAAGCTTTCAGCTTGTTTAGTCGGTAGCATTCTTCAGTATGTTAACTAAGCCGCATTCATTCTACAACATCGTGGCAATGGAGCTCTTCAATTATTTACGTGGGTTCCTTGAACTGAAAGATCTTGCAAGTAGGCCCCAGGTCACTCCACATGTGAAGCTTCACGATCACACCCGGAACTCAGTTCAAAACTATCTGCTTACAACATGGTGTTACATGCAGCTTCAAGACCGCTTTGCAGAGTGACAAAGAGATTTTCTTTATGCTTTCTCTGTATTCATTAGTGGGGTGTGAGCGTCACTGGCTGGGCCAGCATGCATTTGCCCGTTCCTAATTGCCCTTGAGAAGGTGGTGGCAAGCCGCCTTTTTGCAGTCCCTCTGGTGTAGATACACCCACAAGACTGTTATGGAGGAAGTTCCAGGATTTTGACCCAATGACAAAGTGAAAGATATAGTTCCAGGTCAGGACGGTGCAAGGCTTGGAAGGGGACTTTCAGGTATTTCCGAGTGTGTTAGCCACAGCTCCGAGACGTGACAAGTGCAAAGTAACGTGCACCTACTATTTAAAGCAACACTGCCCCCTCCTCCTCTCATAACCCCAACAACTTCAATTCATTTGACAAGCAGCAATGAAATGAGTTGATGTGATTGTGGTATTTTGTGGTAGCACAGTGTGGAATGGTATGACACTCGGGCAACTGTGAGTGAAGAAGATACAGGTTCCTGCCCGGGATCCCCCAACAGCATCACCACCACCACCAGCACTGCAATGCCAGTCTCAGTCAGACCTCTGTGGGCAGGCAATATTCACAAACCAGGAACCTCCGTGTGGGGGCAGACGGGAGGAGGGGAAAGAAAAACCCACGACACCAAAAATTACCCATCTGCGCAACTTATTTGGGGAGGGAGATGCTGCCAAATTAGAAATGAGCATCAGAATTGAGACTCCAACTGTAAGCATGGATAGACAGCAATGACATCTCGATTTTATATCGTGCCTTTAACTTAGTAAAACGCCCCAAGGAGGTTGACGGGAGCTTCGTCAGACTAAATTTGGACACGAGGTCAGGTGTCAGGTGACTGACAGCTTGGCCAAAGACGTAGGTTTTAAGGCGTGTTGAAGGAGGAGAGAGGGGAGTAGAGAGGCGGAGGGGTTCAGGGAGGGGGGTTACAGAGCTTAAGGCCTGGAGAGCTGAAGGCACGGCTGCCAATTGGAGGGTTGTCCCCCCCCACCAATGCTTTACCCCTCCCCCAGGTTGCCATTCCCCCATCGCCTCTCAGACCCGAGACCCTCGCCCCACTCCCCCCGCACCCCCCACCCTTACCAGAGCCTGCCACCTTGGCAGCCGGTGAGACTCCTAGCCACACCCAAATGATCCAGGACCACCACACCCAAGGCCCTGGAAAGATACAAAAAACCAGTTCGGACCAGTGCACTAATTTCCCAGTTTTTACTGGTGTTCCATTATAAAGTATACATGACCAGTTCGGACCAATATCCTCATTTCCCAATTTTTACTGTTTTTTTCCTTTTGGTTCTGGACTCTGATTGGCCGGCAGCTTTCTGAGGCGGGGCGTCCTGATCCAGAAGCGCGGAAATCCCGTCTCCAGCCTATGAACGGCCAACTGGCCACCAAACGGGTGCAGGGCGGCTGGCGTTCCCCTCGGTGAGCTCCCCCTGCCCACTGACCTGTCAGGTGGCGGGGGTGAGGAGTCCGGCCCCTCACAGAATTCAGCCCCCGGAAAAGAGAGAAATGGCTCTCATCTTACGCCGCAGGTGATTCATCTGTAAATGGTTGGTTGGTTCGATCATGTACAATCCCTCCTCCTCCTCCTCCTCCTCCTGTCAGTCGCTTTATGTGTGGGGTGGGTGTGGTTAGCTGGTTACCCAAATCATCGCCACGGCAACCACTTTTTAAAGACCTTAAAGGGGCACTGCATTCATTGAAAGATTTTGGCAAATTCTCCTTCGGCCTTTCGGTGGGGTGAGATAAGGATGTGGCTCAACATGATATACATCATCGGCTTCATGCATGTCCAAGAGTCCATTCCTCACCAAATAACGTTACATACCTATACAAAAGCAAAAATACTGCGGATGCTGGAAATCTGAAACAAATACAGAAAATGCTGGAAAAACTCAGCAGGTTACAGACCTGGTGCCTATTAGTTTTAAACCACGTCATATTCACAGTCGTCATGTTGTGCTGTGAAGCCCTTAACTTGTTTCGGCGTTGTATTGAGTTTGCTGTGTAGTCCATTGGCAGCATCCAAAACAAGCATCTAACCATAATGCTCTGGTGTGGAGTAGTGCGTCTTTTTATGCCTGTCCATTTCTGGCAGTTATTATTGCTGTGTCTTCTCTCAAATGCCATCCATGGGGCACTGGAGAGACGTGTCTGTCCAAACAGGAGGGGCAGGAGGGTGGGGCGGAGAAGGGGTATCTCCACCGCCTGAGGCACATCCCTCGTGCTGCCCCTTCGGCCTGAAATACCCCTGCCCCCGCCCCCCCACCCCACCACCCCAGTTCTTTTCACTTGCCACGTTGCTTCTCCTTTAGCTTTCCAACCCCCGCAAGACACCTTTCCGGCCATCCTCATTTGGCACTCTCCGCGTCCGCTTCCCTGCCGCTTTCCGGGACATTCCGACGTTTGCGTTCCCGCTGCGTCTGCAACAACAACAACAACAACAACTTGCATTGCCTTTGGTTGCTGAAGCACGATACATAAACGCAAGCCTTTATCTTTTTCTCTTTATAGTGTCGTTAACATCGAAAAATATTCCAAGGCGCAATACAGGAGTGTATCAAATATGAAGCTGTGTAAGGAATTCTGAAAGGGAGAGAGCGGTAGAGAAAAGGGGAGGTTTAGGGAAGGAATTCCAGAAGCCTTGGCAATTGGAAGGCATGGCCACCAATTGTGGAGCAATTAAAATTGGGGATGAGCAGAAAGGCCAGAATTGGAGGAGTGCAGAGTTCTTGATGAGCTGTAGGGCTGGAGGTGATTAGGGAGGGATTAAATCATTCGGGCATTAGAATACATGTAAAATTTAAAATTGAGGCTTTGCCAGACCAGTAGCCAGTGTAGGTCAATAAGCTGAAGGATGTTGGCTGAACCGGACTTGGTACGAGTTAGGGTAGGGGGCAGAAGAGTTTTGGATGACCCATGTTAGACTGGTGTTAGAGAGAGTGCAGAAAAGATTCAATAGAATGGCTCTAGGGGCAGGCCCCACTCGCCGATGCATAAAATGACGCACGGTGATGTCGGGGGGAACTCTCGATGTCACCGCACCCAATTTAACTTTTCAGGAAGGCTGGGGTGCAGCAAAATCAGCTGTGCGCCCGCCGACCTGTCAATGGCCAATTGAGGCCATTGACAGGGTCAATTACGTAATTAAAGGGTCAATTACGTAATTAAAGGACCTGCCCGTCCAACCTTAAGGTTGCCAGGCAGGCCAGGAGCCCCGGCGGGAACTAGAAAAAACATGAAACCTCATCCAGCGGCGGGATGAGGTTTCATGTAGGGTTTAAAAAAATTTTAATGAAGATTTCGTAAAAATTATGGGCGTGTCCCAACTCATGACATTGTCACATGAGGGGACATGTAAGGGAAATTTTATTTTTCTCTTTTTGTCTTTTTTACATGTACGGCTGATCTCCCCAAGGCTGCACTTAGCCTCAGGGAGATGAATGCACTCTGTCGTGCGCATGCGCGAAAGAGCGCACTCTCGATTTTGGGATTTCCCCTCCCCCCCCACCGCCTGCACAGGGAGTGCATAGCGCTTCCGTGCAGACATCACGCTGGGCGGGCCTTAATTGGCCCGCCCACATAAAATGGCGGTGCGCCTCCGATCGGGGACACCGATCGGAAGCGCGCCCGTACGCGCCCACCCATCAACTGCCCCCCGACGGGGAGAATATTCAGCCCTAGGAGTGAGAAACTTCAGTCATGTAGACAGGTTGGAGAAGTTGGGACCCTTTTCTTGGAGGAGAAGGTTGGGAGGATGATTTGATAGAGATATTCAAAGTCATGAGGGACCTGGACAGAGTAGATAGGAAGAAACTGTTCCCATTGGTGGAAGGATGGAGGGCACAGGCTTAAGGTGATTGGCAAAAGAAACAATGGAGACATGAGGGAAAACATTATCACACAGCGAGTGGTTAAGATCTGGAATGCACTGCCTGACAGTGTTGCGGAGGTAGGTTCAACTGAGGCATTTAAGAGGGAATTGGGTTATTATTTTTTAAAAAAAGGCATGTGCAGGACGACAGGGAGAAGGCAGGGGGTGGCACCAGGGGCATTTCTCATGCGGCACACGCACAATGGGCTGAATGGCCTCCTTCTGTGCTGCTACAATTATGTGACTACTCTGCGAAGTTTATGAGGCTTGGAAGGTGGAAGGTGTGCCAAGAATGCTTTGGGATAATCAAGTCTGGAGTTAAGGACATGACAAAGTGCAGCCAAACCCCTTGTGGCTGGGAGACAGGGCCATATGGTCATATTATCTCTACATTTTTGTGGTGAAATATGACTAAATTAGAATTTACAGGGCAACTCCCATCTATCCCCTAGCTTCCAGTACCAGGGAACATACTTATTTGAATAATTTGCATTCATTTAGGTAAATGTTCTCACTGCTCCTCCCAGCATGCAGTCTTGTCATCGGGAGCACACAACAAAGTATTGCATGGGAATTCTCCACCTACTGAAAATACGAAGGAAAGAGAAGGAGGGCCTTATAGAGACCCACTTAAGATCATGAGCAGGTTTTGTTGAGCTGGGTGTAGTATAAGATATGTACGTATATACACACACATATAAGACAGTCACTAACAAATCCAATTGGAAATTCAGGAGAAAATCCTTTAGCCAGAGAGTGATGAGAATGAGGGAAACTATTTCCTTGGTTGGAAGAATCCAGGACAGGGGGGCATAAATTTACAATTCGAGCCAAGCCTTTCGGGAATGCAATTAGGAAGCACTCTTTCATGTAAAGGGTCACGGAAATGTGGAACTCGCTTTCCCCAAAAAGCTGTGGATGCTGAGGATCAGCCGAATGGTGCAAGAGGTTCGAGGGGCTGAATGGCCTATTCCTGTTCCCAAGTTCCTGTGTTGACTTGGATGAGTGTACGTTCGTGCTGTTTGAAATGACTCCATGTCACCAGCAAGTTCCCAACAAGTGTTGCGGTGGTGATGTGAGAGCATTAAGGCTGCACCATTTCAGGCAGTTCATTCAGTGCAGAGCCCATTGCAGCTGAACCAGTTTGACTGGTCTGGCGTTTAAAACATACCGTAGCACTCTGATTGGTGACTGGCAGAATGCCCGGCACTTCACGTCGCTGCCCTTGGCGCATGAACATCGACTCGGTTCTCGTTTCCGGCGCTTCAGAGGGTTTCCCAGTCCATATGGAACAACTTGCCTGTGAGGACAAAAGTCACAGTTAGATATCCAAACGGCAGCAGTGAACAACGGGGCATTCCCAGATTGAGAATATTGTCTATGGAGTGTAACTGTGGTTCAGTGGGCAGCTGCCTCTCACCTGAGTTAGAAGGTTCAGTGGGTTCAAGTCCCTCACCGGAGACTTGAGTGCACAATCCATGCTGACACTCCCAGTGCAGTACTGAGGGACTGCTGCGCAGTTGGAGGTGCCGTCTTTTAGATGGGATCAAATCTGCCTTCCCAGGTGCATATAAGAGATCCCATGACATTATTCTGAAGAACAGGTGGGTTCAGCCCAGTGTCTGGGCCAATACTTCTCCATTAACCTGCATCACTGGAATAACTCATCTGCTCTTTGGTCACATTGCTGTTTGTGGGAGCTTGCTGTGCACTAACTGGCTGCCATATTTTCTACATCACCACTGTGAATACGTTTCATGACTACCCCATGTTGGCTTTATTGACAGAGCATTTTGAGACATCACAAGGTCATGAAAGACTCTCCATAAATGCAAAACTTTCTTATTCTTTTCACACGGATCTTTATATAAGGTAACGCATGTTGGAACATGAAAGTATGTACACAATACGTTGTGGTCTAAAAATTCCTGGGCCTTGCAAAACCTGAAAGTTGGGTAAAGGAAAGATTTTGGACCTCCACCAGTTTTCTGCACAATGAGAAATGTCTGATGGGGTGGGAGCTTTATCTGTCTGCCTGCATGCCCCTCCCCTCCACGCCAATACCAGAGATGGAGGCGGAGCTGGGCTGATATCTTCAGGCATTTTGAATTCTCTCACCTCCTCCTCATTTGGCAACACTGGGCCTTTAAAAGGGCGCTGCCACCTTGGACTGAGTTGAGATCATTACTGTTGGGATAATCCATGGGCCAAGGCTTCAAGGTTATGAAGGTAGAAGCCGACAGAGCTGAAACCCATCGTCAATTGGACAAAGCAAAGGAACATGGGATTTCTAGTTGTTACATAGACCACAGGCCATCGAATTCACCTTTTACCATCCTGGATAGTCACATGATCCAACAATAATGGAGCTGTTGACCAATCACGTTGATCAATCTCTATCAATGACTCTACAACAGACCCAGGTATGAGGTGAGGAAATGGCCAGGAGGAAGTGGAGAGCTTTGGGAACCATAAACCCAGAGTCACTCGTTCATCACAAGGGTACACTCACTGCTCATTACTTCTCATTATCACTCAAATACCATGTCCCAAAACGGTCCTTTCTGAAAGAAATCAGTCTAATTTACATTGGAATAAATCAACGGGGGGTCCCTGTTTCATTAGGATAAAAACAGAAGATACCGGAAAAGCTCGGCAGGTCTGGCAGCATCCGTGGAGCGAGGAACGGAGTTAATGAGTCTGTTTGACTCTTCTTCAGGACAGAAGAAGAGCTCTGAGGAAGAGTCACACGGACCCGAAACGTTGGGTGGGGGTTTCTCTGCACCCGCCCGCCGCCGGGATCTTCCGGTCCCGCCGCAAGTCAATGGACCTCCGGCTGGAGCGCCGGCTCCCCCCACCCCCAGCGGGTCCCACCCCACGACAGGGCCGGAAAATACCAGCCGTTTAATTCCGTTTCTCTCTCCACAGACGCTGCCAGACCTGCCGACTTCTTCCAGCATTTTCTGTTTTTATTTATGATTTCCAGCATCCCCAGTGTTTTGCTTTTGTTCCTGTTTCACTGTTTCCCTAACAAGCCTGTTCCAAGGGGGTTTTTATTTTTAGTCTTTCACGGGATGTGGGCGTCGCTGGCAAGACCAGCATTTGTTGCCCATCCCTAATTGCCCTTGAACTGAGCGGCTTACTAGACCACTTTAGAGGGCAGTTAAGAGTCAACCACGTCGCTGTGGGTCTGAAGTCACATGTAAGGCCAGACCAGGCGAGGATGGCAGATTTCCTTCCCTATAGTGAACCAGATGGGTTTTTACGACAATCACCAATAGTTTCACGGTCACCGTCACTGAGACCAGCTTCACATTGTGGATTTATTAACTGAATTTAAATTCCACCGGCTGCCTGTGACGGGACTTGAACCTGTGCCCCCAGAGCCATTGGCCCGGGCCTCTGGATGACTAGTCCGGTGACACTCACTCAGTGACACCGATTACTCACTCACTGAAATAATGGCCCGGGTTTAACGGCCCCGCCACAGCGAGTCTCTCCCCACCCCGAACCACTTAAACCTCCATTCAGTTCGGCGGGACCACAATATCCCTCCAGGGGGGAGAGGCCGTAAAATCCCGGCCAGTGTTTCAGGATAAGGAAGGTGGAGCTGAGGGCACGGGGAAAGGTGTGGACGATGCATACGCCAACAGATTATTTCACCTAGACTGGTGACTGCAGAAAGGGGACACTGTTAACAGGCTAACACTCCTGGTTTACATTATGTTTCCTCCAGAGAAGTACCTCCTCGTTTCAGTCCCTCCTCTGTGATTAAAGTTCTACAATGTGCCGCTCCTTCAACTAGCTGGATTCAAACATTCTTATGAGCCCCTATCAAACAAGATGGAAGGTATTTTTTTTTTATATACATGTGGTGTTATTTTGGCAGATTGGCCTGAATTTACTCTCTGACTCTGCCCGGAGTGCAATTCCATTTTCAAACGCGCTACGTTAACCCTAGGAAATGAAAGCCATGTGTGACCACTGCACGCAGTGCTGATCAACGTTCTTAAAGGAGCATTTTCTGGGCTGCATAACACTGAGATGCTGAGAGTAGGCCTGGCACTTGCTCATAATTAGAAGGGGAAAACTCAGACGCGATGTTGCTTTAATTTACCCCACCTGCTTTTTAAGTGGAACTATGTCCCCCCTTCTCTAAAATTCCTACATTGCAATAGTGACTACACTTCAAAAGTACTTCGTTGGCTGTAAAATGCTTTGGAACATCCTGAGGTCTTGAAAAGCGCTATATAATTACATTTTCTTTTTAATAATGTTTTCCCCTTCCAAGCATTTATTCACTTCATTTGAAAAGGCTACTAGGGATTATGAATCCGCTGCTGTTTCTAATGAGAAACTCCAGGTTCTAACAGCCCTACAAACAATGTTTCTCCTCCTCACCATTCCCTGCCTTCATTGGATGATGAGTTTAAGTTGATGTCCTCTAGTTACTGCTTCATAGGAGGTCCTGTGGCCTAATGGGTAACGTCCCTGCCTCTGAGCCAGAAGGTCCAGGTTTGAGTCCCACTCCATGACTCGATGGCTTGAGGAAGTGTTGTGGTGAAACAGGTTGAGTATCAACCTGCAAATCCACACCCCCAATGGCAGGTGGTAAGAATGGGAATGATTCCTGGTCTGCCATGTGATGGACAGGACGTTGGAGCCTCTACCATCACTATCCATAGCTCCAGACGACAACATGCATGTAGAAATGTGTGTTGCTACGGTAACTCACTCCCTAAGTGAACTGTAACACACCATGACTAGTTACCAACTGACAGAAAATATATTTCCTCATTAACTTTGTTAAACCCCTCATCATTCTGAAGACATTTATCAGTTATCCTACTAACCTTTCTATTCCAGTAATAGCAAAACCACTGGTTTTAATTATCTAAGATGTTACAGGGGTTTAAAGGGTTAAGTTAGGGCTAGGCTTCATGTACTAGGCTTGTAGTCCCTTGACAATTGGAGAATAAGGTGGGGATCTAATTGACGTCTTTAAGTTGATTTTGTTCCTATCGCACCTTTTCTTTATTTTAAACATTGGAACATAGAAACATAGGAAATAGGAGCAGGAGTAGGCCATTCAGCCCCTCGAGCCAGCTCTGCCATTCAATATGATCATGGCTGACCTTCTAACTGAGCACCATTTTCCCACAATATCCCCATATCTCTTGATGTCTTTACTAACTGGAAACCTGTCAATCTCTGTCTTGAACATACTCAATGACTGAGCCCCCACAGATCTCTAGGGTGGAGAATTCCAAAGATTAACCACCTTCTGAGTGAAGAAATTCCTCCTCATCTCAGTCCTGAATAGCCTACCCTTTATTCTGAGACTGTGTGCCTTGGTTCTAGACTGCCTTCCCCTCTAGTCAGGGGAAACATCCTTCCTGCATTCACCCTGTTGAGCCCTGTAAGAATTTTGTATGTTTCAATGAGATCACCTCTCATTCTTCTAAACTCCAGAGATTACAGGCCCAGACTCTTTAACCTCTCCTCATAGGACAATTCCGCCATCCCAGGAATCAGTCTGGGTGACCTTTGTTTTGCTCCCTCTATGGCAAGTATATCCTCCCTTAGGTAAGGAGACTAAAGCTGTACGCAATATTCCAGGTGCGGTCTCACCAAGGCTCTATATAATTGCAGCAAGACATCTTTACTCCTGTACTCAAATCCTCTTGCAATGAAGGCCAACACGCCATTGACCTTCCTAATTGCCTGCTGCACCTGCATGTTAGCTTTCAGTGACTCGTGAACAAGGACTCCCAGGTTCCTTTGTACATCAGCACTTCCCAATCTCTCACCATTTAAGAAATATTTTGTAATTTTGTTTTTCCTACCAAAATGGATAACTTCACAGCCTTTCACATTCTATTCCACCTGCCGTGCTTTTGGCCACTCACTTAGCCTGTCCAAATCCCCTTGAAGCCTCTTTGCATCCTCCTCACATTCCCACCTGGTTTTGTGCTATCAGCAAACTTGGGAATATCACATTTGGTCCCCACATCCAAATCATTGGTATAGATTGTGAATAGCTGGGGCCCTAAGCACTGATCCTTGTGGTATCCCGCTCATCACAGCCTGCCAACCTGAGAATGACCTGTTTACTCCTACTCAAACTTCAGTTAGTCACCCCTTAATCTTCCATTGACAAAGAAATACAAGGTTAATCTATGCAATCGATCCTCAAAATTTAGCGCTTTTAGAAATAAGCAATGGGTGAAATGTTAACACACAGTGCAGCAAATGACATCATAACCACACAGCTGGGATTCCTCAGTGACGATATAGTGTAATAATGTAAAATACAGAAATTATACAGTCCTGGTGGGCTGTTTTTCTTAAGGTGATAATTACTTTAGTCAGGCAGCAGTCAGCCGGGTCACTGAAGCCTTGCAGAGTGACCCCCTGCTCCAAGTGTGGAATTAACCTCGGATTTAACATCAGAAACTGTTGGAACAAAGGGAGGGATGAATTTCAATTACGTTTGCGGTTTGGCCACAGTTGTTGAGGATTTGGGATTTCTCAACAACAGCCCGGAGACAATTGCAACTGAACTTTACAGGAATGCACAGGAAGGCCTGGGAGTTGCATGTGGATTTGCTGATCTTTTGTAAACAGCATTAGGGACCCTATTGCACGGTGCAGCTCTTGTTCTCAAGGTGGACCTGGGCTGGGTGTACAGCTGACGCACGAGACACGCTAGCCCCACTTTAAAGCACCATGGATTGTCACCATCACTGCCATGGCCACCATCATCACCATAGCCAAAACCATCACCTTGGCATACGATGTTGGGTTGCTGAGCATATTCTGTCTTTTGATTAGTGCTGGAGAATCAGGGCAACAATGGTCAAAATTATTGCAATTGGTGCCAAAAACTCCTTTGCTTCAAACTCTAATTGGGGTTTAACTGATAGCTTACACCGATTTAAAGTTTGGCTGGATATTCAACGTTCTATTTATCAGCTTATCTTCCCTCTTTCAAAAGTGTGTGTTCCTAAATCTCTTTGCTCCTTTCATTATTTTAACTTTCAGCATACATCTGTCATTCCTCTATTACTTTCTCAATCTTTAAATCCCATTGGTTATGGGGATAGACTGTTGACCCAGTTGTTCACCAAGGTCCAGGTGCCCTATTGTTCCCATTATTGGCTTTCGCTTTCAGCAACTTTCAGGCATCAATATTTTCAACCTGAGGCTCCAGCAATGTTTGGGCCAATGTCTCTCCTTATTCTTCCTGTCAAAATTAACTCACACGTCTTCACATTAAATGTCATCAGATGTCTGCTTGCTAAGTTCCCCTGAAGTTGCTTGCAGCTCTCCTGATAGTCAACCACCTTGCCTACGTCCGGTCTTCAGCTACTATTTCTCCCCCATTCCATTGTGAGGAGTGATGACCCCACAAATACTGACCCTTTGGGACACCACAGTTCAGATTATCCAAGTCCCTTCCATCAACCGTCACTCTCCAATGATTCCGGTAGATTGGTGAGGGATGTCCTATTGCCACAAGGTCAAATGCTGCTTTCAGGTAGGTGTTAAATCAAGGCCACATCTGCCCTCTGAGATGGATATAAAAGATCCCACGGCACTATTTCAAAGAAGAGCAGCGGAGTTCTCCCAGGTGCCCTGGTGAACACTTATCCCTCAACATCCCTAAAAATAATCTGATTACCTCATTGGTCACCTAACTCACTGCTCTTCTACTCTTTTTGGGAGCCTGCAGTGCTCAATTTAGCACCCATACTTATCTACATAAAGACAGTGATTGCACTTTAAAACACACTCAATCAACTTTGGGGTCTCCTAAGATTGTAAAATTCTCCATATAAATTCTTTGTTGTCAATCATTTCTATGGAAGGAAAATTGGACTAGTTTTATAAGGGGTATGGGGTCTTTCTCTCCAGACTTCACACTCTCACTCCACCCAAATGATGTTGGGCCACAAACGCTCTCCTCCATCTTTACCCCTTTTTAAATCCAACTTTTAAAAAACATTTTTATTTATTTGCTCATCTTTTTTATCCTTTTTCTCCAACCACCTCCCACCTCAACCCTCCCTCCCCCCCTCCCCCCTCCCCCACCCCTGTCCATACACACACACACACACAGGGCCATCTGCCACTTGTTGTGCTTTCACAGAGCACTGACTCTTGTTCTGCTATTGACACCTTTATGGCACTATTAGCACCTTCTTTAGTCTTTACCAATACCATTAACACTTCCTTTGTCCTGTGCCCATGACATCTTTGTCAATCTCTCCTCAGCTCCCACCTATCCCTGAGCTTTTATCTGGCTCCACCTGCTCCACCCCATCTTAAACAGTATAAAATCCATCACATTTCTACTCTTTAGCTCGGAAGAAGAGTCGTGCGGAATCGAAATGTTAACTCTGCTTCTCTTTCTGCAGGTGCTGCTAACAGACCTGCTGAGTTTTTACAGCATTACAGATTTCACATTTCCAGCATCTGCAGTATTTTACTTTCATCATGATGATGTAGAGTAGCAGCTTTGACAATTTGCTGAAACCTCATAGATAGAATGAATGAATGAATGAATGAATGAATGAATGTATGAATGAATGAATGAATGAATAAATTGCTACTCAGAGCATTTGCTGTCTCTCTCTCTCTTTCTCTCTCTCCGCTAATCATACTGACACGTTGTATAACTTGTTGCAATTGCAGCAATACTTCTGTGTTCACCCACAGATGCCTGACTGCTGAAGGGATATAATTACAGCACCACAAAAATACCTCAATATAATGAAAGCTGATCTATGAAGTTAAATATAGTATACAGACAAAAAGTTCCACCCTGCATGATAAATTATTGTTGCAAGCAGTTCTAGAGTACATTGGTGTGTGCGGGTTTGTCTACATGCGTGTGTATTTGTGTGCGTATGTATTTTTGTAAATGCATGTGTAGATGAGTCTATAAATAAAAGAGGTGAGATGCAGAAGCTCGGTAGTTTTTATAAACCTATGAATCCATGTAGGTTATCTTTGACCTGTCTTTGCAAAGGAAGAAAGAATAATAATTTCTATTGCACTTTTCATGTACTCGGAACATCACAAAGCACTTCACAACCCATTAAGTATTTTTGAAGTGCAGCCACCATGGTAATGTAGACAACACTGCAACTAATTTGTGCACAGCAAGCTCCCACAAACAGCAGTGAGATTAATGGTGAGATAATCTGTTTCAGTGATGTTGGTTGAGGGATAAATATTGGCCAGAGCACCAGAGAGAACTCCCCGCCCCTCTTTCAAAAGTGCCGAGATCTCTTTCAGCCACGAGAATGGCTGACAGCGCCTTTGTTTAATGTTGAAGCTAAAAGACAGTACCTCTGGCAATGCAGCACTCTCCTATGCAGCAGTCCACATTTAATGCTGAAATCTCTGGAGTATGGAGTGAATCCATCGCCTTCTGACTCGAGAGGCAAGAGTGCTACTCACTGAACTGTTGCTGAAAAAGCACAACTGATGTGGAGAATGCTGGATCGTAAAGAGGAGGAAGAGAACAGGAAGAAGTGGGAGGGTGAAAGAGGGGGGTAAAGAGAGAGTGGGAAACAAGGAAGAACAGGCCAAGAGAGAGAGTGGGCCTGTAGCATATCAACTGTGATGGTGGTGTAGTGACACTACCAGTATTACGTGTTGATCTTCTCATGTATTGTAACCACTTGACTTTCAATTACCTAATTTAGAGATTAGAGCTGAGGTTACTGAGATCATAGATGCTGGAAGAGACGCCAATGGGTCACTTCTCCAGGGAAAGCACAGAATCTCTGGCTGCCCCTAAGGGAAGGACACAGGCTGCTTCCTACTTCACAGAATCACAGAATTGTTGCAGCACAGGAGGCCATTCGGCCCATTGTGTCTGAACCAGCTCTCTGAATGAGCAATAGTGCCATTCCCCTGTCTTTCTCCTGTAACCCTGCACATTCTTACTTTTCAGATAATTTTGAATGCTTCAGTTGACCTTGCCCCCGCCACACTCTCGGGCAATGCATTTCAGACTAAAACTGCAAGAAAAAGATTTTCCTCATATTGTCCTTGCTTCTTTGCCAATTACTTTAAACCTGTGCTGTTTCATTCTTGATCCTTTCACAAGTGGGAACAATCTCTTCCTATCTATTCTGTCCAGACCCCTCATGATTTTGAATACTTCTATCAGATCTCCTCGCAGCCTTCACTTCTACAAGGAAAACAGTCCCAACTTCTCCAATCTATCATCTTAACAGAAGTTCCGCATCCTTGGAATCATTCTCATGAATCTTTTCCACAATCTCTCCAATGCGTTCACATCTTTCCTAAAGATCGGCGCCCAGAACTGGTGGGAATAGCTGACTTACACAGTCAAAGTGGGCTACCCACTGTTCTGACACTCAGACCAATCCAACAGTGGATGGCAGAACTGCCCATGTGTTTTGATGTGGCAAAGCATTTGGTGGTTGAGGAGTTGGGAGTGATAGGTTCAGTAGGCTCATCCACGGCCGAAAGCTATCTTGAGAACCCAGTTGGCGTAGGTTCTGTTGGGTCCATGGGTTGGTGTGTAATGGGTCATCAACTCACAAGGCAGCCACGAAGCTATGTCAAGATGTAGGAGAGGAGGTGTGACTGTGTGCAAATTTGGCTGCCATGTTTTCTACTTTTCAGAATCAACGACACCAAAAACAATGTACTTCAATGGCTAAGAAGCACTTAGGGATATTCTGAAGTTGTGAAAAGTGCTACATAAATGCAAGTTCTTTCTTTCCTTCTTTCCAACTTGACCCTCTTTCGAGTTAGGAGCCCACACCTATTCCATGTTTGACCATGCAAGTCTTTAATAAATAATTTTTGTACCAGAATATTTAACAAAAATAAACTTGTTCACATAAAGCCCCAAGATTTACATGATAATTTAAAAATTTAAGCCACAATTTTTCATTTCTTACAATAGAACTTTTTCATCAGTTTTTCTAAGATGAACCAGGACAGTGTGATGATCAACGGTGTATCACACCTGGAAACTTCACACCTGGAAACATCACACCTAGAAATCTCACACCTAGAAATGTCACAGCTGGAAATGTCACACCTGGAAATGTCACACCTGGAAATGTCACACCTGAATGTGTCACACCTGTATGTGTCACACCTGGAAATATCACACCTGGAAATATCACACCTGGAAACATCACACCTAGAAACATCACACCTAGAAATGTCACATCTGGAAATATCACACCTGGAAATGTCACACCTGAAACTCACACCTGGAAATATCAACACCTGGAAATATCACACCTGAATGTGTCACGCCTGGAAATGTCAACACCTGGAACTGTCAACACCTGGAAATGTCACACCTAGAAATGTCACATCTGGAAATGTCACATCTGGAAATGTCACACCTAGAAATGTCACATCTGGAAATGTTACACCTGGAAATGTCACACCTGAATGTGTCACACCTGGAAATGTCACGCCTGGAAATGTCACGCCTGAATGTGTCACACCTGGAAATGTCACACGTGAAACTGTCACACCTGGAAATATCAACACCTGGAAATGTCACACCTGAAAATGTCACAGCTGAAAATGTCACACCTGAATTTGTCACACCTGGAAATGTCACACCTGAAACTGTCACACCTGGAAATGTCACTCCTGGAAATGTCACTCCTGGAAATGTCACTCCTGGAAATGTCACACCTGCAAGTCTATGACTTCAAACTTCTAGACTCAAACATTCCATTCACAAAGCAGCACAAAGGATAACTGAGCTGATAAGATGCCAATGAACAAGTATTACATATTTTAAAACCGAAGAAAAAGATGAAAGATTGTGATTAGCCTCCAAATGACCTGAAAATGGGCCATTTCATAGCTAATGGTTTTATGTATTTCACTACTTAGAGTTTCAGACACTGGTAGAAATCTGAGGAATACATTTGCAAATGTGATGCTGGGTCAGCAATGTGCTAGGTATGAGAAGTGTGATGAGGCGGAAGTATTACGTACATGTACATTTCTTAAAACCTTATCCAAATCATAGAGTACAGAAAGAAGCCATTTAGCCCATTGTGTCTGTATCAGCTCCTTGAGAGACCTTTCCAATGCACTTCTCTGCTTTTCCCTCATAGCCCAGCCATTTTTTCTTTTCAATTCTCTTTGAAAATTATGTTTGAATAGTGCTTCCACCGCCCTTTCGGACAGTGCATTCCAGATCACAAATCACTGCACACAAAAAATAAAATTCTCCTCCTCTTGCCTCTGGTCCTTTTTCCAATTATCTAAATCCGTGTCCTCTGGTTACCACCAGTCAGCCCTGTGGAAACAATTTCTTTGTCCTAAACCCCTCATAATTTACAGCACTTCTATTAATTTTCCCCTTAACTTTCTCTGCTCCAAGGAGAACAATCCCAACTTCTCCAGTTTCTCCACATAACGGAAGTCCCTCAACCCTGGTCCCATTCCAGTTAATCTCCCCTACAACCATTCCAAGGCCTTGGCATCCTCCCTAAAACGTGGTGCCAAGAATTGAACACAATTTACTCCTGCTAGAGCCTAATTAGTGCTTTATAAAGGTCTAGCAAAACGTTCCTGCTTTGTAATAAAAATAGAAAACTCTGGAAAAACTCAGTATCTGTGGAAAGGGAAACAGAGTTATCGTTTCGAGTCTGTATGACTCTTCTTCAGAGCTAAAGAGAAGTAGAAATGTGATGGAATTTATACTGTTTAAGAGGGGGTGGAACAGGCAAAGCTAGATAGAAGGTCAGGGATAAGTGGGGGCTAAGGAGAGATTGACAAAGATGTCGTGGACACGAAATAAAGGGAGTGTTAATGGTAGCGGTGAGGACTAAAGAAGATACTGATAGCGGCAGAAAGGTAGGAAAGCAGAATGTGTTAATAGCAGAACCAGGGTCAGCACTCTGTGAAAGAACAACATGTAGCAAGTGACAGACGGCCCTTTGTGGGGGTGGGGGGAGGGGGCAGTGGTGGGAAAAAGGATTTAAAAAGAGATTTAAAAAGGGGGGATGAAAAGGGATAAAACAATGAATTAAAATGAAAATAAGTAAATAAAAAATAGAGAATTTTAAAAAAAAAGGGATTTAAAAAAAGGTGACGATAGAGGAGAGTTTTCATGGTCCCTGCTTTGTAAATTGTTTACATAAAGGTGTGTGTCAACGTATCCGTTTGAAGCAAAACAGAATCAAAGGGGAACTAGATCTGTTACTGTTACAACTCACATTTATATAGCACCTTTTATTCATATTGCAAATGCTGTGACAACTGAGTGCATGGTCTAGTTGTGATTAAGGGCAGCTGATACTAATCGAGGAAAGGTTAGGGCACATATATAAGAACCAGTCCCTACCTGTGTGTAGGGGGAACCGTGGGGAAAGGAAAAGTAGTCTGTGTTTATACTAGGTTTTGTGAATGGACCTATGTTGAAGGCCCACTGGTACCAGCTTCTTCCTTTACCAGACGGATGGTCACCTGAATAACACCTTTAATGTGTTAAAAACATTCCAAGGTGCACTCAGCCAATTATGAGGAACTATTAGGACAGCTGACCCAAAACTTGGTCAAAGAGGTGGATTTTAAGGAGAAACTTAAACAAGGTGAGAGAGGTGGAGAGGTTTAGGGAGGGAATTCAGACAACTGAACACACGGCCACCAATGGTGGAGCGATGGAAATCGGAGGTGCGCAGGAAACCAGAATTGAAGGAGTGCAGGGCTCTTGGAGGGTTGTGGGGGGGTTGCAGGAGTTTACAGGGATAAGGAGGAGTGAGGCCATAGAGAGATTTGAAAGTAGAACTTAGAATTTTAAAATTGAGGTGTTTCGGACAGGGAGCCTATATAGATCACCAAACATAGAGGGGTGAATGAGGGGAGCTTGGTGCAAGTCAAGATGTGGGCAGCAGAGTTCTGGATGGGATCAAGCTTATGGAAGGTGATGGCTGGGAGGCCAGCTGGGGAGGCATTGGGGTATTCAAGTTACGTGGTCCCGAAGCTTTCTGAAATAGCTAGATCTGACTAAAAATAATTCCTGCTCAATTAATCAACTGCAGAGACCACTTACCCTGGTGTGTTGACCCAGACAATGCCCACATGGCAGAAGTAAACGCACTCTGTGTCTTGCATGTTGCTGCAGGAGCAGCGTTTCTCCCTGTGTCGAATCGAATGGACCTCCCCCAGTCCCTGATCGCCGGTTGTCTCTGAATTGGCTAAGTCTCCAGCAGGAGGCGCTGAACTCCCTGCGGCAACAAAAAAATATAAAGTACTGGGGGGAGGCACTTAAAATCGCGTTGGTGCACTTTCACTCCATTTCCTTTAGTACTCATTCACAGGACACTGGTATTGATGGTAAGACCAGAATTTATTGTTCATCCCGATACAGCTTGCTAGACCATTTCAGAGGGCACTTAAGAGTCAACCACATTGCTGTGGGCCTGGAGTCACATGTAGGCCAGGCCAGGTAAGGGTGACAGATTTCCTTCCCTAAAGGGCCTTGGTGGACCAGATGGGTTTTTACAAACAGTCTGGTAGTTTCACGGTCACCATTATTGGTATTAGCTTTTTATTTCGAATGTAATTAATTAAATGAATTTGAGTTCCACGGTGAGATTTGAACTCATGACTCCAAATCAGTAGTGCAGGCTTCCGAACTATTAGCCCAGTAAGACAACCATACTGTACCACACCAACAGGACAATGTTAGTGCTTTAATTATGAATAATACCATTTGGGCCACAGAATGTTGTGTATCACATCAAAGATTCAACAAAGAGGGAAGAAGATTACAAAGTTACAGATTCTGCAAAAAAGATTTGCAAGACCGATGGTTCTAGCCTCTCAGTTATGCTACCATGAAGGACTGAGCAGGCTGTGGCTCTTTTCTCTGGGAAAGAGAAGGCTGGCAGGCAAACTGATTGACGTGTTTAAGACTATGAACAGGTTTGACAGGATAGGGATGTTTTCACTTGCGGGTGAGTTCAAACCTCAGCTTCACAGAAAAAGGACCATTGGCTCAGCTGGTCCATGTTGGCTCCATGTGAGCCTCCTCCCACCCCTACTTACTTAAGAAGAAAAACTTTCCATTCCTTTCTCCCTCATGTTTATTTCGCTTCCCCATAAATGCATCTATGTGAGTCGCTTCAGTTACTCCTTATGGTAGCACGTTCTTGGTGCTCACCACTCTCTGGGTAAAGAAGTTTCTCCTGAATTCTTATTGGGTTTATTAGTGACTAGCATATATTTATGGCAGCTATCTGGCCTCCCCACAAGTGGAAACATCTCCTCTACGTCTACCTTATCAAACCTTTGCTCAGACTTCCATTAGATCATCCCTCGGCCTTCTCTTTTCTAGTGACACCTCCCCCGCTGGAAGAAAGATATGGCGAGGATTCTGAGGCCAGAGAAGCAGTCTGTCACAGGCCCAGGATAGGTGAGAACATTCAAGATATTTGTAGCCGTATAAGGCAGCCAAACACCCTGTACCCTCTAGTTTTGGCCTCCTTATTTAAGGAAGGACAAACTTGCATTGGAAGCAGTACAGCGAAGGTTCACTAAATTGGTCCCTGGAATGAGAGGGTTGTCCTGTGATGAAAGGCTGAGTAAAATGTTCTCCGGAATTTAGAAGGATGAGAGGCGATCTCATTGAAACAAGGGGTTTGATGTGGTGGACGCGGAGAGATTGTTTCCGCTGGTCGGGGAATCAAAAACACCGGGGGCACAGTCTCAGGATAAGTGGCCGACCATTTAGGGGTGAGAGGAGGGGAAATTACTTCACTCAAAGGCTTGTGAATCTTTGGAATTCTCTACCCCGGAGGGTTGTGGATGATCCATCGTGAATATATTTAAGGCTGTGGGACAGGCAGGTTTTTGGTCTCTCAGGGAATTGAAAGTTATGGGGAGCGGGTTGGAAAGTAGAGTTGAAGTCGAAGATCAGCCATAATCATACTGAATGGCGGAGCAGGCTTGACAGGCCACGTGGGACAGAATTTTACGGCCCTGTCATAGCGGAGACGGGGCTGTAAAATGTGGCGTGTCGTTCTAAACTCCATTGGCTTCGGCGGGACCATAAAATCCCGCTGTCGTAAAACTTCCGCTCATGGTCTACTCTTGCTCCTATTTCTTGTGTCCTCATGCACCCTCAGGTACGATGTTCACGATGTATTAGAATCGAACTGAGGAAAAATGTGCTATCTTGGCTCATTTGGTAGCACTCTTACCTCTGGATTACAAGATTCCTGGTTCAAATCCCACTTCAGGGACTGAGCACAAAAATCCAAGGCTGACCCTCCCAGTGCAGTACTGAGGGCATGCTGCGCTGTTGGAGGTACTGCTGGTGAGGATGAGGTGTTCGACTGAAGCCCTAACAGCCTGCTTGGGTGGCCATGGTGCTAACTTGAAGAAAATTGGGGGAGTTAACCCCAGGTTCCTGGCCAATATTTACCCCTCAGTCAACATCACACAAAGGAAGACGATGAGCTGGTTAATGTCACGTTGCTGCTTGTGGCAGTTTGCTGAATGAAAATGAGCTGTTGTTTGTCCTTCCAGCCTTCAAGAAGTAACTCATTGGCTGCATTGCCAGAAGCCAACTTCATGTCTCGTGGTCATGAAAAGTGATATATAAATGCAAATCTTTCTTTCAGAGAGAGAAAAAAATATCACCAAGGTTACAGCTCAGCAACGAACCGACCTGATTCACAATTAGGAAGTTGCAGAAATTTTATGCTGTTGCTGTCGGTTATGGTCATTGAGGTTTTTCAAGACAGGAACCAGGGAGTGGGAGTGGGAGTGGGGGTAAAGGTTACTCAGAGGGCAGGATTTTGAGGTCTTCGGGCGAGCGGAGCCGGCGGGCCCAGGAGCGGCCGGGAAACGGCCCACCGCCCACAGTCGGCCTCCGAACGTGATTTCACGCTGCCGGGCCGAATGAGGGCCAGCCAGTGTGAAACGGGCGCTGAAAAGCTCAGCGCTGCCAGGGTGGGGTGGGGGGGGGGGGGGGGGTGGGGTGGGGGGGTGGGTGGAGGGTGAGCGCTGAAGTCTGCGCGGGCGCGGGAGGGAACGCGCACTGAAAACTCCCCGAAGGCAGAGAGCTGCGTCAGGCAGCTGAAGAATTTTAAACCCTTAAATCAAGATGTTAAAACCCCCGACAACGTTTCCACACGTAAAGAATCCCTCACCTAAACATGTTGACGATAAAAAATTCCGCTCAAACGATTTAAAAAAAATTATTATCGGAAGCCTCACCCCACCTTTGGACGAGGTTTCCTCACAAATCCAAAGGCTGCCCGGCCGACTCGCCCGCCCACCCGCCAACCATAACGTTGGATGGACAGTGAAAAATAGCGGTCAATTAATTGATTAATGACCTTATTAGGCCTCTTAATTGTTGGCGGATGCGCCGCCGACTCTCGCATGCGGCCGCCGACCGAAATATCGCGAGCTATTTTACGCCCGATCGGGTCAGGCACGCGCCCGGCTGCCCGCCCGCCCGCCTGTGGGACATAAAATGCTGCCCAGAGTGGCAGAAGTTGAGAAGTGGCGCTCCACGAGGATCAGTGGGACCGCCGCTGTTCACAATTTACACCAGCGATTCGGACTTTGAAACCAAATACACAGTTTCTCAATTCACGGACGGCACCAAAATTTGGGGGCAGAATGGTCAACACTGCGGAGGGCTGCGACAAGTCACAGGAAACTTGCAGAATGGGCAAATGATTGGCAAATGAAGTTCAACACCGATAAATGTGAGGTTGCACATTTTTGGTAGGAAGGGTAGGGAGGTCACTTATTACCTGGAAAGTGCGAGTCTAGGTGGGGTAGATGAACAAATGGATCCCTGAGTACAAATATACCCATCGCTCTAAGTTGTGCCGCAGGTTAGCAAGACCATTAAAAGAAAGCGAATCAAGCCCCAGGCTTTATTTCTAGAGGGATAGAATTGAAAAGTAGGAAAGTTGTACTATACCTGTATAAAACCTCGGTGGGATCACTCAGAGTACTGTGTGCACATCTGGTTGCCACTTAATAAAAAGGATATAGTGACACTGAAGAGGGTGCAGAGGAGATTTACAAGGATACCACCAGAAATGGGTGGGTATGCATTATCAGGAAATGATTGACAGGCTGGGTCTCTTCTCCTGAAAAAGGGGCAGCTGAGTGGTGGCTTTGTAGAGGTATTAAACATTCTGAAAGGTTTTGACTGGGTGGATACAGAGAGAATGTTTCCTCCTGTCGGGAAGGGCATAACTAGAGGCTGTCGATAGAAGATGGTCACAAGAAATCCAACAGGGAATTCAGGAGAAACTTATTTTCCCTAAGATTGGTAAGAATGTGGAGCTCATTACCATAGGAGATGGTTGAAATGGATAGTAAAGATGGATTAAGGGGAAGTTAGACAAGCTTATGAGGGACAGAGGAATAGAGGGTTACGATGGTAGATTTCAGCGAGGAAGGATTCAAGGAGGTTTGAGTGGACTAGCATGGACTGGTTAGGCTGAAAGGCCAGCTTCTGCACCTTGAATCCTTTGTACGAGTCTCACTGTGATAGTCCTCTGCTTCATTGGTCGTGCTTCTCGATGGAGTCAGAAACCACATTAATATGGACACCACCTTTATCTGCCAGAAGCCAACTTAATCCTGATTCTGAAAGGATGCGTGGACATTGGGCTGCCAGAAGATGAATGAAAGCGGCTGGGTAATCAGGTGCAGGATCCATTCTGGTGGACATGAAGGTATGGATTGACAGCAGGAGCCACATGACAATTATCCATTCCCTCCTATCATTGTGGACATTCAGGAATCTAATGAAAATTTGTTGCCTGCTCAAATCAATTCCAATCCCTCTTCCCACAAACGATGACACACCCCAAAACATGCGCTCAGTTTGTGTAGGTGTTGTGGGAACCCAGAACACCCTCGCAGCGTTTAGAGATAAGCATTCTATTGACTGGGTATAAAGGTTACAAAAGGCTTCCAGCACAGAAACAGGCCATTCAGCCCGAATGATCCCTGCTGGCGTTTGTGCTCCACACGAGCCTCCTCCTGCCTTAAACTACATCAGCGTATCTTTCTATTCCTTTCTCCCTCATGTACTTATCTAGCTTCCCTTAAAATGGATCTACACCATTCACCTCAATTACTTCTTATGGTGGGGAGGTCTGCATTGTTTGGTTATGGCCACAGACTGTCATTGCAAAATAGGAATGTCCTAGAATTGGAATGTACAAGCACTGGAGATTATGGTTAGATGGTTATGGGCATGGAAGGAATGTTCGTGTTGTAGCCTGTCAGTCTGCGAATCTCCGAGGGAAGAGTACAAAGATACAAAAATAACAATCACCATCTGCGGAAAGTGATTAAGCTGAAACCATCCTATCGTCTACTGAATTTGAACTTTCCCCTCACCCCACAGCACCACCCACCGCACCACCGCAGCACCCACCCCACCCCCCCCCCCACAAACCTTTTTCTCTTGCAAAGCAGTGATTTCATCGAAACCTTGGCAGCTATTTGATCCAGTTAGAGAGTTAAATTATATGCTGAAGCATACGTATTCACTGAGCTTTGCTCTGTTTAGAACAGAATTATGCTTCTATCATTCTGCAGCAACTAACTCTAACACATCGCAGCAGCAATAGAACAAAGAAGATATATCAGGCTGTCCAATGTGAAAGCTGATACAGAATACATTGTTTGCAGCTCTCTTCAATAAACATTAAGCTTTCTCAGTGTAACTCCACAACACGCAACGATCCATGTTGCTAAGGCTGCCCACGGCTCTCTCCTGGAGATACTGGGACAAAAAAAGAATTCATATTTCATGACCTCAGGACATCCCAAAGTGCTTTACGGCCAATGGCATTCACGTGAAGTGTACAGTCACTGTTGCAATGTCATGGAAGGCAAGTGGTGCGTAGCAAGCTCCCACAAACAGCAATGTGATAACCACAACCTGTTTTAGCTCCTGTTGGCTGAGGGATAAATAGTGGTGGGGATGGGGGGAGGAGAGCGTGGAGCACCCTCCTGATCTGCAGCAGTGAGCCGTGAGTTTTTTAAGTCCGCCTGAAAGAGTTTAATGTCTTCTCCAAAAGACTGCGTCTCCGGCGTGCAGTGACCCCCTCGGCACGTCAGCGGCGGCCGGAATTTTACTCCGTTCGTGCGGGCGCGCGCCCGACCCGGGATTGCGTGAAATTGCGCGGGAAGGCGTCGGGCGCACGTCCTAATGTCATCGCGCTCACACCCAACAAAAACGGTCAGCGGGCATGTGTGGAAGTCGGGAGCACGCCCACCGACAATTAAACGGTCAGTTAAGCCACTTGTCAGCGATTTTACGCTGCCCGTCCACTTTTAACGGTTCGCAGACAGGCCAAATGGCCAGGCGGCCTTCGCGTTTTCAATACAAAAATGCATCCAAATGCATCCAAATGCACCCCATCAGTCTACACTCGGTAATCAGTAAAGTGATAGAAGGTGCCATCAAAGGTTCTATCAAGCAGCATTTACTTAGTAATAACCTGCTCACTGATGCTCAGTTTGGATTCTGTCAGTTACACTTGGCTCCTGACCTCATTACATCCTTAGTCTGAACATGGACAAAATAGTTGAATTCCCGAGGTGAGGTGAGAGTGACTGCCCTTGACATCAAGGTAGCATTTGACCGAGTGTGGCATCAAGAAGCCCTAGCAAAACTGGAGTCAATGGGAATCAGGGCGAAAACTCTCTATTGCTTGAAGTCATACCTAGCACAAAGGAAGATGGTTGTGGTTGTTGGAGGTCAATCATCTCAGTTCCAGGACATCACTGCAGGAGTTCCTCAGGGTAATGTCCTCAGGTGCAATCATCTTCAGCTGCTTCATCAATGAACTTCCCTCCATCATAAGGTCAGAAGTGAGGATGTTCGCTGATGATTGCACAATGTTCAGCACCATTCACGACTCCTCAGATACTGAAGCAGTCCATGTTCAAATGCAGCAAGACCTGGACAATATCCAGGCTTGGGCTGACAAGTGGCAAGTAACATTCACACCACACAAGTGCCAGGCAATGACCATCTCCAACAAGAGAGATTCTAACCATCACCCCTTGACATTCAATGGCATTACCATCACTGAATCCCCCACTATCAACATCCTGGGGGTTATCAATGACCAGAAACTGAATTGGACCAGCCATATAAATACTGTGGCTACAAGAGCTGGTCAGAGGCTGGGAATTCTGTGACGGGTAACTCACCTCCTGACTCCCTAAAGCCTGTCCGCCATCTACAAGGCACAAGTCAGGAGTGTGATGGAATACTCTCCACTTACCTGGATGAGTGCAGCTCTAATAACATTCATGAAGCTTCACACCCTCCAGGACAAAGCAGCCCACTTGATCAGTACCCAGCCAATGCCTCAAACACTCACTCCCTCCACCACTGTTGCACAGTGACAGTAGTGTTATCATCTCTACAAGGTGCACTGCAGCAACTCACCAAGGCTCCTTTCACAGCACCTCCCAACCCACGACCTCTACCTCACAAAAGCACAAGGACAGCAGACATGTGGGAAAATTACCACCTGAAAGTTCCCCTCCAAGCCACTCACCATCCTAACTTAGAAATATTTTTTTCTTAATACTTTCATGGGATGTAGGCATCGCTGGCAAGGCCAGTATTTGTTGCCCATCCCTAATTGCCCTTGAGCCGAGTGGCTTGCCAGACCATTTCAGAGGGGGCAGTTAAGAGTCAATCACATTGCTGTGGGTCTGGAGTCACATGTAGGCCAAACTGGGTAAGGATGGCAGATTTCCTTCCTTGAAAGGGCATTAGTGAACCAGATGGGTTTTTATAGCAATTGATTATGGTTGTCATGGTCACCACTGCTGTTTATATCAACGTTCCTTCACTGTCACTGGGTCAAAACCCTGCAACTCCCCACCCCCCCCCCCCCCGCCCTAAGAGCGCTGTGGGTGTACCTACACCACACCACATGGACTGCAGCAGTTCAAGAAGGGGGCTCACCACCCACCTTCTCAAGGGCCAGTTAGGGATGGATATTAATTTCTTGGTCTTGGCAGTGACACTCACATCCTGTGAAAGAATAAAAAAGATGGGGGGGGGGAAAGAAACGTGCCCCACAGCAATGTGCACTCTTGGATGGGAGACTGCAGGCAGTGAGTGGCTCAGCACTCCCTCTCTCAAGCATGCTCCCCAGCCCCTTCCCCATCACAGCAGGCTATTTCTGTGCGACACCGACCGCCACTATATCATCCGGACAGCTCAAGGGTTGTGTCGGAGGAGGGAAGGATGCCTGCAGTGACCCTGGGCAGCCACTCCAATGACAGGGGCAAGTCTCTCCCGGCCACATTCCTGAGGTTTATGTGGAATGGTAATGAAGAAGGTTCCACCTGTCACAGAAACACGATCAGCTTTTTCATCTCGGGATGTGTGACGGCTTTGAAAGCTCTCCCCACCCCAGGCGGCTGTTTGAGATATATCTTGTTCCAGTGGGAGGGCGGTGGGGAAGGGGAGAATTCTTTATTCCTGAGTTCAAGGCGTTGGGCGAAAAGGAAAAGGCAAAATAGACCAAAGTTACACAGAGAACCTGCAAAAGATGCATTTTTAAAAAAATACTGTGGATTGGAAGGAAAAAAACCCCCCACTGTTTTGGAAGGGCGCAGTTTAAACAAAAATAACACCTGAATTCTGACCTCTGCAGACAAGGTTAAACAGCCAAAACTGGACCCACAACCCGGTTTTTTTTTAAACATGATTATTTTTCATCAGATTCTTAGCTCGGATTATGGGGCAGTCTCTCAGTCAATGATGTAGAATTCGTGTAGCCCATTGGTATGCCTCTGATCTGATGGTTTTAGAGGGGAGCTGATGCATTCAGTATAATCTCTACTCAGTCTGCGATTCCCACCCTCCAGAGGGTTTGGAGAAAGCAAGGCTGTAATACTCACCTCCTGGAGTCAGACAGGGGCTGAGTGATATCGCCAGGACGCAGTGGACGTAGAAATTCATCTCCGCAAGTTCCACGGACAAAGGCACCAATGTATCGTTCCAGGGGCACAGGGTAAATCGCCTCTGTGCAAGATTCCTTCGGGTTACCTTATTAACACATCTGTCGGGGTACCTTAACACATCTGCATCTTGTGAACGAATGTAGGCTTGAGTGGGTTTTGAGTCCAGGCGATTCACACAAACAGGAAACTCTGTCTTTCTCTCCCTCTCCCTTTCTCTCTCTCTCACACACACACACTCGCTCCCAGTCCCTCCCTCTGTAGTAATCCTATCTGGAAATATCTCTATCACCCTCCCACATCGAATACCGAGAGAGAGCTGCAAGCCTCACGTTGTCAGCCACCTGCCAGTGCCCAGGTTGAACCTCATCTGGAGAGAGAGGGAGACAGAGAGAGAGAGAGAGAGAGAGGGGGAGAGGGAGAGAAAGAGGGAAATAGAGCTTGGGGGCAGTTCATGGGCGGGGGGGGGGGTGTGAATATGAGGGAAGCTGAGCCCATTTGTTTCTGACAGTATCATTGCTAACGCCGGCCACAGCGTGTAGGAACAAAGGGAAACTACCGTCAACTTTTAATATCCTACTCCACCAACCTTCTACCTATCCGTGGATCAAACCGCGACCCTATTCTTCCTCCTCAGTTCAACTGTTAATTCACTTATGGTCAGCACCTTCCTTCAGATAAGCGAGCAATCAGTTGTTGCTCATGCATTAATGGCTTTTACTCAATTACCCTCCCCAACCCCAGAGGAGCATTTCAAGGGCGTTTGGGATTTTGTGTGTGTGTGTGTGTATTATTCTCGTCTTATTTATTGGTTTTTATCAGGAAGACAGCCTGGAGGGAGAGGGAGAGGGAGAGAGAGGGGGAGAAGAGAGGGAGAGCAGAAGGAGAGAGGAAGTTGGGGGGTGGGGGGGAAGAGATAGAGGGAGATAAAGGTAGACAGAGATAGAGAGGGGAGAAAGAGAAATAGAGGAAGAGAGATGGAGAAAGATGAAGAGATATAAGGAGAGAGAGAGAGAGAGAGATAGAGAGAGAAATAGAGAGGGGGAAGACAGAGAGAGAGAGAGAGATCAGTCAGTTCCTGCCCAGATAGTAATCATCAAGTTTTACTGCATAGCAGAGTGGTAATGCTACTGGACTGGTAATCCAGAGGAATGCTCTGGGGACATGAGGTCAAATCCCACCATGGGCTTTCTATTAATAAAAAAAAATCAATTAATAAAACAATCTGGAAATTACTCAAATGTCCTTCAGGGAAATAAATCTGCCATCCTTACCTGTCTGGCTGAATGTGGCTGACTCTTAACTGCCCCCTGAGTAAGGGAAATTAGGGATAGACAGCAAATATTGCCAGTGATGCCACATCCATAAAAGAATTTTAAAAGGTGGCCATTCAGCCCATGTATGCCAGTTCTTTGAAATTAGTCCTACTATCCCCTCTGTCCCCATAGCCCTACAAGTTCCCTATTTTTGGGACACCCAATTCCATTTTGTGTCACTGCCTGAAGACATTATGTGTGACGGGCAGGACCCTGGTTCACATGTGGCCAGGCGGCACCCCTGTTCCACCACCCTCCCACCCGACCCCAACCCCCCCCCACCCCCCAACCCCCCAGCCAACCAGCTTCCCAATGGCCCTGTGGCGTCCCTGGTCTGGTCTGGTCTGGTTCAGGCTGTGTGGCTATTTGTGAGGGCCCCTGTGTGGAGACCAGAGGCTGGAGGAACAGTTAAAAACCTCAGCCTCATTCAGGAGAGAAAAAATAAACTAGAAACCAAAGGAAACAGAAAAACTGTTGAAGAGGGAAAGGTGGATGGGTGGAGGGTAGAATGGGAAGAGCACAACAAAGAAATTGAGCCAAACCAACATACATGGTCAAAGAAGCGATCCAGGCCATGTCTGCGGAATTAATTGAGAAATCTGAGAAGATTGGTTTAGAAGATTGAGAGGTGATCATAGAAGATCCTGAGGGGACTTGACAGGGTAGATGCTGAGAGGATATTTTCCCTTGTGGGACAGACTAGAACTGAGGGACATAGTTCAAAAATAAGGCGTCTCCCATTTAAGTCGGAGATGAGGAGAATTTTTTTTCTCTCAGGGGGCCATGAATCTTTGGAACTCTCTTCCCCAGAGAGTGGTAGAGGCAGGGTCAATGAATATTTAGGGCTGAATTAGGCACATTCTTGATTAACAAGGGAGACAAAGGGTATTGGGGGACAGGCAGGCAGGAAAGTGGAGTTGAGGCCACAATCAGATCAGCCATGATCTTATTGAATGGCAGGAGGAGGCTCAAGGGGCTGAGTGGCCTACTCCTGCTCCTAATTTGTATGTTTGTATGGTAACCAACATGTGTCGGACAAGCCTCTAAAGATGCATATTGCCATCTTTTATCACCAATAAAAAGCGTTCTCTTGTTTGGTAGGATATGTGCCCGTGTCGCCTGTGGCCATTAGTGCCTTAAGTCTCAACTGTCCTGAGCTAGGGCCCCCAAGAACAGTTGGGAATATGCCACAGTTATTGTTTCAACAAAGGGAAATGAGTCCCTTTGGTGAAGGGAGTGAAGAGGGGATTTGACAGAAAGCTCCGTATTTATCAGGGGCCGGTTAATAATGAACGCCACTTTCCAGTATGAATCCTTCAATTCAAGTTCCCTCCCAGAACCTTTAAGGATCAAGAGTCTGAATTTCTGTAATTTTGGAACTTATTAAACTCGCAATGTTTAACGTCAAGCCTATAAAGCAATAAAGGAAATCAGACCATTTGGCCCAACTAACCTATCCCAGTGTTTATGGATCAGGAGAAATTTGCTCCTATTAAATATTGGGAAGACTGGAACCATCGTCTTCAGTCCTTGCCACAATCTCTCTTCCCTAACCACCGATTTCATCCCTCTCCCTGGCAAACATTCGAGGTGAAACCAGACCATCCAAAGCCTTGGTGTTGTATTTGGCCCTGTAGTGAGCTTCCAACCACATATCCAAGCCATCAGCAGGACCATGTAGCTCCACCTCTGAAACAATGTCTGACTCCACCCCTGCCTCAGCTTATCTGCTGCTGAAGCCCTCATCCATCCTCTAGCCTTGACTGTTCCAATACTCCCCTGGACTACCTCGCATTTTCCACCCCACATAAACTTAAGCTCATCCTAAATTCTGCTGCCCATATCCTAACTCTCGCCAAGTCACATTCACTCATCACCCCTGAGTTTGCTTACCTCCTGGTTCCTCATATGCTGAAGTTGCAATTTTAAAATTCTCACCAATGTTTTCCAATCCCTCCATGGCCTCACCCCACCTCCCAATCCCTGTAACCACCTCTCCGTTATTGTTGGGTTGTCTCGGGAGACATTGCGTGTCTTCCTCTAATGAGAGAGCTGTATGGAGGCAAAAATCATTCCTTAAAAGTATTTTCATTAACATAACTAACTACATACGAGATTACAGAATGTCAGGACAGAGCTACTGCTCCTCTTTTAGGTTGTTCTCACTCATCTTTCTCTGAGTGACATCATTATGACATAGCTCCTTGTGAACATACTCAGTAGCTATTATTAGAGTAGTGTTAGAGTTAACCCCTTACCCTATATCCTCCAGCCTTACAACCCTCTGAGATATTTAGTCCCTAATTCTGGCCTCTTCTTTATACCCAATTTTAATTGCTCCACCTTCAACTGCCTAGGCCCTATGGCTGGGAATTAATTCGTAAACCTCTCTGCCGCTATATCTACCTTCTATCCTTTAAGAGGTTCTTGAAAATGTGTTGTTGTAATATGCCTTTAAGGGATATCAGCATGACATCACTGGGAGAGAAGTGTGTCACGTGATCCAGTCTCAGTTTCACTTTTGCTTTGACCAGAGCACGCACACACAGCCCTGCTTTATACCCATGTATAACTGTTCTCATGTGCCTAGCCTTAATAAATGAACCCACAATATGTTTACCCAATCCCTTATGAGCGATTGGTGCCTGATATATCATTATAATAACACGACACATATTCAGCAGTGGTCAAACAGCCTGGTAGCAAGATTAAGCACAGGTACGACATGGTGAATAGCCTTGGATCATTCTACATGGCATGAGAAGATCCTCGATGTATTGGTCAGATGACATCGAAATCACAGCATTGGAGAGCGCTGAAATCGCAGTGTGGTGACAGTGAAGGAAAGTTTTGAGGATACAGTGCCGGGATGCTGCCCAAATAAAAAGCTGGTAAGTAGACGGATCCCTCATGGTGAGGTTGCCGCATGTAGCCTGTCAGTTCTGAGAGTGGGACAGTGTGTAGAGAGGACCAGCACCGGGCTAGCTCAGTTGAGAAAGGTGAGTGAAAGGTGTGGGCTGGATCGATAGTGAGCAAGCAAGAGTCAAACAAAAGAAGTCATAAAAATCAGGCTTCGGGAGTTGCTGAACAATACATTGACTAAAAAGAATTACTCTGTGGTGCGTTTATGCAACAACTCGACTTTGTGGGTGGAGTTTCAGGAAAGTGCGTGAAAGCGGCTCCAGCGACATTCGTCCCAGGTACCACAGGAGAAGAGGGGTCAAAGCGTTATTGTCAGAAAGTCCACAAAATTCTCAAAGTTTGACGTGGGAGGCAGCTGACCTACTATCTGAATTCAAATTGTTTAAACTGCATACAGAATCCTCAATTCAGGTGTGTCTGAACCAGACAAGCAAGCCATAAAAAATCAACTCAGTTGGGAATGAAGGTCTACACAGGGTGAACACATCAGGATTAACAGCAGAAGAGCTAAAGGATCCCTAAAAGATAGGGACTACATTGGAAGGCCAGTTCAGAATCAGGTTAAACTTCTGTATTCATCGACTAGGGTTCATATCATTCCAACAACAGCCTAAAGGATCTATAG
Organism: Cetorhinus maximus; assembly: GCF_964194155.1. NCBI lineage: Eukaryota > Metazoa > Chordata > Chondrichthyes > Lamniformes > Cetorhinidae > Cetorhinus > Cetorhinus maximus. The sequence goes on from NC_135892.1 coordinate 110,466,808, forward strand.
ACCACTTCACCAGCAGGTTTTTCAGATGCAGAGCTAGCAGGCAGATTCATTGATTTGGTGATCACATCCACTCCCACGGAAGCATCCCAGAAAGATCTGCTAGACACAGAAAAAACATACAGCATTGAAGCGCTGCTTAAGGATAAACAAAGTATGAAGAGATCCTTGCAGGTTGACAAAGCTTACAGGTCCTAAGTACAAATCCAATTGTCGACGCACTTACTCAAACACCCAAACCTAGTGAGACGTGTGGAATTTGTGGCCTTCTGCGTGCGCCAAGGAAATGCCCAGATTTCCAGCAATTCTCCAAGGCATGTGGCAGAAAGGGCCATTGGCAGCAGCAGCTACAAAGAGCCGGGCACTGATCCAAACAGACTGTACACAATGGGTACCTTCAAGCAACAAGACTGACCCTCCAGTATCCCGTCAGAAACATGTACATGAGGTGAATGACAAACCAGGAAATAACAATGATGTGCACGATGAGACCAGGAGCGTTGGACATGTCTAACACTGTCAATCTCATGGAAAACATAGAAGCCAACACACTGTCCAAAGTGTTTGCTAAGTTTTGAATTATCTGTCGTAATAAAGTTGGTAACTATTTCTTATTGACTAAAATTGACACGGGAACAAGTGCCAACATACTGCCTCCGCGGATTCTAAAAGACATGTATCCTCAAACGTGGAAGGCCACAGTGAAACTTCCAGCATACACTAGTTCACAAATTCCACGTTCAGGATCCACTGTCCCAGAGTGCAAGTATAATTAACCCTCCTGGGTGTCAGAGATGATTTACATGATGGCAACTAACAGCCCAGCGATTGCAGGTCTACCAGCATGTTAGGACCTCATGCTAGTAACAACCCATGGAATCAAACAGACAACACAAGGCAGATCAACCTCAGAAACTACTCTTATCACTTCAGTTCATGATCTAGCATTGAAATATCCAGAATGTTTCGTCAAAATTGGCAGTTTCAAGGGAGCTGCAGCATTACGCTTGCAGGAGAATGCAAGTCCATCAATTGACCCACCACATAAGTGCAGCATCCACTGAAGAGAAACTGAAGGTTGAACTAGACAAAATGGAGAAAGACAGAATCAGTAGAAGAGCACAGAGACTGGTGCAGCTCAATCACGTGTCATAAACAAGGATGAATTATTGAGAGCATGCTTTGATCCATGACATTTAAGTGCAGCTTTGAAACATTGTTCTTACAAAATACCCAGATTAGAAGAGTTAAATCTGAGGTTTACATGTGCAAAGTTCTTCTCAAAGCTTGATGCCAAGCATAGTTACTGGTCGGTACATCTCATGGAGAAACCCCAAGAGCTTACTACATTTTGTACCCAGTTTGGACGATATTGATCTCAACGAGTTCCTTTAGTGATCCTTGCAGGTAACCAGGATCCCTTTCAAACTCACATGGATCACATTTCATGCACTAGAGCAGGATGCATCTGTATTGCAGGTGACATTGCTGTTGTGGGAAGAACAAAGCAAGAACATGAACATGAGCAGGGAGGCAATGGCGCAGTGGTATTGTGGCTGGACTAGTAATCCAGAGAAACAGAGTAATGCTCTGGGGACTGTGGTTTGATTCTCATTACAGCAGAGGCTATTAAGTTGAATTCAATAAAAATCTGGAATTAAAAGTCTAATGGTGGCCACAAAACCATTGTTGATTGTTGTAAAAACCCATCTGGTTCACTAATGTCCTTTAGCAAAGGAAACCTGCTGTCCTAACCTGGTCTGGCCTACATGTGACTCCAGACCCACATCAATGTGGTTGACACTTAAATGACCGAGTAGTAATCCACTCAGCTGTATCAAACCACTACAAAATCTCAGAAAAGGAATGAAAGTGGACAGACCACCTGGCACCAGAAACGACAACAACAAACTCAGCCCTATCGACCCTGCAAAATCCTCCTTACTAGCATCTGGGGGCTAGTGCCAAAATGGGGAGCTGTCTCACAGACTAGTCAAGCAACAGCCTGACATAGTCATCCTCACGGAATCATACCTTACAGATAATGTCCCAGGCACCACCATCACCATCCCTGTCCCACTGGCAGGACAGACCCAGGAAGGTGGCGGCACAGTGGTATACAGTCGGGAAGGAGTTGTCCTGGGAGTCATCAACATTGACTCCCGACCCCATGAAGTCTCATGGCATCAGGTCAAACATGGACAAGGAAACCTCCACATACAGCTCTTCCTCAGCTCATGAATCAGTGCTCTCCCATGTTGAACACCACTTGGAGGTAGCACTGAGGGTGGCAAGGGCACAGAATGTACTCTAGTTGGGGGACTTCAATGTGCTCGGTAGCACCACTGCTGGCCGAGTCCTAAAGGACATAACTGCCAGACTAGGTCTGTGGCAGGTGGTGAGGGGACCAACAAGAGGGAAAAACATACTTGACCTCATCCTCACCAACCTGCCTGTCGCAGATGTATCTGTCCATGACAGTATCGGTAGGAGTGACCACCGCACAGGCCTTGTGGAGACAAAAGTCCCGCCTTCACATTGAGGATACGCTCTATCGTGTTGTGTGGCACTACCGCTGTGCTAAATGGGATAGATTTCGAACAGATCTAGCAACTCAACTGAACTGGACTAGCCACATAAGTACTACGACTAGAAGAGCAGTCAGAGGCTAGGAATCGTGTGAGGATTAACTCACCTCCTGATTCCCAAAGGCCTGTCCACCATCTACAAGGCACAAGTCAGGAGTGTGATGGAATACTCTCCACTTGCCTGGATGAGTGCAGCTCCCCCAACACTGAAGAAGCTGGACACTGTCCAGGACAAAGCAGCCTGCTTGATTGGCACCACATCCACAAACATTCACTCCCTCCACCACCGATGCACAGTGGCACCAGTGTGTACCATCTACAAGATGCACTGCAGGAATTCACCAAGGCTCCTCAGACAGCACCTTCCAAACCCACAACCACTACCACCTAGAAGGACAAGGGCCGCAAATAGATGGGAACACCACTGCCTGGAGGCTCCCCTCCAAGTCACTCACCATCCTGACTTGGAAATATATTGCCATTCCTTCACTGTCACTGGGTCAAAATTCTGGAACTCCCTTCCCTAATAGCACTGTGGGTGTACCTATGCCACATGGACTGCAGCAGTTCAAGAAGGCAGCTCACCACCACCTTCTCACGGGCAATTAGGGATGGGCAATAAATGCTGGCCCAGCCAGCGAAACCCACATCCCATGAATGAATAATAAAAAACATAAGATTGGGCATCCATGAGGCTCTGTGGGCCATCAGTAGCAGCAGAATTGTACTCAAACATAATCTGTAACCTCATGGCCCGGCATATCCCCTCCTCTACCACTACCATCAAGCCAGTGGATCAACCATGGTTCAATGAAGAGTGCAGGAGGGCATGCCAGGAGCAGCACCAGTTATACCTAAAAAAATGAGGTGTCAACCTGGTGAAGCTATAACACAGGACTACTTGCGTGCCAAACAGCATAAGCAGCAAGTGATAGACAGAGCTAAGCAATCTCACAACTAATGGATCAGATCAAAGCTCTGCAGTCCTGACACATCCAGTCGTGAATGCTGTGGACAATTAAACAACTCATTGGAGGAGGAGGTTCCACAAATATCCCCATCCTCAATGATGGAGGAACCCAGCACATCAGTGCAAAAGATAAGGCTGAAGCATTTACTACAATCTGGATGATCCATCTCGGCCCCTCCGGAGGTCCCTAGTGTCACAGGTGCCAGTCTTCAGCCAATTCAATTTACTCCAGGTGATATCAAGAAATGGCTGAAGGCACTGGATACTGCAAAGGCTATGGGCCCTAACAATATTCTGACAATAGTACTGAAGACTTGTGCCCCAGCCAAGCTGTTCCAGTACAGCTACAACACTGGCATCTACCCGGCTATGTGGAAAATTGCCCAGGTATGTCCTGTACACAAAAAGCAGGACAAATCTAACCCGACCAATTACCGCCCCATCAGTCTACCCTCCATCATCAACAAAGTGATGGAGGGGGTCATCAACAGTGCTATCAAGTGGCACTTGCTTAGTAATAACCTGCTCACTGACACTCAGTTTGGGTTCCACCAGGGCCACTCAGCTCCTGACCTCATTACAGCTTTGGTTCAAGCATGGACAAAAGAGCTGAACTCCTGAAGTGAGGTGAGAGTGACTGCCCTTGACATCAAGGCAGCATTTGACTGAGTGTGGCATCAAGGAGCCCTAGCAAAACTGGAGTCAATGGGAATCAGGGGAAATACTCTCCAATGGTTGGAGTCATACCTAGCGCATAGGAAGATGGTTGTGGTTTTTGGAGGTCAGTCATCTCAGCTCCAGGACATCACTGCAGGAGTTCCTCAGGGTAGTGTCCTAGGCCCAACCATCTTCAGCTGCTTCATCAATGACCTTCTCTCCATCATAAGATCAGAAGTGGGGATGTTCGCTGATGATTGCACAATGTTCAGCACCATTCACGACTCCTCAGACACTGAAGCAGTCCATGTCCAAATGCAGAATGACCTGGACAATATCCAGGCTTGGGCTGACAAGTGGCAAGTAACATTTGCACCACACAAGTGCCAGATAATGAGCACCTCCAACAAGAGAGAATCTAGCCATCACCCCTTGAGTTTCATTGGCATTACCATCACTGAATCCCCCAGTATCAACATCCTGGGAGTTACCATTGACCAGAAACTGAACTGGACTAGCCATATAAATACAGTGGCTACAAGAGCTGGTCAGAGGCTAGGAATCCTGTGATGAGTAACTCATCTCACCCATTTGCCTGGATGGGTGCAGCTCTCACAACACTCAAGAAGCTTGACACTGTCCAGGACAAAGCAGCCCGCTTGATTGACACCACATCCGCAAACATTCACTCCCTCCACCAGTGATGCACAGTGGCAGCAGTGTGTACCATCTACAAGATGCACTGCAGGAACTCACCAAGGCTCCTTAGACAGCACCTTCCAAACCCACAACTGCTACCATCTAGAATGTCAAGGCAGCAAATACATGGGAACACCACCACCTGGAAGTTCCCCTCCAAGTCACTCACCATCCTGACTTGGAAATATATCACCGTTCCTTCACTGTCACTGGACCAAAATCCTGGAATTCCTGTCCTAACAGCACTGAGGTTGTACCTACACCACATGGACTGCAGCGGTTCAAGAAGGCAGCTCACCACCACCTTCTCAAGGGGCAACTAAGGATGGGTAAAAAATGCTGGCCCAGCCAGTGAAGAGCACACCCCTTGAATGAATTTTAAAAATCTGCACTTATTGATGCAAGTGGCACGTAATAAACGATTGGCGTCCAACAGTCTGAAATGTACCGTCAACGCGCAGCAGAGCAATTTCTTCAGTTCTATTTATTCCAGCGCTGGTATATGTCCAGATCCAAGTCAAATAGAGGATATTAAAGCCATTCCAACTCCTCAAGATGAGGACAATCTTCGAAGATGTCTGGGTCTCTTTAATTTCTTGTCCCCATACATTCCCAATTTCGCTCAAAAATCGTCCTTACTAAGGGAATTGTTGAGAAAGGATGTGCCTTTCCTGTGACACGAAGACCACCGATACCTCTTCAAAGCACTGAAACCATCATTATCAGAAACATCGACATTGCAATGTCCTGAGCCTAGGGAGACAACTACCCTGGAGATAGATGCCGCACAGAAAGGTCTGGGAACACGCAGACTACAAAAAGGCAAACCAATTGCTTTAGTTTCAAAGTCTCTCTGTCTGTAACGCAATCCAACTACTCCAACATCAAGCAGGAAACATTAGCTTTAATGTTTGGAATCATGCATTTTGATACCTATCAATTTGACAAAAGATTTGTGGTAGATACCGACTACAAGTCACTGGAGATCACCACATGGTTGCAACGTCTCTTGATAATGATTCAAGGTTAAGACTGTGAGATCAGGTACAAGCAGATAACTTGATGATCACATCAGATATACTTAGCAGATTGCTTAATCCAGAGAAAACAGGACATGTATCCTTGGATCTACAAGTTGACCTCATTGACAATTAACTTGAAAATGTTCTTCAAATTGATCTTGTGCATTTTGCATAATACAAATGCCAGCAGCTACAAGGAGAAATAGTGAAAGATTCCACACTAACAGAAACTGTGGAAAACCATCACTGAAGGATGGCCTGCTTCAGTTCAGCATGTCCACGGACACATGAGACTGCTTTAGCATTGCCGGGATGATCTAGGCATCTCCTGGGAGGTCATTTTTAAAGGCAGCAGGTCATCATACTGGAATCCTTGCAACCTGATATTCTTCAGCAACATCATCACGCACACATAGGCTTAGATTGGATGAGATAACTCACAAGAGAGACGGTCTATTGGCTGGGTCTGAACAATGACATTGAAGTTATCGTCAAGAAGTGTGAGTCATGGCAAGAGCATAATGCAAGTCAGCGCAAAGCACCACTGATTCCATATGGAGTTCCTACCCATCCTTGGTCCTAAATCACATCTAACCTCTTTCATGTCCATGGCACTGGCTTCATCGTCATTGTCGACTACTTTACCAACTACCCCATTTGTTCGACAATTGCACACCCTCTAAGTGCTATTTTCATTTTATTTGGTGTGCTTAGTGAGATCATTACAGATAACAGTCCACAATGTTCTGGTAAGCCATTTCACGATATGTGTGAGAAGTGGTATATTGTTCGCACCACTTCTTCTCCTCATTACCCTAGATCTAGCGGCTCAGCTGAACGAATAATTTGCACCGTGAAATCCCTAATTCTCAAATGTAGACAGACCAAGCAAGATCTACACATTGCAAAGTCATATCTGAGAGTGACATCTTTAATTGCAACTATTCCATCATCGGCAGAGCTGACGTTTGGCAGACCAGTGCATACCAATTTCCTACTACTACCCATTCCACTCTCCTAGAAAGCAGAGAGCAGCTTTTAAAACTGCAAGAGAAGGTGACCAATGTGCATGATAAAAATGCAGGTACAGAGTTGCCAAGTTTACAGTTGGGACAACAAGTTCACATCCAGGATCCACACAAGGTACGTGATAAGGATTTGTTCAGAATCAAGGTCCCTATGAAGTCCTTACACACAAAGGCACAACAGTGACGTGCAACTGAGAACAAATCAGATCCATTCCAGCTCCTCAACCGCCGTACAGTCCTATTGCATCTAGGACAAGATCCTGAATGCAACCAGGAACAGCATCCAAGAATGGAAATCCCACAGATCACCGTGAGCAATTAAAGAAACCTCCAGACAAGGTTACCATCACAAGACCAGTGTGTACTAGCAGATTACCTCTATACTTTACAGACTCATGGATTCATCAGCTCTATACACTTATGTAATGGTAACTAAACGTGAACATGTATTGTAAGTAGCTATACTTCTTTGGAAATGGCAAAAGTATAGTTAAAGAGAAATGGGGGTTGTTATAATATGCCTTTAAGGAATATCAGCATGACAGCACTAGAAAGGAAATGTGTCGTGTGATCCAGTCTTGCTTTGAGCAGAGCACCTACACACAGCTCCGATGTCTTCAAGCTTTATACCTATGTAGAACGGTTCTCATGTGCCTAGTCTTAATAAATGAACCCACAATATGTTTACCCAATCCCTTATGAGTGATTGCTGCCTTTATATAATTATAATTACATGCCACCTACCTCTTTAACCAAGCTTTTCATCACCTTATGTGGCCGGTATCAAATTTTGTTTGATAACTCTCCTGTTGAGCATTTTGGGATGTTTTATTATGTTAAAGGCGCTGTATAAATGCAAGTTGTTGTTGTTGGTGTTTATACTCCACATGAGCCTCCTCGCACTCTAATTACTTCTTTCCACTCTGCCTCTCTATTCTTTTTCACCTTCACGCATAAATCAAGCCTCCCTTTAAATGCATTATGGCTTCAAGCATGCCTATGTAGCAGTGAATTCCACATTCTCACCATTCTCTGTATAAAGATGGTCCCCCTTGTAGCAATTATGGCTTTATTTAGTGTGTAATGTACCTTTAAGAATAGTGCTTGTTAGGAAAGGTCACATGATCTGTAGTAACCAATAGAAGAATAGTGCGGGCTACCTCAGCAGACAGAGTAGAGATAGAGTTGGAGTTGAAAGCACACGTGTAGTTACTGCTGTGTATGTGGTAAATAAACTTAATGTTTCCATCCAAGAAGTGTCTGCAGATCAACTCTATTGCAAATAGAACAACTCAGCCACCCTACGATACCACTGAACTACTTGGTTGCCCTGTTAGCCACTATCTTATATCGATGCTCCCCATGTCCTGGACTCAGCCACAACCAGAAATGGTTTCTCAGTACACACCCTTCAGGGAGGTGTAGCATTTTTTTGGGTGCTATGCGGCCAACTAATGTTCCAAAACAGTAGGCAGAGAAAGCGTGCATTCAATTCTATTAGGGAGTGCACCATCTGCCATATTAGATATGGACAAACCTGAGGCATCCTTTACCAGCCCAACCACAGGCCCTACATTCCCTTGCCCATCCTTGACTGAACCCTGAACCTATTTACCTGAGGGCCTCTGTGGTGCTAGCCGTATCGCCAGAGGAGAGTGCGAGAGGAGGACCCCGAGCCAGGCAGTCAGCAGCACCCAGAGGAGAGTGCAAGAGGAGGACCCTGGGCCAGGCAGTCACCAGCACCCAGAAGAGAGTGCAAGAGGAGGACCCTGGGTCAGGCAGTCAGCAGCACCTAGAGGAGAGTGCAAGAGGAGGACCCTGGGACAGGCAGTCAGCAGCACCTAGAGGAGAGTGCAAGAGGAGGACCCTGGGACAGGTAGAGCTGCACCCAGAGGAGAGTGTGAAAGGAAGACCCTGGGAATTGAGCACATGGAGAGCGGGCCTGCATGAGAAGGGCAACGGAGGTAGGAGATAAAAACAGGAGGCACAGAGCCCCTTCAAGCTGTTTCTACCTATCAGAGCTGAAGAGTGACATCATAGGAAAACAGGTAGGTGATTGGTGGGTATCTCTTCCGTGTCTCTTTTGATTGACCAAGTGGTTTGGATCAGGAGATGGTATTACAGCTGAAGAGTAAAGTTAAGAAATTCACTTTTAAAATATTTAACATCCAAATTAATTAATTAAATAGAATCGAGATGGCTGGGAAGGCGATGTGTTGCAGCTGTGGTATGTGGGAACTGGTGGGCGCAAGTGCGATCCACAGTGACCACATCTGCAGCAAGTGTTGGCTGCTCGAGGACCTTCGGCTCAGAGTTGATGAGCTGGAGTTGGAGCTGCTGACACTGTGACACATCAGGGAGGGGGAAAGTTACCTGGGCACTGTGTTTCAGGAGACAGTCACACCCCTTAGATTAATTACATCAAATTTGGATGTGGTCAGGGACCGGAGGGTGTGACTGCAAGTGAGACAGGTATGGGGATCCAAAATTTAGCTTTGGAGGAGCCTCAGCCTGTGCCCTTGCCCAAGAGCTACGAGGTTCTTGCTTCCGGTGTAGACGAGGGCACAGACTGCTGGGAGTATGAGCGAGCTGACCACAGCACTGTGGTACAGAGCACCATTCAGGTGGGGGGAGAAAAGAGAAATGTAGTAGTGATAAGAGATAGCATAGTTAGGGGAATAGACACTGCTCTCTGCAGCAAAGAGAGAGAGTCCCGAAGGCTGTGTTGCCTACCTGGTACTAAGGATAAGGAGGGGAAGGATCCAGTTGTCATGGTCCATGTAGGTACTAATGACTTAGGTAGGACTAGGAAAGATGTTCTGCTGAGGGGCTATGAGCAGGTTGGGGCTAAATTAGAAAACAGAGCCACTAAGGGAATAATCTCCAGATTATTACCTGAGCCACGTGCAAATTGGTATAGGGTAAATAAGACTAGAGAGGTAAATGCATGGCTCAAAAATTGGTGGGTTCTGATTCATGGGGCACTGGCACCAGTACTGGGGAAGGAGAGAGCTATTCCATTGGGACGGGCTTCATTTGAACCATGCTGGGACCAGTGTCCTGGCAAATCGTATAACTAAGGCTGTAGACAGGACTTAAAGCTAATTAGTGGGATGGAAGGGTTCAACTGAAGGGAAGTTTAAAAAATCAAAAAGACACGAGAGAGCAGAGGTTCAGGGATGTGAAGAGGCGAATGATAATCAAAGTGTGACATGAAGGGGCAGAAAATATAAGCAGAAGAGTGCCAGAATGAGTAATAATGGCAAAGCTTAAGGCTTTTTATCTGAATGAACGCAGCATTTGTAACAAGATAGATGAGTTGGCGACACAAATAGAAATAAATGAATATGACTTGATAGCTGTTACAGAGGTGTGGTTACAGGGTGACCAAGACTGGGAACTCAATATTCAAGGGCATTATTCCAGAACAATAGGTGAAAAGGAAAAGGTGGAGTAGCTTTGTTAATAAAGGAAAGTATCAGTGCGGTGGTGCATAGTGATATAGATCGTGATGTGAAATCAGTTTGGGTGGAAATAAGGAATAACAAGGGGAAGAAGTCACGGTGGGAGTTATCTATAAGTCTCCGAAGAGTTGCTTCACTGTAGAATAATGTATAAATCGGGAAATAATGGATACGTGTAATAAGGGTGCTACAAATGTCATGGGTGATTTTAATCTGCATATTGACAGAACAAATCAAATTGGCAAGGATAACATACAAGGTGAATTTGTAGAGTGCATCAGGCATTGTTTCTTAGAGCAATACAATGCCGTACCTACCTGGGAACAGGCTATTTTAGACCTGGTAATGTGTAATGAGATGGGATTAATAGGAGATGTCGTAGTTAAGGATCCTCTAGGGGCTAGCGATCACAGCATGGTAGAATTTAAAATTCAGTTTGAGGGTGAGCAACTCGGGTCTCAAACCAGTGTCCTCAACTTAAATAAGGGCAATATTAGAGGTTTGAAGAAAGAGTTGTCTAAAGTGGGCTGGGAAAATAGACTAAGGGGAAGGTGAGCGGATGAGCAGTGGCAGACATTTAAGCAGATATTTGGATTTCCAGAAGGCATTCGATAAGGTGCCACATAAAAGATTATTGCACAAGATAGGAGCTCATGGTATTAGGGGTAATGTTTTAGCATGGATTGAGGGTTGGTTAACACATAGAAGACAGAGAGTCGGGATTAACGAGTCTTTTTCAGGTTGGAAAGACGTAACTAGTGGAGTGCCACAAGGATCAGTCCTAGGGCCTCAATTCTTTCCTATCTATATCAATGACTTGGAGGAGGGGGCAGAGTGTAATGTATCCAAATTTTCTGATGATACAAAAATATTGGGAGGGCATTTGTGATGAGGACGTAAGGAATCCGGAAGGGGATATAGACAGGTTGAGTGAGTTGGCAAAGTCTTGTCAGATGGAGTTTAATGTAAGAAAGTGTGAGGTCATGCACTTTGTTAGGAAGAATCAAAAGTCAGACTATTATTTAAATGGAGAGAGACTCCACAAAAGTGCAGCACAGAGGGATCTGGGTGTTCTTGTGCATGAAACACAAAAAGTTAACATGCAGGTGCAGCAAGTAATTAAGAAGGCAAATGGAATTTTGGTCTGTATTGATAGGGGGTTGGAGTTTAAAAATAGGGAAACCTTGTTACAACAGTACAGGGTGTTGGTGAGGCCGCACTTGGAGTACTGTGTATAATTTCGGTCCCTGAATTTAAGGAACAATACACTGGCATTGGAGGCAGTTCAGGCTGATTCCTGGGATGAAGGGGTTGACTTATCAATAACAACTAACTAGGTTATGCCTTTATTCATTAGAGTTTAGAAGAATGAGGGATGATCATATTGAAATGTACAAGATTTCGAGGGGGCTTGACAAAGTAGATGTTGAGAAGATGTTTCCACTCGAATTAGGGGACATAGTTACAGAATATAACACTGAGATGCAAAGAAATGTCTTCTCTCTGAGGGTAGTGAATGTCTGGAAGAGAGCACTGTGGAGATGAGATCACTGAAAGTGTTTATTCACTTTCGCTTTGAGCAGAGCTCACACACATACTCACAGCTCTGATGTCTTCAGGCTTCCTTGAACAGAGGCCCGAACAATCCCCATCCACCACTACTCTCCTCCGTCTGGCTGAACTTGTTCTCACACTGAACAATTTCTCCTTAAACTCCTCTCACTTCCTCCAAATAAAAGGTGTGGCTATGGGTACCCGCATGGGCCCCAGCTATGCCTGTCTCTTTATGGGGTATGTGGAACATTCCTTGTTCCAGTCCTACTCTGGCCCCCTCCCACAACTCTTTCCCCAGTACATCGATGATTGCTTCGGTGCTGCTTCATGCTCTCGTCTGGACCTGGAAAAATTTATTAATTTTGCTTCCAATTTCCAACCCTCCATCATTTTCACATGGTCCATCTCTGACACTTCCCTCCCCTTCCCTGACCTCTCTGTCTCAATTTCTGGTGATAGACTGTCCACCGATATTCATTACAAGCCTACCGACTCCCATAGCTACCTCAACTACATCTCCTCACACCCCGCTTCCTGTAAGGACTCCATCCCATTCTCTCAGTTCCTTCGCCTCCGTCGCATCTGTTCTGATGATGCCACTTTCAAAAACAGTTCCTCTGACATGTCCTCCTTCTTCCTTAACCGAGGTTTTCCACCCACGGTTGTTGACAGGGCCCTCAACCATGTCCGCCCTCACACCTTCCTCTCCCTCCCAGAACCATGATAGGGTCCCCCTTGTCCTCACTTATCACCCCACCAGCCTCCGCATTCAAAGAATCATCCTCCGCCATTTCCACCAACTCCAGCATGATGCCACCACCAAACACATCTTTCCTTCACCCCCCCGGCGGCATTCCGCAGGGATCATTCCCTCCGGGACACCCTGGTCCACTCCTCCATCACGCCCTACACCTCAACCCCCTCCCACGGCATCTTCCCATGCAACTGCAGAAGGTGCAACATCTGCCCCTTTACTTCCCCTCTCCTCACCGTCCAAGGGCCCAAACACTCCTTTCAAGTGAAGCAGCATTTCACTTGCACTTCTGTCAATTTAGTTTACTGCATTCGCTGCTCCCAATGCAGTTTCCTCTACATTGGAGAGACCAAACGCAGACTGGGTGACCGCTTTGCAGAACACCTTCGGTCTGTCCGCAAGCATGACCCAGGCCTCCCCCCTTAAACCAGCTTATATTTCACCTCTCTTCTATTTTTGCTTAGTTCTGTTGAAGAGTCATACGGACTCGAAACGTTAACTGTGTTCCTCTCCGCAGATGCTGTCAGACCTGGTGAGTTTTTCCAGGTATTTTTGTTTTTGTTTTGGATTTCCAGAATCCGCAGTCTTTTGCTTTTAATTTTTTATTCACTGGATGTGGGCAACATCATGGTCAGAGGGCATTTCAGAGTCAACCAGATTACTGTGGGTTTGGAGTAACATGCAGGTACCAAGTAAATGGGCATGAGTGAACCAGATTGGTTTTTAAGAACAATTGGCAATAGTTTCATGGTCATCATTGGACTTATAATTCCAAACTTTTGTTACATTCAAATTTCACCATCTGCCATGGTGGGATTCAAACCTGGGTCCCCAGAGCATTACCCTGGATTTACTGGAATGCTAGTCTAGTGACAATACCACTATGCCACCACTTCCCACCTCTGTATAGCTGCCTCTCAATAAATGAATTCATAATGTGTTTACCCAGTCTCGTATGCGTGATTGTTGCCTGATATATCATTATAATAACATGGCACCTACTTCTTTAACCAAAGCATTAACAGGGCAACTAAATAATTCAGGGGGAACATCTTTATACAGAGAGTGGTGAGAATGAGGAATGAGGACTGAAGCAGCCCATGTCCAAATGCAGCAAGACCTGGACAATATCCAGGCTTGGGCTGACAAGCGGAAAGTAGCATTTGTGCCACACAAGTGCCAGGCAATGACCATCTCCAACAAGAGAGAATCTAACCATCACCCCATGACATTCAATGGCATTACCATCACTGAATCCCCCACTATCAACATACTGGGAGTTACCATTGACCAGAAACTGAACTGGATTAGCCATGTAAATATAGTGGCTACAAGAGCATGTCAGAGGCTAGGAATCCTGCGATGAGTAACTCACCTCCTGACTCCCCAGTGGCCTGTCCACCATCTACAAGGCACAAGTCAGGAGTGTGATGGAGTACTCCCCATTTGCCTGGATGAGTGCAGCTCCAACAACACTCAAGAAGCTTGACACCATCTGGGACAAAGCAGCCACTTGATTGGCACCCCTTCCACAAACATTCACTCCCTCCACCACTGACGCACAGTAGCAGCAGTGTGTACCATCTACAAGATGCACTACAGGAACTCACCATGCCTCTTTAGTCAGCACCTTCCAAACCCACAACCACTACCATCTAGAAGGACAAGGGTAGCTGACACATGGGAACACCACCACCTGAAAGTTCCCCTCCGAGCCACTCCCCACCCTGACTTGGAAATATATCACCGTTCCTTCACTGTCGCTGGGTCAAAATCCTGGAACTCCCTCCCTAACAGCACTGTGGATTTACCTACACCACATGGACTGCAGCGGTTCAAGAAGGCAGCTCACCACCACCTTCTCAAGGGCAACTAGGGATGGGCAATAAATGCTGGGCCCAGTCAGCGAAGCCCACATCCCTTGGATAAATTTTTAAAACTGTCTCCTGTCCCTTGAAAGATTGTCAACTGACAAAAATGTACAACTAAAAGAACACCTCAAAATATGGTACATGTTCAACACCACTGCATCAAGCAGGCTAAATTAGTTTCAATTGCTTTCTATTACAATGGATGTTGGGATCACCTTTCACAGAGCTCTTTGTTTCTTTTGTGGTAAAATACAACCAAATGACCCCATGCATGACAATGTGAAAGGGGATATTAAAATGGGAGTGCAGTAGGACAAGGGTGTGTGATGACAGCTATCCCCAAGATTCTGTCAATTCGGTTAAAAAAACACGAAAGGTGCAAAATGGAAGCTTTTGCAATTGTGGAGGTGACAGGCTGGGGGCGTGTGTGGAATTTGTAATATTTTAAAGAAGGGGGTGAGCTCAAAGGATGCCCCCCAACCCCCCACAGAAAATGTTAATTTTTGATGCATTTTTCAAGGATTTTCCAGCACTTTGAAGTGTTCCAGACGTTAATAGTCAATGAGTGTAACACAACATTACTCAATCAGATAGTATGGTAAATATCAATAGTTTGTATGCTTCCTCGCAACATTTTTAAGATGAATTGCAGAGATATATTTAAAGGGAAACTCGTTAAATACATGAACGAGAAATGAATAGAAAGAAAAACTGTTAGAAAACTTCTCCACCTCTTTCCTCCTTTAAGACACTTCGTAAAACCAACCTCTCTGACCTAGTTTTAAGTCATTTGTTCTAATCTATCCTTATGAGGCTCAAAATCATTTTGTTTAATCATGCTCCTGTGAAGCGCCTTTTAGCGCATCTTATTAATTTAAAAGTGCTACATAAATAGAAGTCATTGTTAAATAGATGAAGATTGGTGGGACAAGACTAGTGTGGAGTGCAAACATCAAGATGGGTTTGTTGGGCAAATGTCCAGTTTCAGTGCTGCACATTCAGGTACAATGGAAACACTTGACCAATCGGACACAGTAGAAACACTGGTCCAATCAGACACAACAAAACGCTGGACCAATCAGACACAGTAGAAACACTGGACCAATCAGACACAATAGAAATGCTGGACCAAGCAAACACAATAGAAACACTGGACCAATCAGACACAGTAGAAACACTGGTCCAATCAGACACAGTAGAAACACTGGATCAATCAGGCACGAGAAAAACACTGGACCAACTGGACACAATAGAAACATCGGACCAATCAGAACAATATAGTCATTTGACCAATCGGACACAGCTGAAATGCTGGACCAATCAGACGCAACAGAAACACTGGACCAATCAGATACAATAGAAACACTGGACCAATCAGAACACTAGAGTCACTGGACTGATTGGACACAATAGAAATACTGGACCAATCTGAAACATTAGACCAATCAGAAAGCCAATACATGAGCCTAAACCTTTTAAACAGGCAATGCAAATAAAATAAAAATTGGTCTTTGTGACACTTTCTTGTGTGAAGAGCATGTTGAAGTTATATGCTATACACTGGCGCCAGCTGGTCTTCTTGTAGAGGACTGTAGCAAAGGACAGGAAACCAAAATTCATTCAGGGTCCAAGCCAACTGCACCTTACCAAAGGATTACAACATGTTCAGTGAATAGAAGTTTTGTGGGATTGGCTGGCTATTGAGTGGTTTTCCAGCCGATGAAAGATTTTGTATGTTTACTTAAGCACGCGCACTTTGTTGAAAGCTGCTTTATTGTGATGTAGATAGTTATTCTGATGCAGCACTGAGGGAGCACTGCACTATCAGAGGGGTCACCTTCTGGATGAGTCATTAAACCCAGGCCCTGCCTGCCCTGTCAGTTGTATACGAAAGGACCTGAGGTATTATTTCGAAGAAGAACAGGGGCTTCTCCCTGGTGTCCTGGTTAACTTTTACCCCTCAGCTAATATCACTAACATAACAGATTTTATCTGGTCGTTTTCACATTGCTATTTGTGGGAGTTTGCTGTGTGTAAATTGGCTGCCCCGTTCCCACATTACGATAGTGACTCCCTTTCAAAGGTACTTCCTTGGCTGAAAAGCATTTGGGACATGCTGAGGCTGTGAAAGGTGCTATATAAATGCAAGTTTTATCCTTAAAAGCATTAACTGAAGTTAAGAAGGACTTCTTCATAGTTATTAACTTTGCAAATGCACTTATAAATGCCAAACTTAAATTACTCATAAAATCAGTTACTCATATAAACTCCACAGTTTGCTGTTGCACATAGCAGTGATGATGGCATACCATGAGTTTCCTGTGAATATAATGCTCTAACCGTAAGGAATTGTTTAACACGTTGGCCAGTCATCTTTCAAGAGAGAGCAGCGAGCTGACTCACATTCATAGCAAGTACTAAAACGCCTATTTTTAATTAGAGTTTCACAATGCTTGATATATTTCCCCAAAGTTGGTGGTGTAGGGAACGAAGGTGTCAGAACTCAGGGGAGAGACTGATCCTGGTCTAAGCCCAGTGCTGTGTATCAGTGGTAGTTCTGCATTAGAAGGATGTGGGTTCGAGTTCCTGTTGCAGAGACTTGGGCACCGACACTCCATTGAGGTACTGAGGGAGTGCTGCACTACTGGAGTTGTCATTGTTCGAATTCCTTGCCCCAGAGAGCTGTGGATGATCAGACGTTGAGAATAATCAAGAGAGAGATGGGTAGATTTTTGGATACTAAGGGAATGCCGGTTTACAGGGATAACACTGAAAGGTAGAGTTGAGATAGAAGACCTCATTGAAATGCAGAGCAGACTCGAAGGGCGGAATGACTAGTCTTGCTCATAACTCATATGTTCTTATGTCTCTTGGATGAACGTTAAACCAAGGCCTCAGCTGACCTCTCATTTGGATATAAACAGTCCCATATACTATTCCAATGATGACCAGAGCAGTCCTGGCATACATTGATCCCTAAACTAAAACATGATCTGGCTATGTTGTGTGTGCAAATTTGACAGATTTTCTTACATTACAGCAGTAGCTGCCCTTCAGGTGTTGTTTCATTGGCTGTCGAGTGCTTTCAGGCCCAGACAATTGCTGTGGATACAAACTCTCCCTTTCCCTGCCCACTTTCCAATTAGGGTCACGTCTTGCAGAGCGACGTTGACAGGCGGTGGAGTCGGTCAGTCATTCTGGAACAGCAGACCACACGAAAGGGGTCAAGGAAAACCGACTCAAGGGGACAGTGCACGCACGCAGAGGAAACAGTGTTGAAGGGAAGATGATGAGCAAGATGTTGACTGAATGGAAAAGTTTCAGTGTTAGGGAAGTGACAGCTCAGGGTCCTGCCAATGGCAAAGATCCGATCCCTTATGTTATAGCCATCTTCCAAAGAATGGATCAGCAGCATCTCAGCCTCCTGAGCTAACAACACCAGCATGGCATGAATAGCTCTTGCCGGTATGAAAAGCAGATGCTTGGCAACTGTTGCAGATGCAAATATTATGGTTATTACTCTGCCCAGTTGCCTGAGATGGTTTTATTGCCACAATGTTCAGGTGATACGAATAAAATACAGTTGAGACTTTGACGTAGATCGTGATCAATGTAAAACACTTTTTATTAATTTTTCTGCCAAACTCCATCTCACTTCCATAATGCCATGGAGATTTATAGCACAGCAGTAGGCCATTCAGCCCATCATTTCTATGCAGGTTAAATAACATAAAACATAAGGAATAGGTGCAGTTGTTGGCCATTCAGCCCGTCAAACCTGCTCCGTCATTCAATACTATCATGGCTGATCTTCTCAACTCCACTTACCCGCCCGCTCCCCATGTCCCTTGATTGTCTGAGAGATCAAAAATCTATCGATCACGCACTCAAATATATTCAACGATGGAGCACCCACAACCATCTTGGGTAGAGAATTCCAAAGATTCACACCCTATGGGTGGAGAAACCTCTCCTCATCCCAGTTCTAAATGATCAGCCCCTTAACCTGAGACTGTGCCTCTATGTTTCAGATTCCCCAGCCAGGGAAACAATCTCTCAATGTCCACCCTGTCAAGCCCCTTCACAATCTTATAGGTTTCAATGAGATCACCTCACATTCTTCTAAACTCCAAAGAATTTAAACCCAGTAAGCTCAGCTTCTCATAGGACAACCCTCTCATCCCAGAAACCTGTCTAGCGAATCTTCATTGTAACGTCTCCGAGGCTAATATATCAGTCCTTATATATGGAGACCAAAATTGCACACAATACCCACCAAAGCCTTACACAATTGCAGCAAGACTTCCTTATTCTTCTTTACTCTAAACTCATTGCAATAAAGGCAGGTATTACAATCTTCCTAACTCCCAGTCATGGCTTTGGGGAACAGTATCTATCTCCCTGACTATACTGTCTCATATCACTACCATATTCCTTTTCATTCCTCCCACTTGAATGGCATCCTGCATCATGGCGCAATGGTAACTTTGCCCATTTACCCAACAATCCTTGTTCTCATCCACCCAAGTAGCAAATATTTTGTACCTGTTGTTCAAGGTCAAGGGTTAAGGGTGATCCTGTATACCCTGTATCCACAAACCTGTCTGACTCTGTTGCACCCCCCGATCTCTGATTACTGACCAACTCTAAAGTTCTATTTAACCTTATAGGGATGTGACCACCTCTTAGAATAAGGTGCCCAGGTTACTCTCCTAGTTTGGAGAGAAAAGAAGACATTGGAGGTAAAATGAAAAGAATAAAAAGCAGCACCTCCTAACCCCTCTGGACTAAATTCCCACTTGCACCAAATGCCTGACTTTAGCATTGGTTTACAAAACACCTGATCACTCTGCTTTACATAGCTTCCACACCATGAGTAGTTCAAAACTGATCCCAGTGCTGATTGACTTGCCACCGTGCTGGGTTGCTGCTCTCAATGTATTTATCAGCTTGTGGAGTAAATGGTTAACACCAGGAGCACGTGATACTGATGTAACGACTGATGTAAATATGACGCAATGTCACGTGACTAAGAGACTGGGACCTGGTGGGAAGCAGATGTACAACCTCGTGTACAGTACTGAGATGTATATAGATCTGTAAATAAACAAGTGGCTAGTGGCCTATGGTACATTCTTAGGGTAACTGGTAAACCATAAAGAAACCTGATGGGCTACATCCTAGGGCCTTAAAAGAGGAGACTAATGAGGTAGTCGATATGCTGGTGTTAATTTTCCAAAATTCACTGGATTCTGGAAAGGGTCCATCAGACTGGAAAGTAGCAAATATAGCCCATCTATTCAAGAAGGGAGGGAGACAGAAAGCAGGAATCTATAGGCCTGTTAGCTTGATGTCTGTTGTGGGGAAGGTGTTAGAATCGACCATTAAGGAGGTTAATGCTGGGCATTTAGAGAAACTCTAAATCGGGAAAAGTCAGCATGATTTTGTGAAAGTGAAATCATGTTTAACCAACTTATGGAGTTCTTTGAAGGAACAACATGTGCTGTGGATAAAGGGGAACCTGTGGACGTGCTGTACTTGGATTCCAGAAGGCATTTGATAAGGTGCCACATCAAAGGTAATTGAGGAAAATGAAAGCACAAGGTGTAACAGATGAGCATGGATAGAAGATTGGCTGGCTGGCAGAAAACAGAGAATGCATAAATGGGTCTTTTCCTGATTAGCAGGAAGTGATGAGTGGAGTCCTGCAGGGATCTGTGCTGGGGCCTTAACTTTTTACAATTTACGTCAATGACTTAGATGAGGGGAGTGAAGACATGGTGGCTAAATTTGCAGATGACACAAAGATAGGTAGCAAAGTATGTTGTGAAGTGGATATAAGGATGTTGCAGGTGAATATAGATAGGTTGAATGAGTGGGCAAGAATCTGGCAGATAGGGTATAATGTAGGAAAATGTGAAGTTGTTCACTTTAGCAGGAAGAACAGAGTATTACTTAAATGGAGAAAGGCTGCAGAATTCTGAGGTGCAGAGGGATCCAGGTGTTGTAGTGCATGAGTCACAAGGAGTTAGTATGCAGGTACATCAAGTAATTAAAAAGGCTAATGGAATGTTATCCTTTTTTACAAGAGGGATTGAACATAAGAGTAAGGATGTTATGTTTCAGTTATACAGGGTATTGCTGAGCCCACATCTCGAATATTGTGTGCAGTTTTGGTTTCCTTATGTAGGGTGTAAATGTGTTGGAGGTGGTTCAGAGGAGGTTTACTACATTGATACCTGGAATGAGTGGGTTGTCTAATGAGGAAAGGTTAGACAGACTGGGGTTGTTTCCACTGGAGTTTAGAAGAGCAAGGGTGACTTGATTGAAGCATATAAGATCCTGAATGGTATTAACAAGGTGGACACCGAAATGATGTTTCCTCTTGTGAGTGAATCCAGAACTAGGAGGCACTATTTTAAAATTAGGGGTCGCCCTTTTAGGGCAGAGATGAGGAGAATATTCTTCTGTCAGAGGATTGTGCGACTTTGGAACTGTCTGCCTCAGAAGGTGGTGGAGGCGGAGTCACTGAATATTTTTAAGGCAGAGGTCGATAGACTCTTGTTAGGCAAGGGAATCAAAGGTTATCGGGGTTAGATGGGAATGTGGAATTGAAAACACAAACAGATCCACCATGATCTTAATGAATGGTGGAGCAGGCTCAAGGGGCCGAATGGCCTACTTCTGCTCCTATTTCATATGTTTGTGTGTTCGTAAACCCCATTTGGACTCGGAACCCAAGACGAAACATGACCCTTCCCTACAAAAATGCAGCAGTCCCTGCTTTAACTATTCCCTGTGGCTAAGCAATCTTTGCTCTTACAACTTCCTACATAAAGAAAATGCTTTTAACCTTTCTAGAAACCTAGGAACATAGGAACAGGAGGAGGCCATTCAACCCCTAAAGGATTTAGCTGCTTGACTGGGTCTGCGGCAGGTGGTGAGGGAACCAACATGAGGGAAAAACCTACTTGACCTCATCCTCAACAATCTACCTGTCACAGATGCATCTATCCATGGCATTATTGGTAGGAGTGACCACCACACAGTCCTTGTGAAGATGAAGACCCATCTTCACATTGAGGATACTCTCCATCGTGTTGTGTGGCACTACCGCCCATAATAAATGGAATAGATATCAAACAGGTTGAGCAACTCAAGACTGGGCATCCATGAGGTGCTGTGGGCCATCAGCAGCAGCAGAATTGTACTCGAACACAATCTGTAACCTCATGGTCCTGCATATCCCCACTCTACCATTACCATCAAGCTAGGGGACCCTGGTTCAATGAAAAGTGCAGGAGGGCATGCCAGGAGCAGCACCAGGCATACCTAAAAATGAGGTGTCAGCTTGATGAAGCTACAACAAAGGATCACCTATGTGCCAAACAGCGGAAGCAGCAAGTGATAGACAGAGTTCAGGGATCCCACAACAAATGGATCAGATCCAAGCTCTGCAGTCCTGCCATGTCCAGTCGTGAATGGTGGTGGCCAAATAAACAACTCACTGGAGGAGGAGGCTCCACAAATATCTTCATCCTCAACGATGGAGGAGCCCAGCACATCAGTGCAAAAGATAAGGCTGAAGCATTTGCTACAATCTTCAAACAGAAGGGCCATGTGGGTGATCCATCTCGGACTCCTCCCGACGACACCAGCATCCCAGATGCCAGTCTTCAGCCAATTTGATTCACTCGACTTAATATCAAGAAACGACCGAAGACACTGGATACTGCAAAGGCTATGGGCCCTGACAGTATTCAGGTAATAGTACTGAAGACTTGTGCCCCAGAGCTTGCTGTGCCCTTAGCCAAGCTGTCCCAGTATTGCTGGCATCTATCGGCAATGCGGAAAATTGTCCATGTATGTCCTAGACACAAAAAGCAGAACAAATCCAACCCGGCCAATTACCACCCCGTCAATCGATTCCCGATCATCAGTAAAATGATGGAGTGTCATCGACCGTGCTATCAAGCAGCACTTACTCAGCAATAAGCTGCTCATGACGCTCAGTTTGGGTCCTGCCAGGGCATCTCATTATAGCCTGGGTTCAAACATGGATAAAAGAGCTGAACTCAAGAGATGAGGTGAGAGTGACTGACCTTGATATCAAGGCAGCATTTGACCAAGTGTGGCATCAAGGAGCCCTAGCAAAACTGGAGTCGATGGGGATCAGGGGGAAAACTCTCCAGTGGCTGGAGTCATTTCTAGCACAAAGAAAGATGGCTGTAGTTGTTGGAGGTCAATCATCTCAGTCCCAGGACATCTCTGCAGGAGTTCCTCAGGGTAGCGTCCTAGGCCCAACTATCTTCAGCTGCTTCATCAATGACTTTCCTTCCATCATAAAGTAAGAAGTGGGGATGTTTGCTGATGATTGCACCATTCGCAACTCCTCAGATACTGAAGCAGTTCGTATCCAAGTGCAGCAAGACCTGGACAATATCCAGGCTTGGGCTTACAAGTGGCAAGTAACATATGGGCCACACTAGTGCCAGGCAATAACCATCTCCAACAAGAGAGAGAATCTAACCATCGCCTCTTGACATTATGTGCATTACCATCACTGAATCCCCCACTATCAACATCCTGGAGGTTACCATTGACCAGAAATTGAGCTGGACTAGCCATATAAATACTGTGGTTACAAGAGCAAGTCAGAGGCTGGGAATTCTGTGGAGAATAACTGAACTCCTGGCTCCCCAAAGCCTGCCCACTATCTACAAGGCACAAGTCAGGAGTGTGATGGAATACTCTCCACTTACCAGGATGAGTACAGCTCCACCAACACTCAAGAAGCTTGAGACCATCCAAGTCAAAGCAGCCCACTTGATTGGCACCGCACCCATCACCTTCAACATTCACTCCCTCCACCACCGACACAAAGTGGCAGCAGTTTGTACCAGCTACAAGATGCACTGCAGGAAATCACCAAGGTTCCTAAGTCATCACCTTCCAAATCCACGACCACTACCATCTAGAAGGGCAAGGGCAGCTGATACATGGGAACACAACCGCCTGGAAGTTCCCCTCCAAGTCACTCACCATCCTGACTTGGAAATATATCACCATTCCTTCACTGTCGCTGGGTCAAAATCCTGGAACTCCCTCCCTAACTGCACTGTGGGTGTACCTACACCACATGAGCTGCAGCAGTTCTAGAAGGCAGCTCACCACCACCTTCTCATGGGCAATTAGGGATGGGCAACAAATGCTGGCCTAACCAGCAACACTTTAAATGAATAAAAACAAATCTCAGCCCTGTGCCACCATTCAATTAGATCGTTACTGATCTGTATCTCAACTCCATTGACCCACATTGGTTCTACAGAATCACAGAATGGTTACAGCACAGGAGGCCATTCAACCCGTCGTGTCTCTGCCTGCTCTCCAAAGCAGCAATTCACCTATTGCCATTCCCCCTACCTTCTCCCGGTAGCCCCTGCTCATTCTTCCTTTTCAGATAATAATCCAATTCCCTCTTAAGTGCCTCGATTGAACCTCACACTTTCAGACAGAGCATTTCAGATCCCAACCACTCACTGTGTGAAAAAGTTTCTCCTCATGTCACCATCGCTTCTTCTGGCAATTACCTTAAATCTCTGCCCTCTCATTCTCGATCCTTCCATCAATGGGAACAGCTTCTCCCTAGCTACTCTGTCTAGGCCCTTCATGATTTTGAACACCTCTGTCAAATCTCACCTCAAACTTCTCCTCTCCAACGAGAACAGTCCCAACTTCTCCAATCTGTCTACAAAACTGTAGTTCCTCATCCCTCGAACCATTTTCATGAACCTTTTCTGCACTTTAGCTAATGTCTTCACATCCTTCCTAAAGTGTGTTGGCTACAGCTTCAGCTGAGGCCGAATCAATGCCTTATACAAGTTTAACATAAGCAAAATCTAACAATATTGGCTTTGCAATTTTCAATTGACCCCTCAGCCTTTATCAGGCATTTTGGGGGAGGGAGCTT
This sequence comes from Cetorhinus maximus, assembly GCF_964194155.1. Classification (NCBI taxonomy): domain Eukaryota; kingdom Metazoa; phylum Chordata; class Chondrichthyes; order Lamniformes; family Cetorhinidae; genus Cetorhinus; species Cetorhinus maximus. The sequence goes on from NC_135892.1 coordinate 110,491,382, forward strand.
CTGATTTCCATTACCTTTTGTCTGAAGTACTTCCTCATGTCATTTGTCACTCTCTTATTGACAATGTCATTTGAAAGCTGCTAACCACTGACTCCCCAAAGACAGAAAATATTCTTTCTCCAATCATCCTGGCTAAACCCTTCATAGCTTTTAAAATGTTTTATTGAATCCTCTCAAAGTCTTCTCTGTTCCAGCATCAACAGTCCCTATGTTTCAGGGACCAACTCATCGCCATGTTTTTGCATCCATAGACTCGCAGGATTCAGACACTGCAGAGTCCGGGAACCGGAGGTGGGCAAAGCCAAAAATGGCAAGAGCTGCCGGCATGCCAGTTTCCCAACCCCCTTCCCGCCATTGGCCATTTTGGCCATTGCAGGCTTGGGGCCTAGGCAGGCTGGCCGCCACCATCAAGTAGGCAGACAATTAGGCTCATTAAGAGTCTGGTTAACCAGTGGGTCAGGAGGCTGACTGGGATTTTCCAATCAGCCTCCAATTTCTCAATCCATGCAACAAGGGATCAGGTTAACCAGCTGGAGGCTGGCACCCAGCGGGAGGCCAGGATGGTGGTGGGGGTGGGGGGGGGGGGGTGATGATGAGCTCCTGGCATAGGCCCTCTTTACCTGCTTGGATTGGGAATACATCCAAAGGCCACTCTGTGGAGGGCCCCCTGCTGCTCTTACTGTTGTGGCCTGGCTGCTTTCTCTATTTGTAATTAATATTTTTTAAGGCTTCTGAAAGAGCTCCTTCTTGTTGAAGTGCCCTCCCAGTTACTTACCTTTTACTGCAGTCAGGTGCTCCACCAAAACTGGAAGGCCTCAGCTTGGCCCTCCAGCTTTGAGAGCTCTCACCTGCCACCCATAATCGGACAGGAAACCTCTCTCTCCGCCAATATGGAGGTGTCCCAGCCTAAATTCCAACGTGTGGCCATTTCCACCTATGGTGGGTTCGGGTTCCGGAAACAGCTCTGGCTCATGTTTCTTGCCCCCGAGGTGAAAATTCAGCCAATAGAACAATACAGCACAGGAGGAGGCCATTCAGCCCATTGTGCCTGTGCCTGCTCTTGAGAGACCCAACCAATTAGTCCCACTTACCTCAGCCCTGGAAATGTCACCTTTTTCAGGTATTTATCCAATTCCCTTGTGAAAGTTACAATTGAATCTGCTTCCACCTCACTTTTAGAAAGTGCATTCCAGATCACAACAACTCACAACTTAAAAACACCTCTCCCCTTTTTCCCCACTTAGTTCGTTTGCCGATTACCTTAAATCCGTGTCCTCAGGCCTTCTTTTGCAAGTGGAAACAGGATGTCAATATTTACTTTCTCAAAACCCTGTGCGGTTTTGGACATCTCCTTATTACTGATAAACCTTCAATCATTGGGCAGCTTCTTACCTCCCACGGGGCCCGACCCGATCGGGCATAAAAATAGCGTGTGATGACGTCGGGTGAGCGTCCTGCGATATCTCACTCAGCGGACGCGCATGGGTGCAGGGGCCACACCCATCCATAAGACCATAAGACATAGGAGCAGAAATTAGGCCATTCGCCCCATCGAGTCTGCTCCGCCATTCAATCATGGCTGATAAGTTTCTCAACCCCATTCTCCCGCCTTCTCCCCGTAACCTTTGATCCCCTTACCAATCAAGAACCTATCTATCTCGGTCTTAAATACACTCAATGACCTGGCCTCCACAACCTTCTGTGGCAATGAATTCCATAGATTCACCACTCTCTGGCTAAAGAAGTTTCTCCTCATCTCTGTTCTAAAAGGTCTTCCCTTTACCCTGAGGCTGTGCCCTCGGGTCCTAGTCTCTCCTACTAATGGAAACATCTTCCCCACGTCCACTCTATCCAGGCCTTTCAGTATTCTGTAAGTTTCAATCAGATTCCCCCCTCACCTGTCGTTAATTAACAGGCCGCTTAAGGCCATTAACAGTCCAATTGACAGTGATTTTTCGTTACCCGTGCGATTTCGTGCTTGTCACACGGGCAAAATGGGCAAGCGGCCAAGCGACATTTTCAAAAACCTCACGCAAGGGCAGGATAAACATTGCCAGTGAGTCGTGAGGAGTTTGGTAGATAGTTTGTAGCTGATGGTTTATTGGTACCGGGCGGCTTCATCTCTGTTCAGAGCTTCATTCTTAGCATTTCCAGGCTTCATTTCAGGACTAAAATCAAAATACTGCAGATGCTGGAAATCTGAAATAAAAAACAGAAAATGGCGGAAAGACTCAGCCAGTCTGACAGCCTCTGTGGCGAGAGAAACAGGGTTAACGTTTCGAGTCCGTATGATCCTTCCTCAGAGCTAAAGAGAAGTGGAAATGTGATGAAATTTACACTGTTTCAGGGGGTTGGGCCAGGTGAAGCTGGATAGAAGGACAGCGATAGGTGGGGGCTAAGGAGAGATTGACAAAGATGTCGTGGACACAAGGCAAAGGGAGTGTTAATGATAATGGTAAGGGCTAGAGAAGGTGCTGATAGTGGCATAAAGATAGGGAAGTAGAATGTGATAATAGCAGAACCAGGGTAAACACTCTGTGACAGAACAACATGGAGCAAGTGACAGACGGCCCTCGGGGGGAGGGGTTGGGGCAGTGGTTGGGGATAAAGGATAGAAAAAGGGATTAAAAATGGGATAAAACAATGAATAAATGAATAAAAATGAAAATAAAGGGATAAAAAATAAGAGTAAATTTTTAAAAGTCAGTGGGGGGGATTAAAGAAGGTCCGAACAATCCCCATTCACCACCATTCTCCTCCGTCTGGCTGAACTTGTTCTCCACCTGCCTTAAACAGTGTAAATTTCATCACATTTCTACTTCTCTTTAGCTCTGAAGAAGGATCATACGGACTCGAAACGTTAACTCTGTTTCTCTCTCCACAGATGCTGTCAGACCGGCTGAGTTTTTCCAGCATTTTCTGTTTTTATTTCATTTCAGGACTCCTTGGCATCTCCAAGGCCTCCGGAGGATTCAAACCGTGTGGACCCTTCCGGGTATCAGACAGCCTCCTGTGACCTTGGTAATGGGGATTGTGGTCTCTGCTGGAGGCACCTCCTCTGAGGAGGGAGAGAGGGGCAGAAGGGAGAGGAGGCCGGGTGTCCCAATGCTGCTTCCAGGGGAGGGACCTGTGAGAGGAGAGGCCCAGGCACAAGGGGCGCAGGGCCAGCAGGTAGTCCAAGGTGGTAGGGGCTGCAGAAGATGCCACTATCCTGCTGCCAGGGTTTACAGGCAGTGATGCAGCTCCCTCAATATGTCTGAGGTGCAGTGCTGAAGGAAGCTCCGCCTCTCAAGGGAGACAGTGGCCTCCATTTGCCAGATGATTGGTCCTGAGATCAGCTCCGACTGTGTGGGGGGACACCCCATGCCAGTGGCTCTGAAGGTCACAGTGACCCTCAACTTCTATGCCTCCGGCTCTTTCCAGGGGTCAGTGGGGGTTCTGTGTGGAGTCTCCCAATCAGCTGACCACAGTTACGTCAAGCTGGTGACAGAAGCTCTGTTCAGGTGCGTACTGACATTTATTCTTTACCGTATGGACAAGGCCAGTCAGGCTGAACGAACTATTCCTGGGTTCCCCCGTGTCCAGGGTGCTATAGACTGTACACATGTGGTCATCAAGGCGCCAGCGGGTGAGCCCGGTGCCTTTGTCAACAGGAAGGGCTTCCACTCCATGAACGTGCAGATAGTGTGTGACCACAGGATGCAGATTCTACAAGTCTGTGCAAGGTACCCAGGCAGCTCCCACGATGCCAACATCCTCAGACACTCCCAGGTGCCGGGGATCTTCAGTGCTCCAGCCCGGCTGGATGGATGGCTGCTGGGTGACAAGGGCTACCCGTTGAAGAGGTGGCTCATGACGCCTCTCCACCATCCGAGAACAGAGGCAGAGCAGTGTTACAAGTCATGCCTGCACAGGGGTGTTGGTAGAGAGGATCATAGGTCTTCTCAAGATGCACGTCTGATGCCTGGACCATTCAGGGGATGCACTACAATGCCCCCTAGAGTGGGTGTCACTGATAGTGGCTGCATGCTGCACGCTCCACAATCTGGCACTGGCAAGGGGGGACCCACTGGAAGAAGTGGATCTTGACACAGCTCCACAGGCCACAGGTGATGAGTCCAGCAGTGAGTCAGAAGAGGAGCACGATGAAGAGGATACTGAGGGTGTGGAGGCAGACCTGTAACCTTCAGGGAGCAGGGACACCAGGGATACCTTGATCC
>NC_135892.1:110495801-110528301 GCF_964194155.1 Cetorhinus maximus
GGGAACGTGCCAGCTCTCGAGCTCCAGGGTGTCTTGCTTGAACCTGCTGAGCAGCAGGAGGTTGGGCTGCCCTCTACCTGTACATGCCCTCTCTGCCTGGTTATGGCTTGTCTTCTCCTGGTAGTCCCCTCCCTACCTGCAGCACCATTGCAGCCTGGCCAACCCCAGCTGAGGAACACCTCCCAGGGCTCACTCCCATGGCCAGCACTGGCATCATTGACAATCGGCACTCAGACTCTAACACCCCTGAGCCCCACGGGGGCGGTGGGGGTGGGGGGGGTGGTGGGGGGGGGAATGGCCACAGCCTAACACCTCTGCACACTGACCCATGCCAACACAGCACTGGACCCAGATGTACCGCACCACGCCATGGCTGCTCACCATTGCTGCCACCTCCTCCCATGCCCTCTTGGTGAGGTGCGGTGGCCTCCTCCTCCCATCCCTGGGCCCAAGGGTGTCCCTCTTGGTAGCCACCTCCTCCAGGAAGACAGTCAGGCACTCGTCGGAAAGGCAGGGGACCGAGTGCCCACCTGACCTGCCCTCCCGCTTGCCATGTTCAGCCCCTCTCGACTCCATAACTTTGGCCTGGGAATGTGGAGGAGACGTCCCTCCAGGGGGCTGCCTCGGCCGCTTTGGAACCGGCCGCCAATGAGGACCCAGCAGCTGACAGGTCCCTGCCCCCGACCCTGCCCCCGACCCCGCCCCCATCCCCACCCCAGCCCCCGCCCCCACCCCCGCCCCCATCCCCACCCCAGCCCCCGCCCCCACCCCCGCCCCCGCCCCCATCCCCACCCCAGCCCCCACCCCCACCCCCATCCCCACCCCAGCCCCCGCCCCCACCCCCATCCCCACCCCAGCCCCCACCCCCACCCCCATCCCCACCCCAGCCCCCGCCCCCACCCCCGCCCCCACCCCCGCCCCCGCCCCCATCCCCACCCCAGCCCCCACCCCCACCCCCATCCCCACCCCAGCCCCCACCCCCACCCCCATCCCCACCCCAGCCCCCACCCCCACCCCCACCCCCGCCCCCGCCCCCACCCCCGACCCCACCCCCATCCCCACCCCAGCCCCCACCCCCACCCCCGCCCCCAGCCCCGCCCCCGCCCCCGCCCCCACCCCCACCCCCGCCCCCTCCCCCGACCCCATCCCCCACCCCAGCCCTGCCCCCACCCCCGCCCCCGCCCCAGCCCCCTCCCCCAACCACGCCCCCACCCCCGCCCCCACCTCTACCCCCACCCCCACCCTCGCCCCCACACCCAGCCCCCGCCCCCGTCCCCACCCCAACCCCCACCCCCGCCCCCGCCCGCACCCCCGCCCCCACTCGGCCCTTCCCACCCATTGTGGAGCCTTGTTTCACGCTGGGTGGGCCTTCATTGGCTCGCCAACACACAACCGCTGTCGGGGGCTGATCGCGGGCAGAGGACTGTTTCCCGCCCGCTCCCAGGCCCCGCCCACTGCTCCTGCCCGGCAACCTCATAAATCCTGCCTATTAGCTCCAAGTAGAACAATCTCCGCTTCCCTAGTGCCCACCTTGTGGTGAATCTCCACTGTCCATTGCCCATGACTATTCAGTGTAATGGGGGCACCGGGAACCAATGACAGCAGTCGAAAAAAATCCTAACCACGTACAGATTTATCACCACCTCTTCATTCTTGTTACCCTATGCCTCAATTATAAGACCCAAGTGCTATTGCTTGATTTTTTTTCAGCAGATAATAGCGCTATCCACTGAGAAACAGCAAGTCACCATTGAAGTGTGGCCAGTGAATCATTCAAATGGCAGAATCAAGAAAATCTTTAGCCCAGTAACTCACCCTCACCTCCCTTCTTGTTTGGGCTGCGTATGGTTCTGGTGCCACCTGGTGGCCTGTTGAGCAGGAACTTTCAATAAGGTGGAATTCCTCAGTGTACGAATTGTTGCTCAGGCGCCTGACCAGGACAGCGTTGTAGCAAATTGTCAAAATTAAACCCATTAGGAGCCAAACCTGCAATGGGTGGGTGGGTGGGTCGGGGGGGCGCTCTGGGAGGAGTGGGGGAGGGGCGTAGGCAGAAACAAGGCACCCTTGACGAATTTCCTGACCCTGAGTCAACATTCGTGATCAGATTGGGCAGGCGGGTGAAGGGTGAGGAGCTGGAGGTTATGCACAGATGGGGACAGTGTTGCCAACTCACCAGGACTGGTCTGAAGCCTCCGCGGTTTGAAGATTAATCTCCAGCGTATGCCATGAGAGGAATCAGAGGGCCTTCAAAAGTAATTTTGTGCTGATTTTTTCCTAAACACCTGTTTTTCAGTTATACAGAACAACTTGGAGATGGAAATATGGGCTCTTTGATTGAACGTCAAGAATCATCCAATCAGGTTCCAATTTCCGATTGGCTATGGTAATAACGGACATGTTGGGAGTCCAGCAGCAAACGTGTGGGGGAAACTGGCCATGTGATGACACCCCCAGGAATACTGAGAAGTTACACCCATCAGGAACAATTGAACAAGCTGGGGCTCTTTTCTCTAGCAAAGGGAAGGCTGGGGGTGGGTGAGGGGGTGGGGGGATGGTGGTGAAGGGTGTGCTCCTGATAGAGGCCTTTAAAATTATATAAGTGTTCAATAGGGCACATGTAGAGAAGAATTTCCCACTTTTGGGATAGGTCATACATCTAAGACAGTCACTAATAAAGCCAATAAGGAATTCAAGAGAAACGTCTTTATCCATCTTGCATAGCTGAATGATGGATGGTTGGAGGAGACTTGTGTGGAACATAAACATTGATATGGGCCAGTTAGGCTGAGTCACCTGCTTCCGTGTTGTAAAAATTGGTGTAAAGTGTCACGACAGTGGATTACAGCCCTGGGTTACTTACGGCCATGTTGAACTTCTAAAGGAAGATATGTTTTTGTTAAAGACAGACAAGCAAAGGCACTGAGCAAAAGATGGCTGAGAATGCCTATGTGGATCACACGTGACTATCTAGTCCTGAGAGAACATGGAATGTCACACCTAAAAAGGCGTCAAGGCCTACTTGAAAGACAAACACTTGAAAGGAAGAGATGAAATGCAAAAGACTGAACTTTAATCTCCTGTGGTTATGGTGACAGTGGAGACTGATTACCACACCTCAGCAGACATCCAAAACCATCCCCTGTTGAGTTATATCTCAGAATGTGGAAATGGTCTGAGTTAAAAGAAATCGGACACCGGGCAAGAGACTTGTTTGTTTTTTCCCTTCCAGGAATACCCAAGGAAATGGTTAAAAAGCTAGCTGCAGACCTGACCTGCATGTGTTGGTGTTCTAGTATGTTAGTGTGCTCTGACAGCAGAAGAAGATCAACTGGGGACTACTGAAGATTGCTAGCAAAGGCTCTTTCTCTCTCTCTGTTACTAGAGGCAAATCAGCAAAGCCACAATCAAAAAGGAAATAGCACAGATTCTTCAGCCAACCTGCAAAACCAAGTGTGTCCAAACCAACCGCTAAACTGTCAAAGTCAGCTCAACCAAAATCACTCAACTTAACGGCCACAACGTTTCACCATCCACATCTCGCGGACAAGCCAAAGACTGATTGGTATATCTTTTTAAAATTTTACTTGGGCTCAACTTCACGTTTTTGACCTGTGTGCACATGTGTTGCATTTTAATTATTTTTGTCTCGGGTTTTTGGTAACGAATTAACTTACTCTTTCTTTTAACGCAAGAAAGTCTGGTCAAATTGGTTCCTTCTAAAACATAAATACGTTTGGCCTGGGAAAAGGTGTCCATGGGGGTGGGGGGGGTGGGGGGAAAGAATCCCTTTTAAATTAACCTTGTTGCGACTAACCAAGGAGGTTGAAAAAGGAAGGGGAACCAGCTCATTCCTCCCCACACGGGAGCATAAGAAAATCGGGGTCCCGCTCGGGAAGGTAACAATTTGGGGGGATCTTCACCGGGTGACCGGTCGTAACAAAAGTCACACGTTAACCAATCTTTGTGAAGTGGAACGTCCAGAGGTTGGTCTGAAATTTGGCTTTCACCAGATTAAAACTGTGACAAATCACCTGATTAGTTTAAGGTGACATCGTGTTGAGGACTCAGTTCTCAAATTTCTCACGTTCCTCCACTCTCTTGTCACCACGCAGGCCCCTGGTGTGACAGATAGTGATCAGGGGCTCCTGTCTAAGTTGCCTTCATGGGTGAATGTCGCCCTGATGTCTTAGCATCATCGTATTCAAGCAAAAACCCTCGAGTCATTGAAGAACCCGTGATAGCAGTGGGATAAGGTGGGGAGCAGTCAATTATGAACATATGAACAGTGACAGCTTAGAAAAGGTCTACTGCTCCTTCCGGACTGTCCCACAATGTTTTGACATCCCGTGCATCACAAAATAGGCATTCCTTGTGTCCGGTCATGTCTCTGTTGGTAACAATCTCGTCTCCGAGACACAACATTCAGGGCTCAAGTCCCACTCCAGGACTTCAGCATATAAACCAAGGCTGACACTCCAATACAGCACTGAAGGAGTGTTGCATTGTTGCAGGTGCCATCTCTTAGATTCGATGTCAAACCTAGGGCCCATCTACCTGCTGAGGTGGATGTAGGAGAGTTGTCCCCATTGTTTTGGCCAATATTTATCCCTCATCACATCACAAAAACAGGATACTTGTTCATTATCACATTGCTGTTTGTGGGAGCTTACTGTGTGCAAATTGGTTTTCTACATTACATCAGGGACTACACTTCAAAAGTACTTCATTGGCTGTAAATGCTTTGAGATGTTTGTTGGTTGTGAAAGGCACTATACAAATGCAAGTTGTTACGAACCACATAGAGACCAATAACTTTTAAAACACAGGAAACACCATGATCCCAACAGGAAGGAAACTGATGGACAAGATTTCAATTTTTCAAAGTTTCACTGTAACAGCCACAATTAACATAATTCAAACATTAATTATCAGGTGAAGGATATTCCAAATGAAAAGATAAATTTCACTTGAAATAATTGATACAACAGTGTAGTCACTGCTGTAATGTAGGAAACACAGCCAATTTGAGCACAGCAAGCTCCCACAAACAGCAATGTGTTAATTTTCGGGTAATCTGTAACTTGTGATGTTGACTGAGGAGCAAATAGTGACTCAGGACCCGGGGATAACTCCCCTGCTCTGTTGTTAATGTGCTATGGGACCCTTTATAGCCACCTGGCTTCATATCTCATCCGAAGCGCAGCATGTCCAACAGCGTAGCACTCCCTCAGCACGACCCTGCAGTGCCAGCCTAGGGCATTCATGCCTATGGAGTGGGATTTCAACACGTAACCTCTGACCCAGACACTAGAGTGCAACCTACTGAACTGCAGCTGATGCACGACTAGGATTGAATAAATCATTTGAAAAGAAGAAATTTGCAGGGATAAGGGGAAAAGGGTAGGGGGGAGAGTGAAACTAATTGGATAGCTCTTTCCAGGAGCCAGCACAGGCTCAATGGGTGGAATGGTCTTCTTCAGTGCTGTATGAGGCCAAACATTCAACCACAGCAGCCTCGGGCCTGGACAGCAGGTGGTGCTGCAGCTATTGAAATGCCTTTTTGTTATGCCCGGATTTCCCAGGACTCCAGATGTTCATGCTCCAGACGTGGTACCTGCATCATCCATTACACACCCTGGAGCTGAGAACGAAATGCAGGAAATACCCTCAACTTAAAAGAGTAGGAAGTGCGCATTTATTATTTGTCACACATTTAATTGGGCAGTGAGTGGTTAGTCAATCTTATAAGGCTATAATGTGGTCAACGGAATTCAGTGGTTGTATTAAATCATTTTATTGCTTTGACTTCACCCACTCCGACCTTCTCCTTCTCGAGACCCTGGGGTAGGTCTTCACCTTCAGCACAGAGACTTACATCACCTCAATTACCCAAAGGAGCAAAAATTCCCAGGATATGGGGAAAGAGCAGGGAAGCAACACCAACTGCATTGCTCTTTGAAAGCGCTGGTGCAGACTCGATAGACCAAATGGCCTCCATCTGTGCTGTACTATTCTATGATTCTTTGGTTCTTTTATGACTCAGGATGTCCCAAAGTGCTTTACAGTGGTGGAGTACATCAAGCTACTTAGGCCTTTCAGCACAGAAATAAATAGTTCAGAGCAACCAGTCTACGACGTGTTCCTGTTCCACACAAACCTCCTCCTCCCACCCTTCTTCATCTCACCCTGCGAACGTACCTTTCTATTCCTCTTTTGCTCAAGTATTTTGGAAGTGTCACCACCGTTGTAATGTGGGCAAACGCAACAGCCAATTTGCACACAGCAACTCCCACAAACAGCAATGTGAGAATGGCCAGATAATCTATTTTTTTTTACGATGTTGGTTGAGGGATAAATGTTGGCTGAGGGGAACGCTCGATGCTCTCCCTTGAAGTGTTGCCATGGGCGCTGTCAATGTGGAATTGAGGGATCAGGCGAGCCTCAGTTTAACATCACATCCAAAAGACAAAAGGCCTGTGACAGCGCAGTGCATCCCCAATGCCAAATCAATAAAATTAATTTCCTGCCTTCTGTTTTACTTAGCAATTAACTGCAGATTGCAAGAAAACGCTCAGCAAAATGCAACACATAACGAGACAAATAAGATAGTAAAGTGTCCAGGAGTAAAACCTACTTGATCTTGAAGTGCTGGGCAGTAAAAGTCTTGGGCTGTAAAAAAAAATCTTTGACCCAAAGCATGCACAACTGTGGCTAAGTGTTTCCACTGATGAATTGGGGCTTTGATACTGAGAAGCTGATCATCAGAACGGCACCGGGGCTGAGGGACATTAGTCACGTGGTGAGATTGGGGGTATTGCTCCTGAGAGCAGACCCTGGGTAAGGGGTGAGAAAATTGAGGCATTGTCATTCACGAGTGGTCTTAAGAGAGCTGAGAGAGGACAGGAGGGTTTGCCTTTAGAGGACACAGGTTTCACATAATTGGCATTGGGAGTCTAATTGGGAGAGCTTTTTTCACTCGGTGAGTAGTAACAATCTGGAATGCGCTGCCTGGAGAGAGCAATGGAAGCAGATTCAATAGTAATTTTCAAAAAGAAATAAAACATTTACTTAAAAGAGGGAAAAAAAATTGCTGGGGCTATGGAGAAAGAGTGGGTGAATGGGACTAATTGGATAGCATCATCAGTAGGTATGATGGGCCAGATGACCTCCTTTTGTACTGTACCATTCTCCAACAAATATGACTCTGTTTCTGCATGCTGGCTGCTAATTCCCAAGAGGTTACACAGTAATGAATGGATCGGTGAATCACTGATCATTAACGTGTACAGGAGTGGAAATTATTTGGGAATTATCTCTGCCTCCTCTGCTCTCATTCCTTGCCAGGGTACATGCTACAGAGTAATTGCATCGAACAGCGCAGGGCGCATTCCCAGCAAGATGGTCCTTCTGTCCGTATGAGTTAAGCTTCCCTTTCACACTTAAACAGCCTGGATGGTGTCCCACACGGCACAAATTTTCTTGTTTAAAAAAATGCATTGTCCCCCTTTGCAGCTGACAGGGACTGTGTGACTAATTGCCTGATTAAGGTGCGCATGTAATGTTCTGGGTGAGTCATCTGTATTGGGATCAAGGTGCGTTAGCCCCACATATAACCTGAACTCACACTGGCATACAGCAGAGCGTACAGTCACAAGCACATCTGCCTCAGGACAGTTTCTATCTTCTCAAAAAAACCTTTGCATCTGGTTCCACTTTATGACTCATTCTTCCCATGCAGCCCATATGTGCCTTGCCGAGGCCATATAACTTTGTTTGGTTAAATACTGAGCTGTGTACCTGGCCCAGTGCCAAGGGAAGGTAATAAACAGGCTTCCTACAAAAACAAAGATGAATTCCCCACACATTTAACACTTCATTAGAAGGCCTACTGCTCACCAGGGATGGGGGAGGCTCTTTGTGTTAGCACTGCACAGGGAGATGGCGAGATTTAGAGGGGGAGTGGGAGAGAGAGGCCATTAATTATCCAGCGACTGAAACCTCACTGAATCAAACATCGGACCGGCTCGCTCAGTGTGATCATGTTTGAATATTTTGCACCATCCCATGAGTTTGGGGAGCCTATAGCCTCCCATTGCATCCTCCAATACTTTGGCCAATCAGAGTTGACTTGCCAACCCTTTTCTCCTGTAGTATAAATTGTTGTGATCATTTGAAATTTGGCATTCTTGCATTTGTCCTGAAGAGTGTGAGAGGTTAAGTTTTGGCAATATGTCTCCCTTTTTAGTCATATTCATGTCTTAATAATTCTCCTTCTGCGCACACTTGACTAGGCCTATCCATCTTTGGAAGAGAGAAAGAAAAGATGTACAAGGGAGGTTCGCCAGACTAATTCCTGGGATGGCGGGAATGCCTGTAGTGGAGAGATTGAGCAAACTGAGCCTGTTTCTCCAGAGTTTTGAAGAATGAGAGGTGATCTCATTGAAACTTACAAAATTCTTACAGGGTGGATGTAGACAGGATGTTTGCCCTGACAGCTGAGACTAGAACCAAGGGACACAGTCTCAGAATAAGGGGCCATTTAAGACTGAGATGAGGAGGAATTTCTTCACTCAGAAGGTGGTGAATCTTTGGAATTCTCTAACCCAGAGGGCTGTGAATGCTCAATCATTGAGCATTTTCAAGACAGAAATCGATACATTCCTGGATATGAATGATATCAAGGGATATGGGGAAAATGGGCAAAAATGGCATTGAGAGGATCAGCCATGATCTTTTTGAATGGCGGAGCAGGCTCGAAGGGCCGAATGATCTACTCCTGCTCCTGTTTTCTATGTTTCTATGTTCATGACCTCAGGATGTCCCAAAGACAGCAAAGTCCTTTTGATGTGTAGGCATTGTTGTAATGTTAGAAACATGGCAGCCAATTTGAGCACCACAGCAATGACCAGATAGTCCAGTCTAGTGATCGTGGGTTGAGAGATAAATATGGCCAAGCTCTTATCTTAAGATTAATGTCCTCTTTGTTATGGATTTCCATCAGAGGAAATACTTTCTCTGTATCTACCCTATTAAATCCTTTAATCAATTAGAATCACTCCTTAATCCTCTGTGTTCAAGATAATGCAAGTCAAATTTGTGCAACTTGTCCCATTAATTTAACCCTCCAAGCTGAATCTGAGCTGCACCCCCTCCAAGGCCAATACATCCTTCCTGATATATGGAGCACAGAAAGACCCGATGTACTGTCATTGTTGTGAAGATTTCGACACTATCATATCTCCTACATTATAATTAGTAGTGCTGATCTCTGTTTATTTTTCCACACCTCAGGGTCCTGCGCTTTCCCCTTCAGTTGCTCATAAGAGCCTCCCATTTTCAATTTCAATGTGAAATGAGCAATATGATTAGGGAAAAGAGTACAAGGGGTGGTCTCCTGTTGCCTTCCTCAGGCCTGCTTAAAGGAAACACACGTCTTCTTCCTGAAGGAAAAGCTGTCTGTAAGCAGCTGTCCCTTGATGTTCTAGCGCTTCTGCCATCTCTGCCCAAAATGTGATGGTTTTGCCATTGGCCGTGGCTTGTAACCCTGAGCATGGGACCCTCACCTGGGCCTGGGCAGAGGCGACCAGCCCCTGAGCTCTCAAATGACCCCGTTACCTTTCTACATTTTAACAGTGACTGCAATTCAGAAGCACTTCATTGGCTGTAAAATGCTTTGGGGTGTTCTGATGTTTTGAAAGGCACCATATGAATGCAATTCTTTCCTTTCTATATTCGCAGAATCACAGAATCACACAGTGCAGAAGAGGCCCTTCAGCCCATCGAGTCTGAACCGACACGTGAGAAACACCTGACCTACCTACCTAATCCCATTTACCAGCACTTGGCCCATAGCCTTGAATGTTGATGACGTGCCAAGTGCTCATCCAGGTACTTTATAAAGGGTGTGAGGCAACCCGCCTCCACCACCCTCCCAGGCAGCGCATTCCAGACCGTCACCACCCTCTGGGTAAAAAAGATTTTCCTCACATACCCCCTAAACCTCCTGCCCCTCACCTTGAATTTATGTCCCCTCATGACTGACCCTTCAACTAAGGGGAACAGCTGCTCCCTATCCACCCTGTCCATGCCCCTCATAATCTTGTACACCTCAATCAGGTCGCCCTCAGTCTTCTCTACTCCAATGAAAATAACCCAAGTCTATCCAACCTCTCTTCATAACTTAAATGTTTCATCCCAGGCAACATCCTGGTGAATCTCCTCTGCACCTCCTCCAGTGCAACCACATCCTTCCTATAATGTGGCGACCAGAACTGCACACAGTACTCCAGCTGTGGCCTCACCAAGGTTCTATACAACTCCAACATGACCTCCTTACTTTTGTAATCTATGCCTCAATTGATAAAGGCAAGTGTCCCATATGCCTTTCTCACCACCTCACTAACATGCCTCTCCGCCTTCAGAGATCTATGGACACACACGCCAAGGTCCCTTTGTTCCTCAGAACTTCCTAGTGTCATGCCATTCATTGAATACTTCCTTGTCAAATTACTCCTTCCAAAGTGAATCACCTCACACTTTTCAGGATTAAATTCCATCTGCCACTTATCTGTCCACTTGACCATCCAGCCTATATCTTCCTGTAGCCCAAGACACTCAACCTCACTGTTAACCACCCGGCCAATCTTTGTGTCATCCGCAAACTTACTAATCCTCCCCCCCACATAGTCACCTATGTCATTTATATAAATGGTGAATAATAGGGGACCCAGCACAGATACCTGTGGTACACCACTGGACACTAGCTTCCAGTCACTAAAACATCCTTCTGTCATCATCCTCTGTCTCCTACAACTAAGCCAATTTTAAATCCACCTTATCAAATTACCCTGTATCTCATGTGCATTTGCCTTCTTTATAAGTCTCCCATGTGGGACCTTGTCAATGGCTTTGCTGAAATCCATATAAACTACATCAAATGCACTACCCTCATCTACACACCTGGTCACCTCCTCAAAAAATTCAATCAAATTTGACCTCCCTCTGACAAAGCCATGCTGACTATCCCTGATCAAACCTTGCCTCTCCAAGTGGAGACAGATTCTCTCCTTCAGAATTTTCGCCAATAGTTTCCCTACCACTGACGTGAGACTCACTGGTCTGTAGTTCCCTGGCTTCTCTCTACAACCCTTCTTAAATAGCGGAACTACATTAACTGTTCCCCAGTCCTCTGGCACCTCCCCCGTGGCCAGAGAGGAATTAAAAATTTGGGTCAGAGCCCCTGCGACCTCCTCCCTTGCCTCCCTCAGCAGTCTGGGACACAAATCATCTTGACCTGGAGATTTTTCCACTTTTAAGCCTGCCAACGCCTCCGAGACCTTGTCATATCCGATATCGATTTGCTCAAGAACCTTGCAGTCTCTCTCCCCGAGTTCGATACCTTCATCCTCATTCGCTTGGGTGAAGACAGATGTGAAGTCTTCGTTCAACACTCTACCGATGTCCCCTGGCTCCACCCATAGGTTTCCCCCTTGGTCCCTAATGGGCCCTGCTCTTTCCCTTGTTATCCTCTTCCCATTGATATACTTAGAGAATATCTTTGGATTTTCCTTATTTTTACCAGCCAGAGCTTTCTCATATCCCCTCTTTGCTCTCCTAATTGCTTTCTTAAGCTCCAGCTTGCACTTTCTGTACTCCACTAATGCCTACGCTGATTTGCTTCCCTTGTACCTGCTAAAAGCCTTTCTTTTCCTTCTCATCGTATCCTGAATATCTCTGGTCATCCATGGTTCTCTGAGCTTGTTACTCCTTCCTATCACCCTAGAGGGAACATGTTGAGTCTGTACCCTCCCCATTTCCTTTTTGAACACCCCCCCACTGTTCCTCTGTAGGTTTCCCCACAAGTAACTGTTCCCAGTCTACCATGGCCAGGTCCTGCCTTATTTTACTAAAATCCACTCTCCCCCAATCCAAAACATTTTTTTGCAACTTGTCTATTTGTTTGTCCATAACAAGCTTAAACTGTACCATGTTGTGGTCTCTATCACTAAAATGCTCCCCCACCACCACCTCAGCCACCTGTCCGGCTTCATTCCCCAGAATTAGGTCCAGCACTGCACCGTCCCTTGTTGGACCCTCTACATATTGACCTAAAAAGTTCTCCTGTACACATATCAAGAAATCCACTCCATCCGAGCCCTTAACACTATGTCTATCCCAATTAATGTTGGGAAAGTTGAAATCACCTAATATAATTACCCAATTGTTATTGTTTTTACACACCTCCACAAATTGAGGGCTAATTGTGGCTTTTGGAAGATTGGGGTTGTGTGAAGCACTTCTGAATTGGCCTGCTGGCATAGAGCACTGAATAATTGGACATCTTTGCACCACTTAACAGATATTGAACATCTTTACTCTTTACTCTTAGAAGAGATTCACAGGCAAATGAAGAGAAATCTTTATCTGTAGCCTGTAAGATTAGTCTAATTTTAGTATGGAGATGATGTCAAGCTGTTTGACATACACTCTGAAGAATCTTGCTTATTCTTCAATTATAGGCTCACACAGGCCTATTACAGCACTTGATTTATCTGTTTTAGACTATGTGGAGCCCTCTAATTGAAATTACAGACTTTTGCCTGGCTGTCTCATTTATTACCTGTTTAATCTTTAATGTATTGTTCTCCAAATAATTCAATCAAAATCATCCTTAGATCCTGGTTTTCTCGATCGCAAGACTTGGGGATGGACAGGATACGCAATGAAAACACAATGAACAATGCATATTTACGCTGTTTGTTTTATTTCTCTTTCTGTCGCTCTTACTCTCACATTCATCTCCGCAACTCAGGAAAGATATATGGGCCTTAGAGTTGGCGCAATGCAGATTCATCAACGTGAAGACAAGTTGCATAAACTTGGCTTGTATTCACTTCAGTAGAGAAGATAAAGGAGTGCTGTAATCTAGGCATTTAAGGTGATTAAAGGATTTGGTCGGGCAGATAGAAACTATTTCCTCTAATGGGAGAGTCCATAATCACAGTTAGAGCCAGGCCAATCAGGAGAGTAATCAGGAAGAGTTTTTTTTGCAATGGAAAGCTGGTCTTCTCTCTTCCAAAATGTGGATGCTGGGTGCCAATTGAAATTTTCAAAACTGAGATTGATAGATCTCAAAGGTATTAAGGGACCTGAATCAAATGTGGATCAAAGAAGCTGAAGTAAATATCAGCCATGATCTAATTGAATGGTGGAGCAGGTTCAAGGGGCTGAATGGCCTCCTTTTCCTGTATTCCGAAATTCCTTTTCTTTCACATTAGTTCTCATCCTCCTTTATAAATCCCTCCATGGCCTCGCACTTCCTCACCCCAACCCCTGACACCCCTCCCTACCTCTGTGATATTCTTCAGGTCTACCAGCCTTTGTGATCTCTGTGTTCCTGCAATTCTGGCCTTATGCCCATCCTCAATTTTCATTGCTGCATCACTGATGGCCATGCCTTCAACTACCTAGGCCTGAACTCACAAATCCCTGCCCTAAATCTCTCTGCTCTCTGTCCCTCTCTCCTCCTTTAAGCCATTCCTTAAAAACTCCCTCTTTGATGTCTTTGATCCCCCTATTATCATACCTTCTTAATGCAGCCTGGTGTCAAATTGTGCCTAGCAACGCTCCTGTGAAATGCCTTGGGGAGGTTTTGTTATATTAATGGAGTTATATTAAGGAAGCACCTTCCAAACCCATGACCTCTACCACCTAGAAGGTCAAGGGCAGCAGATGCATGGCAACATCTCCACCTACAAGTTCACCTCCAAGTCACACACCATCCTGAGTTGGAACTATATCACTGTTCTTTCACTGTCGCTGGGTCAAAATCCTGGAACTCCCTTCTGAATGACATAGTGGAGGTACACACACCAGATGGACTGCTGTGGTTCAGGAAGGCACAAGAACACAAGAATTAGGAGCAGCAAATGCTGACCTTTCCAGCGATGCCCACATCCCATGAAAGAACATTTTTTAAAGTGCAATTTGTTGTTAGCTAACCTTGCGAGATATTGTCAGAATCTGAGGGGAAGGAGGTAGTTTGGATGTAAGATTCCTGCATAACTTCCATCAGTGCTGTTGCTGAACTTCCGTCATGAGGCATAACGGGGTTAAGAGATGATCTCACTCTCCCATTGTCCCACCATGATGTAGGAAAAGATATGGCCCATTGCATTGTCTGGGGGCAGAGAATATCTAAGGACTATAGGCCAGTCAGAGGGAAACCCTGTAAATAAACCCACCTTATGTTAAAATTATTGGTTCCTTTACAAACTTATGCTCCAAGATGCCTAATCCATCCAATATCTACTGTTCGCAAACTCCTCTTGCCATGTTCCTGTGAAGCAAATTTTTAAAAATTTGTTCATGGGATGCAGGCATCGCTGGCTAGGCCATCAGATTTCCTTCCTTAAAGGACATTAGTGAACCGGCTGGGTTTTTATGGCAATCGGCAATGGCTTTGTGGCCACCATCAGACTTTTAATTCCAGATTTTTATTGAATTCAAATTTCACCATCAGCGGTGGTGGGATTTGAACCCTGAACCCCAGAGCATTAACCTGCGTCTCTGGGATACCAGTCCAGTGATAATACCACTGGCATTGGCACTACCAATTGGCATTTTCTTGCGAATTATCCTGATGATTGCAGGACGAAAAGCTTCAACAAAAAATATCTCTTTTCTCAGCAATCCTGAATTTCCCTTTGTGCCCAGGCCTCAACCAACACCACCTTCTCTCATCTAAATGTGAAATACTGTGGATGCTGAAAAACTGAAATAAAAGCAGAAAATGCTGGAAATGCTCAGCAAGAGGAACAGAGTTAACGTTTCAGGTTGATGGCCTCGCATCAGAACTGGAAAATGTTACCAATATAGCAGGTCTTATTCAAGAAGAGAAGCAGGGAAAGGGGGAAGAGCAAAAGGGAAGGCATGAGATTGGGTGGAAAGCGGGAGAAATTAAATGACTAAAACGATGATGGTGCAAGGCAAAAGTGGATGGTAATGGGACAGGTAAAAGGAACAAAAGATGGGCCTAGAGGAAGTGCGAATGGCAAAAGCAGAATCATTGCCAGCAGCTGCTACATGAATAAAATGGGGCACAGTTTCAGATCTGAAATTGTTGAACTCAATGTTGGGCCCAGAGGCTGTAAAGTGCCTGATGCAAAGATGAGAGGCAGTTCCTTGAACTTGCGCTGAGCATCATTGTGACCATGTGGGAGGCCAAGGACAGAAAGGTGAGAGTGGGAATGGGGCAGAAAATTAAAATTCCCTCAGTACTGTTTAATGAAATTGCCATGCCAAGTCAGTGGATACATGTGCTCGCATAACAAGAGCTGGTTAGAAACCACTTTGAGATGTCCTGAGGACCTGAATAGTGCTACATAAAAATATAAGTGATTGTTTTTCGATTTTGCAATGATTGCAACAACAGTGATTGAGAGAGCATCCAAGGACTACATTCCCATATCTCTAACAACACTTGCTAAGAGATGCTCAAAGAAAAGAAGAACATAATAACATAAGAAACAGGGGCAGGAGTAGGCCATTCGGCCCCTCAAGACTGCCCCGCCATTCAATAAGATCATGTCTGATCTTCCCCAGACCTTAACTCCTCTTTCGTGCCAGCTCCTCATAGCCCTCAACTCCCTGATATTTCAAAAATCTATCACCTCTTTAAATACCTTCAGTGATCCACAACTCTCTGGGATAGAGAATTCCAGACATTCCTACCCTCTGAGGGAAGAAGTTCCTTCGAACCTCAGTTTTAAATGAGTGTCCCCTTATTCTGTAACTATGTCCCCTAGTTCGAGATTCCCCCACTAGTGCAAACATCTTCTCAACATCTACCCTGTCAAGCCCCCTCAGAATCTTGTATGTTTCAATAAGATCACCCCTCATTCTTCCAAACTCTAATGAATAAAGGCCTAACCTGTTTAGCCGTTCTTGATAAGTCAACCCCTTCATTCCAGGAATCAGCCTAGTGAATCCCTTTTGAACTGTCTCCAGTGCCAGTATATCCTTTCTTAAATAAGGTGGCCAAAATTGTAGACAGTACTCCAGGTGCAGCCTCACCAACACGCTGTAACAAGACTTCTCTATTTTTAAACTCCAATCCCCTAGCAATACAGACCAAAATTCCATTTGCCTTCTTAATTACTTGCTGCACCTCCATGCTAACTTTTTGTGTTTCATGCACAAGAACACCCAGATTAGACTGTGCTGCACTTTTTTGGAGTCTCTCTCCATTTAAATAAAACTCTGCTTTTTGGTTTTTCCTACCAAAGTTCATGACCTCACACTTTCCTACATTAAACTCCATCTGCCAAGTTTTTGCCCACTCACTCAACCTATCTATATCTCCCTGCAGATTCCTTATGTCCTCATCGCAACATGCCCTCCCACCTATTTTTACATCATCAGCAAATTTGGATACATTACACTCTGTCCCCTCCTCCAAGTCATGAATATAGGCAGCAAATAATTGAGGCCCTAGGACTGATCCTTATGGCACTCCACTAGTTATGCTTTTCCAAACTGAAAAAGGTCCATTAATCCTGACTCTCTGTTTTCTGTGCGTTAACAATCCTCAATCCATGCTAATA
Source organism: Cetorhinus maximus (assembly GCF_964194155.1). Lineage (NCBI taxonomy): Eukaryota > Metazoa > Chordata > Chondrichthyes > Lamniformes > Cetorhinidae > Cetorhinus > Cetorhinus maximus. The sequence goes on from NC_135892.1 coordinate 110,512,406, forward strand.
CATTACCCCCAATACTGTGAGCTCCAGATGTGTCTGGATAACCTACAGATGACCTTTATCTCAGTTTTCCTTCCTTTTTGAGATAGACTTCTGCCTTCCACTCACTACCTGCCCATGGTTCACTTGACTGAAGAGATCAAATGGTCGACTGTACAAGTTTATTTCTAAATAATATGAGTGCAGTCACCTGCTTAACACATTTAGACACATCCAATTGCATATTGAGAGACTGTGCACTGAATTGACAGATGGCACAGTGCAACTCACTGCAGGAGAAAGAAATTTGCCATCTCGCAAAAAGTCCAAATAGATTCTGCCTTGGTTTTAAAGGCTGTTGAAGTTGTCGGAGTGCTGTTAGTGATGACTGGAATGGTGTCTTGACTGCTGCTAATGGAGGTTGATGCTAATGGTGTATAGATTGGTGTTAATATTGCTTAGCTGGTGCTAGTGGTGGTTCTGTTGGTTAGACTGGTGCTGATGGTGGTTGTGTTTGGTTGAATTTGTGTTCACAGCCATCGTGTTATTTAGATTGGTGCTAACGGTGGTTGTGTTGGTTAGATCAGTCCTAATGGTTGTTGTGTTTGGTTGAATTGGTGCTAATGATGGTTGTGTTAGGTTACGGGGAGAAGGTGGGAGAATGGGGTTGAGAAACTTATCAGCCATGATTGAATGGCGGAGCAGACTCGATGGGCCGAATGGCCTAATTTCTGCTCCTATGTCTTACGGTCTTATGGTGTTAGTTAGATCGGTGCTAACAGTGGTTATGTTGGTTGAATTGGTGCTAACGATGGAAGCACTGATAGCAATGCTGATATTTTAGCTGCCGAAGGTGCCCTTGAAATCCCTGATGGTCTGACCCGATCTGCAGAGAGAGTGCGATTCTCATCTCTGAGAACAACATAATTAACTTACATGTTTGTACCGGTTACCAATATTGGTCCCATGTGTGCCGCTACAGATGAGTGAGTATTTATACTAGATTGATAATCGTATATCAGCTGCCACTTTGTGTTTTATACGCTGTGTATCGAGTATCCCGTTAATGTAACAGGAACCAACTCCGTCCTATTCCCAGAATCTGCCTCCACCACAACAACTTCTGCCCATCTATCCTCCATGAAGTATTGATGATTTTGGTTGAAAGTCTCATTTTTGCAAGCTCCTTCTAACAAGTGATGCTATAAATAAATGGATGGGAAGTTCACTGCAGGAGTAATTGTGTGCAGGACTAACTTAACAAGAAGCAGCTCGTGTGGGAAAGGGAAGCTATCTCCTGTTTCCTTTAAGGGCCTGGATTTTCTCCGAGTTGGCATGACTCAGGAACCCTTTGAAGGTGGTGGACCGGATCCGACCCTGGGATTCCTGACCCCATTCCTGGGCTGTCTGATTTTCGGGAGTGTCTTTAAAGGGATGTGGGCTGCTTTCTGTCAAAAGCCTGCACCTGACGCTGCCAACTTGGCCGGCTCCATTGCGGGGATAGGCATGTCCTACTCCTCTGCAGTTTTCATGGAGTCGGGCCAGGATTTTAATGAGTCATGTTTATTGGCCCCTCAGAGGAGTCCTGAGGGGGACCTTTTAAAAGGTAAATTCACAAGCTCCCCTCATGCCCCCTCTGCCAAGTCATGCCCTCCATCCACTCCCCCATGGTGCCTCATGTCCCTCCTGCCAAGCGCTGCCCTCCTATCTATCTCCCAAGGACCCTCACGCCTTGCCAAGCTCTGAATTCCCACCCACCCCTTATGTCCCCTCATGACCCATGTCAAGTTACACGCCCCCATCAACTCCTCATGGCCCCTCATGCCACTGATGCCAAGCTCTGCCCTTCCACCCAGTCCCCATGGCCCCTTAATGCTGCCTATGCCAAGCTATGGCACCTCCATGCCCATTGACCCACTGCACACTGTCTAGAACCAATGAACTCCATAGAATATGGTGGATGTGTTTAAAAAAAGCTTCGAAAGAAAGTAATTCATTGATGACTTTATCCTAATGTCCTTTAAGGAAGGAATTCTGCTGTCCTTACCTGGTCTGGCCTACATGTGACTCTAGACCCACAGCAATGCGGCTTGACTCCTAAATGCCTTCTGAGGCAAGGGCAATTAGGAATGGGCAATAAATGCTGGCCTAGCCAGTGATGCCCACATCCCATGAATAAAAAAAGCATAAAAGTGTAAATCATCCCAGGCCCTTTAAAGTCTCAAAACCCACAGACCACAAACCTTTGAAACCACTTAACTGTGTAAACAAACATTGTGAAATTGACCAAAGAGATCAGCGAGCCTGGGCTGTCAATCAAACAATGTTCCTTCTGGGGAGCAGTTATTGTTATGTTCTAATAGCTGTCTGGGCTCTCAGTTAAGCCTCATTATGAATGCTTAAATCCCCTTAAGGGGACTTGACAAGGTAAATGCTGAAAGATGTTTCCCCTTGTGGGGAAGTGTAGAATTAGGGGATACAATTTAAAAATAAGAGGTCTCCCATTTAAGATGGAGACGAGGAGAATTTTTTTTTCCCTCAGAGAGTCATAAGTCTTTGGAATTCTCTTCCTCAGAGAGTGGTTGAGGCAGGGTCATTGAATATTTTAAGAGCTGAGTTAGATAGATTCTTGATTGACAAGGAAGCCAAAGGGTATAGGAGGTGGACAGGAAAGTAGATTTGAGACCAGAACCAGATCAGCCATGAACTTATTGAATGGTTAAGCAGCTCAAGGGGCTGAATGACCAACTCCTGTTCCTAATGCGTGTGTTCATAAGCTCATATATCATTGATGTTGACATATAAGTCGACCTTTGAGGCCTCAAAAAATCCCTCCAAAAACAGGGACAACTTATACTTACTTACATAGACTTAGAGGCGTGTGAGGAAGACAAAGCTCGCCATTCTCTCCTATCCACAGATAATACCCTCATGTCATCCCAGCGCCTGTTGACCAGCTGGAGATGTCTACTGACAGCCTGGCACCAGTTCAGCTTGGGTCACCCTCTTCTGCTACACACAGCAGGAGTCCACTGCTTATACCCCAAGTATAAAAGTGAACCCCCTGACATAGGGGTGGGTGGCTGCCATTTTCAAATGTCGTCAGCCCCCGACGCAAAGAGGGAGTGCCTTAAATTCCCACCCGTCTTCGCAAGGCAGTCCTTATCACCTGCTTGATCCCTTGCACCCAGTTATAAGGTACCGGTGAGCAAACTATACATTTGTGAGGTGAAAAATTGAGGCTAACTACTCATGTGAGTACAGCATGTCGTGACTGAAAAGTGGGTCAGTCCACTTATATGCCGAGCATATGCAAAACCATGATTTTTGGGGCCAGAAAAATGAGTCACCTTATATGCCAGGTCGAATTAAACATTGCGATTTATGGTAATAATGATGTACAAAGTTATGGAGGGTTTCGATAGCGTAAACCAGGAGAAACTGTTCCCATTGGCAGGAGGGTCGGTTACACAAAGTTAAAGTAATTGGCAAAAGGGGAGATGAGGAGAATTTTTCTTTTACAGAGTGGTTTTTATGTTCTAGAACACACTCCCAGATAAGGTGATGGAAGCAGTTTAACTAACTGTTTTCAAGGGGAGTTGGGTAAATACTTGGGGAACATTTTGCAGGGCAATGGGGAACGGAGCAGGAGAGTGGGAATAATTGGAAAATCCTTTCAAAGAGGCAGCACAAACACGATGGGCCAAATGGCTTCCTTCTGCATGTGCTGTGTGATACTATCAAGTGGGAATCAACAAGCACTGAGAATATGGCCCAGTTGCATTTTATAAATTCTTTTGGAATGTCGTCACTATTTGAATGTAGGAAAGCAGGGCAGCCAATTTGCAAACAGCAATGAGATCATGACTAGGTTATTTATTTTAGTGATGTTGTTTAAGGGATAAATATTGGCCTGTATTCTAGGGAGAACTCACCTGCTCCACTTTCAATAGTGTCACAGGATCGTTTACATCCACCTGAGAGGGGGTCAGTTTGATGTGTCATCCAAAAGACAGCACTTCCAACAGTGCAGCACTCCGTGAGTATTGCACTGGAGCGGCAGCCTGGATTATGCCCAAGTCACTGGAGTGGAATTTGAACCCACGGCCTTCTGTCTCAGAGGCAAGCCTACTGTCAAATGAGCCCAACAAGATACAAAGAGGAGCAGTAAGTTAGAACAAAGAGAAGTTAAAACATCTTCACATAATGGATGTGCTGTTCAACTCTTAATTTAGTGGCCAGGCCAGATTCTGTATCAACATCCAAGAGTGGAATGGATAGATGGATAAAGGGCAAGACGCTGAAGGGGATGTGGAAAGAGGTAAGGTCAATGTCATTCGGGCTACTTGCTCCCCTTTCAGGTAAACACCAACAAGAAATAAAAGCAAAATAATGTGGATGCTGGAAATCTAAAACAAAAACAAAAATAGCTGGAAAAACTCAGCAGGTCTGACAGCATCTGCGGAGAGGAATACAGAGTTAACGTTTCGAGTCCGTATGACACTTCATCAGAACTGTTCTGATGAAGAGTCATAAGGACTCGAAATGTTAGCTGTATTCCTCTCCGCAGATGCTGTCAGACCAACGAGAAATATGTGGAGCCAATGTCATGTTCCTGTGTTATAAGTTGCGTTTATAAAAAGTCATACTGTACAATGTGCTAACTTCCCAAACACTGATCTGCGAGGAACCATCTCCTCTCAGTGGCTCTATTAGTATTTGTCCTACTCCCTCTGTCATCCCACCAACCACCTACTTCCCATGTCAGAAGTTGTTGGTTCAAGTCCCACTTCAGCCTCTTGATGTCTAATCCATGCTCGGGAGAAATTCAAATAAGTTGACCTATAAATGATGAGTAACATTGCAGAAATCCGATAGTTTGTACCCTGGAATGAGGAGTTAACAAGGCAACAAAGAACAAAATACAGACCAATTTGGATAGCGGACTGCGGGCTGGCACTGCAATGAAACATACAATTTATCAAGTACAAGCAGTTCTCTCCAACCTTTGGCATCTGCTGTTTCTCAACCTTCCTCATTCATACTGGAGCTACCCAACGGCGGCACATTCATGAAGATGCTGCATTTTTATTCTTTCATGGGATGTGGGTGTCACTGGCAAAGGCCTGCATCTGTTGCCAACCCTTCATTGCCCTAATCCAGGCCAGGCTACTTCAGAGGAGCTGCTTTGCTGGAAGTGAGACATTAATCTCAGGCCATACTGGCCTTCTCAGCTGGGTTATGAAGATACCATGACACCTGTCTGAAGAGGAGCAGGAAGTGGCCAAGCTTCTTGGCCGACATTGCTCCCCTTAATCAACAACACCTAAAACAAATTGGTCATTTGCTTGGGGTGCTTGTAGGATCTTTCTATGTGCTAATAGGTTGTTATATTTGCCGACGGTGTACAAGAAATACTGTGAGGCATAAGAACAGGAATAGACCATTCAGCCCCTCGAGCCTGTCCTGCTGCCTTTCAGTTCGAGGTTGACCTGTACCTTAACTCCATTTACCCACCTTGGTTTATAACCCCTAATGATCTTACCTCCAAAAGTTAACTATCGGGAGATGATGATGTAGTGGTAATGTCACTGGACTAGCAACCCAGAGACCCAGGCTATGGATTCAAATCTGCTGGAATTTAACTTCAATTAATAAATGCTGAATATAAAGTTACTCCCAGTAATGGTGACCATGAAACTATCATTGATTGTTGTAAAAACCCATCTGGTTCACTAATGCCCTTTAGGGAAGGAAATCTGCCGTCCTTACCTGGTCTGGCCTACATGTGACTCCAGATTCCCCAACAATGTGGTTGGCCCTTAACTGCCCTCTGAAGTGGTCTAACAAGCCACTCAGTTCAAGGGCACTGAGGGGTTGGCAACAAATGCTGGCCTTGCCATCGACACCCATATCCCATGAAAGAATTAAAAAATTGCATCTTTGTGAATGTGTTGCCACTGGGTAGCTTCAGTATGAATGAGGAAGATTGAAAAGCAGCAGATGCCAAAGGTTGGAGAGAATTGCTTGTATTTAATAAATTGCATCTTTCATTGCAGTGCCAGTCTGCAGCCCACTATCCAAATTGGTCTGTATCTTATACTTTGTTGACCTGTTAACTCCCCATTCCAGGACACAATCTATCAGATTTCTGCAATGTTACTCATCATTTATAGGTCAACTTATTTGAATTTCTCCCTAGCATCCTTATTTGGTTGGGCTACACTTACTATACCCCAGACTTTCTTTATCTGAATGTAATATACTTATCCCCTCCCCCACCCACATAAAGGACCCACATTAATCCACTTTTGTCAATGGCCAGATGAGATCTTAAGCCCAGGCCCTACATGTTCTCACCGGTGGACGTGAAAGAGACCCCTGCCACCCCACTCCCGCAACCCCAGTTAGCCAGGCCTATCTCTGACCCTGTCTCTTAACTCCATGACTCATTGCAAGGCATCCTTGCCTCCATGCTTAAAGGTTGTGGCTTCAAACCTAAGAGAATGAAGTGTAAGATTCTAGGCTGATATTCCAGTACGCTACTTAGGGAGTCCTGCCTTTCAAGTGAGAAACAGAGCTGTTTCTACTCTCTCAGCAGACGTAAAGTATCCCAAAGCACTATTTCAAAGAAGGGCAGGGAGGGTTCTCCTTGATGTCCTGGCCAATATTTACACCTCAACCAACTTAGCAATTGTCATTATCTCATTGCTGCTTGTGGGAGTTTGCTATGTGTAAATGACTGCTGTGTTTCTTACATCACAGCAGTGACTACACCTCATTGGCCGTCGTGAGGTTGTAAAAGGCACTATATAAATGCAAGTGTTTCTTTCATTGGGTACGACTGGTTGGAATAGATTCCTGTATACTCATTGACCTGGGTTGCTTTTTTTCAATAAGTTACTGATACGCCTAGCAAGGTGCAGAAACAGTTTTAATTTTTAAAAATTAATTCACAGGATGTGGGCTTCGCTGGCTAGGCCAGCATTTATTGCCCATCCCTAGTTGCCCTTGAGAAGGTGGTGGTGATGATTACCTCTTCCCTCAACTCTGAAAGGTTTGTCTCAAGTTCCAGCAACTGTGAATAATAGAGCTCACATTTTTCCCTATTGTTCATAAAATCATAGCATGGGCACAGCACAGAAGGAGGCCATTCATCCCATTGTGTCTGTGCTGGCCCTCTGTCTCTTCGGTGACACTTTGCTTCTGTCGGCTTGTGGGTTAAGTCCTGTGGGGGAGTGGAACTATTTGGAAGTGAATCCTTCCAGTAACAAAATGGCCTAAAAGCCCCATTTAATTGTCTCTGAGAGTCATCGATGTTATTCTGTTTGGGTGAATTCTTCCAAATATTCCTCCAGCTCCTTAGCTCATAATTTCCTTTGTTTTTAACCTAACGATTTACTTCCTTCTCACTTCAGCCTGATCAAAGACCTTGATGCCCTCTGAGATATCTGCTCCCCCAATTCTGGCCTCTTGTGCATCCCTAATTTTCATTTCTCTACCATGGGCGGCAGTACCTTCAGCTTCCAAGGCCTTAAACTCTGGAATTCCCTCCCTAATCTCTCTGCCTTTTCCCCCTCTGCATCCCCCTTTAAGACTTACCTTAAAACCTATTCCTTTGACCAGGCTTTTGGTTGCCAGTCCCAATATCATTACACATGGCTCAGTGTCAAACTGTGTCTGATTGTGCTCCTGTGAGCCACCTTGGGACATTGGGATATTTCACTGTGTTAAAGGTGCTTGAGAAATATTGTTACTGCTGTCGATTTTCATTACTCGATGCCAAGTCTAATATTAGATCTTTTAGTTTGAAAGCAGTTTCAAGCTGTCTTTGTTATCTAAATGAATATTGACCTGGAAATAACTCAGGCTCTGACTCCTCACTGTCCAACAGTAAGACTGGCAGTAACATTTGCAATTTGCATCATTTGCTAGCACCCTTGCCTCGGAGTCAGACAGCTGTGTGGTTAAGTCCCGTTCCAGATTCTTGAACAGATACTCCAGGCTGGCTCTCCCATTGCAGCACTGAGGGAGTACCGCATTGGTTGAAGGTATTGTCTTTTAGGTAAGGCTTTAAATCAAAGCCCTGTCTTTCCTCTCAGGTACGTGGAAGTGATCCGATGACACAAAGAGCCCGGCCAATATTTATCGCACACCAATGTCACTAACACAGATTTTCAGGTCATTGCCATCATGCTGTTTGTGGGAGTTTGCTGTGTGCAAATTGGCTGTTTGTGGGAGTTTGCTGTGTGTAAGTTGGCTGTTTGTGGGAGTTTGCTCTGTGTAAATTGGCTGTTTGTGGGAGTTTGCTCTGTGTAAATTGGCTGTTTGTGGGAGTTTGCTGTGTGTAAATTGGCTGTTTGTGGAGGTTTGCTATGTGTAAATTGGCTGTTTGTGGGAGTTTGCTCTGTGTAAATTGGCTGTTTGTGGGAGTTTGCTCTGTGTAAATTGGCTGTTTGTGGGAGTTTGCTGTGTGTAAATTGGCTGTTTGTGGGATTTTGCTCTGTGCAAATTGGCTGTTTGTGGGAGTTTGCTGTGTGTAAATTGGCTGTTTGTGGAGGTTTGATATGTGCAAATTGGCTGTTTGTGGGGGTTTGCTGCGTGAAAGTTGGTTGTTTGTGGAGATTTGATGTGTGCAAATTGGCTGTTTGTGGGAGCTTGCTGTGTGTAAATTGGCTGTTTGTGGGAGCTTGCTGTGTGTAAATTGGTCATTTGTGGGAGTTTGCTGTGTGTAAATTGACTGTTTGTGGGAGTTTGCTGTGTGCAAATTGGCTGTTTGTGGGAGCTTGCTGTGTGCAAATTGGCTGTTTGTGGGAGCTTGCTGTGTGTAAATTGGCTGTTTGTGGGAGCTTGCTGTGTGTAAATTGGTCATTTGTGGGAGTTTGCTGTGTGTAAATTGGCCGTTTGTGGGAGCTTGTTGTGTGTAAATTGGCTGTTTGTGGGAGCTTGCTGTGTGGAAATTGGCTGTTTGTGGGAGTTTGCTGTGTGTAAATTGGCTGTTTGTGGGAGCTTGCTGTGTGTAAATTGGCTATTTATGGGAGTTTGCTGTGTGTAAATTGGCTGTTTATGGGAGTTTGCTGTGTGGAAATTGGCCGTTTGTGGGAGTTTGCTGTGTGTAAATTGACTGTTTGTGGGAGCTTGCTGTGTGTAAATTGGCCGTTTGTGGGAGTTTGCTGTGTGGAAATTGGCCGTTTGTGGGAGTTTGCTGTGTGTAAATTGGCTGTTTGTGGGAGCTTGCTGTGTGTAAATTGGCTGTTTGTGGGAGTTTGCTGTGCGCAAATTGGCTGTTTGTGGGAGTTTGCTGTGTGTAAATTGGCTGTTTCTGGGAGTTTGCTGTGTGCAAATTGGCTTCTGTATTTCCTATATGACAACAGTGACCACACTTCAAAAGCTCTTCATTGGCTGTGAAGCACTTTGGGGTGTCCTGAGGCTGCGAAAGAAGCGAGATATGAAGTTTGTTGCTGCTTTCTTTCCATCTTTGTATGCGGGTCTCAGCGGAGGACAGGATGGGATCAGCGGTGATGCTGCACTCCCAGGTCAAATAGCTGCCCATGCTGACTTCCTGGGTCCACCCCTGAAAAGCAGGTGCTGAAGTGGGGTATGAAGGATGGACTGGCACACACGGGGATGTACCCGGTTTGAGTCGGCTATCACCTGTACAATGCAAGTGGATCAAAGGGAATCAAAAGAGCTGCTGCCCATTGCAATCAGACTCCAAATTAAGCATGCGGTTGTTCGAGTCTGTGCAGCTGTTGGAGAATCTCCGAACACAAACAAGACATGGAAACTTTCTGAAGGCTCAGTACCTGACAAATTGACTTTGGATTCACTTGTGAGTTGGCCATCTGACCAACTTTATGATTTTCCATTGAATTCCTCCCCAAGTTCTTGTAAAACACTCCAACGTAATTTATGCCCTTGGGCATGAAATAATTAGCCCTAAATGTCCATTAAATACTACAGATATTAGATCTTTTCTGTTTTTATAATGGCTGTGAGAAACATTTGTTTTAAAACATTCGACTCAGCAGCATTAACTAAGTAGAAATGAGAAATAACTGGGGCGTTACTAATAGCGTGTCATTACAAAACATACTATCCTCGGAAAGGAAAATCAACGCCGCATTTCTTCAATTTATTTTTTAAATGGGGATTATTTATTTTTACGGTTTGAACACTCTGTGTTTCCATGACGTCGGCACACATGTGTTGCTGATTGTGAAAACAGGCATGTTGTAAATGTCTTTGGCATGAGACATGGTGTAATCGCTTACAGTCACCAGCGAGGATTCGCAGCCAGTCCTGCCTCCCTACCTCCTGAAAGCTGGATCTTACTTTCTGGGCTTTCGTCGGGAACAGTCAGTCAACTGGCAAAATGACCAGGATGACGTAACAAACCGGACGCCGGAATTTTCCGGTCCGGTTGGTGCCGGGCATCATGGGGGGGGCGGTGCAGGGCGACAATATGGCAAGAAGGCCAAAAACCCTGGTTTCGCCCCGACCGGGAAAGCGCAGCGGGATCGCCAACCCGATGGTGACGGCGAATCCCGCTGGAGGCCGGCGTGAACCCAGCTTGCGTCCCGCCAATGGGATGGAAAAGTAAGGCCCGGCCGGAATGGCCAGACATCCGAGGAGCAGAGGATGCCGGAGCCCCTACAGCTCCCGGACCCCTGGAGGAACCCGTCTGCTGGGTGGATCCTCACACACAGGGCTCTGCCGCGATACAGCTCTCGGGAGCTGGGAGCTCTCCATTGATGCTTCGGGTCTGCTTCAGAACATCAAGGTCTCGGCCATGGGCTGCTCCAGTCGATTGGCGGGGGCCGGGGTGGGGGGAGGTGGGGGTTGGAAAGGAAAGTCCAGGTTTGACTGGGAGAGGAAGGTGTACTGGGGTGGTAGAGGGGGACGAAGGTGTCAGGAGGTGATGAGGTTGGGGGGGGTGGGGGTTTGGTGGGGTACGGGAGGAGGGTGTAACGGGGAAGATTGCGGCAATTGGGGAGCTGTAAGGGAAGGAGTTCAGAGGGGGAAAGGGGGGGGCGGGGGGTGCTGCCAGGAAGCAGATTTTCACACACGCAAGGGTGAAAATCTGGAACCTCCTCCCCCCAAAACGTTACTGAGATGGGGAGTCAGTTGACAATTTTGGAACTGAAGTTGATAGATTTTTGTTAAGCAAAAGTATTAAGGTTGATTGAGCGAGAGTGAGTTAGTGGAGTTAAGGCACAAATCAGCCATGATCTAATTGACCTGATTGAATAGGGAAACAGGCTCAAGGGGCTGAATGGCCCACTCCTGTTCCGATGGTGACATGCTCCCAGCACCCACACCCCCTCAACCTGTTCCCACGGAAAGACACAAGCGAGGAAGGCAGCTAAGGCCAATTGGGCTTGGCTAATCTCTCGTTCCTTGTTGAACAAATGAATGACAGGCCTGCATTTATATAGCGCCTCTCACAGCCTCAGGGTGTCCCAAAGCACTGAGAGTGGGGCAAGTTCCAGTACTGGGGTTCTGGTGCCCACAATCAACATCCTTCAGTCATCCACAGGTCTGCATTATGTAACTCTCTGGGTGGATTCGTACCAGCTCTGCACGGAGTGCGGTAGCGAGCGGGATAAAGGACGTTTTTATCCACCGACTGCAATAGCGGCGTTTTGCTCGGTGTGGTCCCATTCCCAGTGCGTTCCTCCTCATTAATAACGCGTTCACGGGGAGCACGCTGGATCGCTGGCGGGCAGGCTTGGATTAGCCCGCCCCGCTGTGACCACACGCTTCCTCGCTCCGGGGGGGGTGGGAGGGGCCATATTTAAAGCGCACCAGGGCGCAGCCTACCTCATGTCTACTCCAGGACTGCTCCAGACGACAGACGGCCCCAAAAGCAAAGAAGACGGCGGCCCCCAAAATTTAGTGACCCCCTCTCTGGGGCACCTGCTGGACACAGTGGGAGGCAGTCGTGATGTCCACTACCCCCAGCTCTGGCTGCAGGAAGTACACCAGAGTCACTAACCCGGCCTGGGAGGAGGTGGCAGCGGTGGTCAGTGTCCCGCCGAATGGCCCGGTTCTAATTTCAAGGCTATTCCTCTTTGTCCTGGACTCACCAACACGGGGGCCAGAATTTGACCCTTGGGGGGTAAAACGCAGTGGGCGGGTCCAGGAGCAGCCGGGAAACGGACAGCTGACCGCCATCGGCTCCCAAACGCGATTTCACGCTGGCCGGCCAATTAACGGCAGCGGCGCGCAAAGCTCAGCGCTGGCGGGGTCGGGGGAGGAGGGGGTGGGAAGAGGGTGGGCGATGACGTCACCACAGGCGGGGGCGGGGTCTTCGGGAGTCCCCTCCTGAAGGCCGACGCCGCCTCAGGGAGCTGCAGACCTGTTTACAAACAAATATCCGTGCACCACAATCGAGCGCCTGAATGAAAGCATACCTCATAAAGGTGTTGTCCACAGGTATTTGTTTTTATTTTATTCCATAACGGGAATTCCACCCCTCCCCCTGGATGAGGTTTTGATGAGAATTGTAAAAGCCGCCCGGCCGATTCGCCCCGTCCGCCAACCGTCAGTTCGGGGCGGGCCACGGAAAATCGGAGACCATCGCACCATTTATCGGGCTTCATTGTCGGCGGGCGCACTTCCGACTTCTGTGCTCACCCACCCGGCGGAATATCGCCGGAGGGCGCGATGGCGTCGGGACCCTCGCCCAACGTCATCTTGCGCCATTTTTAATGCCCGATTGGGTCAGGCACGCGTACCCGCCCGCCCGCGGGTGGTAAAATTCTGCCCATCGTTTTCTCTTTATCTGTCCCATCGACTCCTTGAACCTCCAGGAATAATTCGCCCCTTAATGTTCCAGACTCAAAGCCATCATCGATGCCCCGTTCTTGACCATTCTGTTGATGGAGGTCAGGTGGGCACCTCAGGTAGATGGCTAGAGGATAATATTGTTGGAGAGTAAAATGGCCTCTTCTCCTCTCGCTTTGAGGAGAGGCGGTGGCCCTAGTGGTAATGTCACTGGGCTAGTAATCCCGAGGCCTGGCTAATGCTCTGCTGGCACATAGTCAAATCCCACCATGGCAACTCGTGGCATTTCAATTCAGTTAATGAATCTGGAATTAAAAATTAGTCTTAGTAATGGTGACTGTGAAACTATTATTGATTGTTGTAAAAACCCATCTGGTTCATTAATGTCCTTTAGGGAAGGAAATCTGCCATCCTTACCTGGTCTGGCCCACATGTGATTCCAGACCCCACAGCAATGTGGTTGACCCTTAACTGCCCTCTGAAATGGCCTTAGCAAGCCACTCAGTTCAAGGACAATGAGGGATGGGCAACAAATGGCATTGCCAGTGATGCCCACATCCCATGAAAGAATAAAAAAGTGAAACCTTACCTGTTTTACGGGGTGATTGAGTTCACATTAGCGGAATCAAATAAGGCCAGAGTGCTTCCGATCCTCCATTATGTCCCAGCAGTTTTTTTCCAATTCTGTTGTAATGTGAGATCAGATTTGAAGTCCATGGTTGATGTTGAAATTCATCCTCATTGTTCCTTAAGAAGGTTGAGTCCTGGTTGGCTGATAGCCAACAGTGGAATGTGACTGGGGCCATTGAGTCACTCCAGCACTATAAGCATATAGTTAACAACTCCTAGCCTGCTAGTGTGGCTAAAGTCAATGGCCTACACACCGGCATGTAAAAATCAGCAAACGATATTGAAACTAGATACATTAAAGGTCTGCAGCCCCTTGGATTCAACACAGTCTAGAAACAAGACAGGAAGTAAGTGAGACTCTAATTAATATTATTGAGAACCGGACAGTAAAAGAGAGCTGAAACTGAGAGGCTGAAAACCCCATCTTCGAAACAGTTAGCTGAACAGACATAAGACAAATGGAAAGAGAAGCAGTTTGGAGGGAGATTAAGGAGAATGTTTTTTTAAGCTGTGCATTGTTTTGAGCTGGAATGCACTGTGCCCGAAGAGTGGTGGAAGCAGATTCAAACTTTCAAAAGAGAAATGGATATTTACTTGAAAGGGAGACGTTTTGCACGGAAGTAGGCCATTAGGCCCATTGTAGCTTTGCCAGCCCTTTGAAAGAGCTACACAATTAGCCCCACGCTTTCCTCATAGCACTGCCACCTTCTCATTTTGAGATATATTCGCAAAATAACATGTGAAAAGAGAAGAGGTAGAGGTCCACAGAGATTTATGGAGAGGACTCTCCGGCGCTCAGAGACGGATAGCTGAAGGCACCATCAACAATATTTGGGTGAAGGGAATGGGAGAAGGGCAGAAGATGAGGTAAATAAATAGGCAATGATTAAATGGCCCTAACTTTGGACTTTAAAATGTGGGGAAAGGAAGGTTCAAGAAGTTGTGGAACTCCATATTTGTAGGTCCTGAGAAAGGATGAGCTAGTGTCAGAGACAATGCAGTGACTCTTCAACACAGAGTGAATCACTTACATTCAGCTGTTGTTAGAATTGTAATTTCTTTGAAAAAGAGAGTCACATTGCCAAAGGTTTTCATCCTGCACTCATCAGGACAAATGGAAGAATGCCAAATATCAAACGATCACAACAATTTATACTACAGGAGAAAAGGGCACTGATTGGTTGGCAAGTTGACTCATTCAAACGCATGGACTCGTTCTCTGCAAACGAAAGGAATATGTTCAAGCCTTGCACCTTTTTTGAATTACCTGGGAGCCTATAGTTCCCCATTGCTTCCTCCAAGGCAATGCCTCATCAATCAGTTGACTTGCCATCTATTCAGCACCCTTTTTCCCTGTAGCATAAATTGCTGTGATTGTTTGAAATTTGGCATTCTTGCATTTGTCCTGATGACTTACAGACAAAAAAGCTTCAGTCTCTCTTTTCAGCAATATTCATGTTCCGTACTTCCAAGAATTGCTGTTTGTAATTGATTTCAGCTGTGCAGTGAAAACAAACAGGAGCATAACCTGACACCATGGTTCAGTTGGAAACGCTCCCCCTGTCCATCAGTAAGTTGTCACACTCCAGAGGACTAACTTTGTCTGATAACTTCAGGGGAGTGCTGAGCTGCTGAAAGTGCTATCTTTCAGATAAGATGTTAAACTGCCCTGTCTTCACTCTCAGGTGGGTATGAGAGATCACATGGCACTGCTGTGGGTGAAGTGGAGGGAAGTGGCATAGTGGTAATGTCACCAAACTAGCTAATCCAGGGACTCAGATTAATGCTCTGGCGATATGGGTTCAAATCCCACCACCATAAATTAAATTTAGAATTAAAAGACAGCCTCAGTGATGGTGATTGTGAAACTACCATTGGTTGTTGTAGACCTGCCAGGTTCACTAATGTCCATGAGGGAAGGAAACCTGCCATCCTTACCTGGCCTGGCTCCAGACACAGAGCAACGTGGTTGATTCTCGAATGTTTAGTTCACCTTATGGTGGGCAGGTTTTGCACTTTCTTGTGAAACCTCATCAACGGGTGAGATGGGGTTACAATCCGCCATTAAAAAACAATAGAAACATTTCATCCTAATTTCTAACATGCCCCTGCTTTGTTACGTGAGAGGGGACATGTTCTTTCACAATACAAAAATCTTTATTTTTAACCGTCAGAACTCTTCAACCCCCTGAGGCAGCTTTTTGCGTCTCGGGGGTGCTTTTCCTGCGTGCATTCGCGCTTGCCCTCCTACCCCTGTACCCCCCACCACCCCCCCACCGGTAGCGCTGAGCCCTCTGCCGCTCCCACCCACCCCACCGAGCCCACCTGACCAGGGAAAGATCCTGACCCATGTTGCGGTTTACGGGAGCTGGCTGTGCGCAAATTGGCTGCTGGGTTTCTGACATAGCAACTCGCTTCAGAACAACTGATTGGCTGTAAAAGCATTTTGGGATGTCCTGTGGATGTGGAAGTTGCTATATAAATGCGAATCGTCGTGTCCA
>NC_135892.1:110533301-110563301 GCF_964194155.1 Cetorhinus maximus
AACCAGCCCTCTTGTGCCAGAGTAAATCCAGCGTTTCTTTTTAAACCTGCCCACCAAAACATCGCTTTGGCATACGATAGTTATTTTTAAACGTTTTTATTTTTGAAAAACGAGTGCGAACGTCACCGATTCTTGTATCAGGAAAGGGAGGTTGGACTGGCTCGGTTGCAATGTGGTCACCTGACTGACTTTACCTTTCTTTGGCAGGCTGGTCGCCTGTAGCTAGTATCTGCGGGGAGCCTGGCTAAGTAGGCCAACAACCTGAGCATGCTGGGAATAACGGTCTGGAAGAGCTGCTTGGCAGAGCTCCCAGGATGGCTCACTGGTTTGTTCAACGACCTCCCCCCAACCCCTCCCCACCCCCCACCCCCACCACACCCCCCAACCCCTCCCCACCCCACTCCACTACCCCAACACACACACACACACACACACATGCCACCACCACCGCTGGTCTGCCAGTGTTTTGTGCCAGGCTGGTGTCATTTTGACCAGAGGCCAAGGCCTAGCCTTGGGCCCTGCGGCGAGAAAGCAGGCCTCCTTTTGCTAACTTTAACTTGTTTTTTTTTTTGGCCAGCTGACACTTGGCTGAGGGAGTGATCTTTCCTGGCAGCCTGGGTTTTTTTTTCCAGCCCTCGCATTGG
Organism: Cetorhinus maximus; assembly: GCF_964194155.1. NCBI lineage: Eukaryota > Metazoa > Chordata > Chondrichthyes > Lamniformes > Cetorhinidae > Cetorhinus > Cetorhinus maximus. The sequence continues at coordinate 110,533,946 of NC_135892.1, forward strand.
CTGATGGTGTCCCATTCACTTCTGCTGGGCGGTGAGGAAGCTGTGTGAATTTTGCTCCTGACCTATCACAGTGGGGCAAACCTTACCTAAACCAGGAAGGAAAAAAAAAAGACTTATATTTATATGGTGCCTTTCACAACATCTCAAGCCTTTACAGCCAACATTAGATAATAATAGGTAATATTGATAACATGGCAACCAATTTGCACACAGCAAGCTCCCACAGGCAGCAATGTGACAATGTGATGCTGCTTGAAGGGTGAATGTTGGACCGGACACCTGAGGGTGACCCCCCGCACCGCTACTGCTCTTCTCCAAAATAGCACAGATCTTTTATAGCCACCTGAGAGGGCAAACGCGACATCATTTTAATAGCTCACGTGGAGGATAGCACCTTCAACAGTGCAACACTTCCCTCAGCGATGCAATGAAGCATCAGCCTGGATCAGGTACTTACGTCAGGAGAGTGGGCCTTGAACTTACAGCCTCCTACGAACATATGAAATAGGATCAGTTGTTGGCCATTCGGCCCCTCAAGACTACTCACCCTTCAATAAGACCCTGGCTGAGCTGTTTGTGTTTCGAGTTCTACATTCTCATCTACCCCACCCCGATAACCTCCTGGTTCAGAAGCAACAATGACTGAACTATAGTCTTAAAGACCCATCTGCATATTTACATATCCAAATAGTGCCACAACAAACCTACACAGTGAGTTAATGATATACAATTGAAAGCAAACCCATAGCATCTTGGCAAATAGTATCATTCGGCTTAAAACACTGTACAGTAAAGGAGGTTTTAGCACATCTGAATTCATCGGTTTACGTGCTGACAATATTCCACTCGCTTCCTCGGTAACTGCTAACTGCTTCTCTTCTCGAATTCTTTGCGCTCACCAGGATGTGGTAAAGTAGCACAGATCAGTGGAACGCTTTCCCCCCAACATTTCAGCGACTGGCTGCAAAAAAGTTTGGGTTAAGTATAGCAAAGATTTTTTTTAATATGAAACAAGAGACTCAGAGGAGAATGCAGGTGAGCAGATTAATGACCCAACAATTATAATGGCAGCAATGGGGCCAATTCATTCCCCACTATCTGCTGCTATCTAGGTGCCAAATGATTGTCTCATCATTTCTCCAAAGTTCATTTTACCCAAGAGGGTTCAGCTAAACAGCAAACCTGCTGCTGTTTTAAGCGGTGGGTGTGTGTGTTTAAACCCACTTTGCTTAAATACCTCTCCATGTAACAGGACCTTCAACACTTTCCAAACCTGTAACCTTTAGAAGGACAAGGGCAGCAGATAGATGGGAAACACCACCACCTGGAAGTTCCCCTCCGAGTCACTCACCATCCTGACTTGGAAATATATCGGCCGTTCATTCACTGTCGCTGGGTCAAAATCCTGGAACTCCCTCCCTAACAGCACTGTGGGTGTACCTACACCACATGGACTGCAGCGGTTCAAGCAGGCAGCTCACCACCACCTTCTCAATTGGGGATGGGCAATAAATGTTGGCCTAGCCAGAGACACCCACAATCGCATGAAAGGTTTAAAGGAGAGAGCACATCCCATTCATCTCAGCTGAACTTTAACCAAATCTTCTTGTTTTTTTATTCATTCTTGGGATGTGAGTGTCACTGGGATTTGTTGCCACTCTCTAGTTACCCGGAAGTGCTTTGATACAAGTGACTATTTCAGAGGGAATGTTGAGACTCTAGGGGTGTAACTGTCCGCACCCGCTGGCTTCGGGCATGTTCGGTGGTGTGAGTAGACAACATGGCGAGAAGGCCAAAAACTTGTTTCCCGATGTCGTGAAACCAGTTTGCAATCGTTCGCTCAGCCTGTCGATGGTGGGCTGCGTCTCCCATCATCGGATGTCAGGAACCTCATTGTAATACATCAGCCTGCTGGAATCGTTCCCCACCCTCCCGCTGGGATCGTCTGCCCACCACGCCAATGTGTTTCGCAAGCAGGTGTGCACTTGGTGGGCTGTTCTTTGAGGGGAACTCGGAGGTGAGTGCACAGTAACCCTGCGGAGCGCTCGCGAGGGAAGCCTGTTAGACTTCGAGGTTGAGGCGCGTTTGGTGGGGGGAAAGGCTGTCCTGTAGTTGAGGCGACTTTGGGGGTGCTGAGGGGGGCATTGGGCTAAGGCTGTGCTGCAGGTGAAGGTCGCGCACAAACAAGTGTGGGTTATGGGGGGTGGTGGGTGAGGGAAGCGGCCACACATTAGGGGCACCTTGTATAAAGTGACTATTCCTCTGCAGCTGAGACACCCCAGACGCAGCCACATTGTTACCATTGGAGTCGGGCCTCTGGCTTCTCAGCTCACTCAAGCAACGCCGAGCATTAAAGTGCCACCAAGTGCTCCAGAGCTTTTCACCCCTTGGGCAGAACTGCAAAGTAATGAGCATTTTAGTGGACTGCAGAACAGTTGGGCGACTGCACACATTGTACAATCTCCTCGCTAAAGCTGGCCATGGGGCAGTCGCTGGTGGAGGCGCTCACAGCCCCTTTGCAATGTCATCATCCCGGTTTGGACCAGTCTCCCCCCTGGTTCAAGCTAACAGTGCAGCCTTGCAGTGCGGGTTAGGAGAATGCCTGTGCCTGAGCTGAGAGCACAGCACGCAGTCCAATGGGCAAAGCTGGCACCTATCAGTCGGGTGGAGTGGGGCGGAGGTGAGTGGGGTTTCGGGCAGCCATGCAGCGCACTAAACTCTGGCCATCCAAGTGTTGGCCAGCGCTCTCCGGGATGTGTTAAGGGGCCTTCACACTTAACCAAGAGAGGTTCTTAGTACACACAAGCTAACCACGTGTCCCTCTCTTTCATCCTGCAGGAGGAGTACATCAGGATCAGGGAGCCTGGTGACCTAGCTGCATGCCTCATGGCCTACAGAGAGCGATGGCAATGGAGGAGAGAGTGACTGAGGGTCCTGGCTGCGCAGAGGCAGGAGCAGCATCCTCAGCAAGAAGGGACGGCTGGGACTCTGGTATACGCCTCCGAACAGCCGCATCGAGCCATCACGAGACGGAGCCTAGCTAGATGCAGGGTCTATAGACACCATCTTTCACTCCTGCAGATGACTGAGAACCAGTGTCGCTGAAGATTGCGTATGTCTAGGGAACTGGTTAGTCACATCTGCCAGCTACTGCAGGATTTGGCGCTATGGGGACATGGAGGGCATCCACTGCCAGTGGCTGTGAAAGTGACCATGGCGCTCAATTTCTATGCCAGTGGCTCCTTTCAGGGCTCCACAGGTGACCTCTGTGGGTATCACAAGCCTCGACCCACAAATGCATCCATGAGATCATGGATGGCATCTTTGCGAGGGCCAGACAACTTTGTGCATTTCACCCGGGACCAAGAGTGTTTGGATTTGCCCAGATCTCAAGTTTCCCACAGGTGCAGGGTGCCACTGACACTCACGTGGCGCTCAGGTTTCCAGCGCAACACGCAATCAATTATGTCACTCGCAAATCATTGCATTCGCTGACTGTGCAGCTGGTGTGCGATCACCACAAACACAGCCTGCAGGTCTGCGCACGGTTTCCAGGGACTGTGCAGGAATCCTACATTCTCAGTCAGTCACAGATCCCTGACGTCTTCCAGGGTCCACAGAAGCTGCAAGGTTGGCTCCTCGGGGACAAGGGCTACCCGCAGAGGATGTGGCTGATGACACCCACGCTGGGGCCTCAGACTGCAGCAGAGCGACGCTATAATGAGGCTCAGGCTGCAGCTCACACCTTGGTGGAGCAGACATTCTGGATGTTGAAGATGAGGTTCCGGTGCCTGGTCCGGTCTGGTAGAGCCCTGCAATACAGTCCGCAGAGGGTGTCACACATAGTCATCGCCTGCTGTGCCCTTTATAACCTGGCACCGCAACAGGGAGACGAGCTGGCTGAGGAGGAGATGGAGGAGCTCGAGGTCTCCTCTGATGAGGAGGACATCGATGGTGATGAGGGTGAAGAAGTGCTCTAATGCAATGATGATGGGGCTGAGGCCCTCGTGCTGGCCAGACAAGGCAGGCATGCTCTGGAGCCCTTCTAACTGCTAGATTTGTGGAGGATGATGATGACATGCAGTGAGGAGAACCCATAGATCCTCACATCGCATCTGTGAACGTTTGACTCCAGTCTGGCTCATGGTAGTGCAAATACCCTCTGTGAGAATGCTCCTGTCATGGAGATGCAGTGGAGGCCCTAATAGTCGCTCAATTGCAGGAGGATGATGATGACATGCAGTGAGGACTCTCCATAGATCTTCACACAGCCTCTGAGAATGTCTGACTCCTGTCTGGCTGAGGGCAGATCGCTTGCATTCTGTGATCAGGGTCATATCATAGAGACGCAGACATGAAACTTTAGAAGCATCTGATCCTTTGTCTTCAGCACCATCAGGAAGTTCCCTTCAGAAGCACAGCGTCACTGGTCACAGATGCTGAAGAGATGGGGGCCAGCCCCACCTTAAAGGTGCTGAGAGCACACAGAGAGAATGAGAGAACTCTGTGACACCTGCCAACTACATTCTGGCAGCAATGACCAGCACCCCCGAGGTGCAGGCATCAGTAATGTGTCCAGGGAGTGTGAGGCTGAACCATCACTTTGGTCTGAAGGCTGCACAGAGCACAGGGGAGAGGCCCTGGACTGAGACACCAGCCTTTATCTGGTGCAGGAGCCAAGATTTCACATCTGAGTGACACGAACACTGCTCATCAGAACAAGGAGCCATAGGCAGGGAGACATTCTTGGGAATTTATTGACAATAGTGAACATTATGTACAAGTGATTAACACCCATGCCCAGGCTGTGCAACAGAGAACGTTAGCACTCCCCTTGATAAGGTTGGAAGGGGCCCTAGTGGCCTTACAACACTCAAATGGTTAAGGCATTGCCATCTACTTAGTGGCATCTAACCATGTTAAAAAACTCAAAAGAGTTACATCTTCTTAACTTTCCAAACACCCTCAACCACTCCCCTCACCCTCCTCAAATAACACGGGCACGACAGGGGCTTGGATCTGACTGAGCTTTTCCAGGTGACAGAAACCTCAGTCAGGGCCCTGTCAGACTGTATCCTGTGGATTACACAGCAGCCCGAACTTGCACTCATGTTACGAGGATATTGTGGGGGAGGGGCCTTCAAAAACCTTCAACTGCCAACTGCAAGGTTTAGAGTTCTTAGGGCCATTTTGGCCCGTTGCCCCTTTTCAGTTATTTCCTTCTGACACTCGGGATTTCCCACGAGACAGACAAAGGGTCTATGGAAGCCAATCCTAAAATAGCCCCAATTGGGTTTATGCTCTCAGGTGAATGTGCGACATGAGTTAAGGCACCACATTCCCTTCATTGGCATTTGACTGTTCCTAACATGTCTCAGCTGTGCTTTACTCTCCATTGGGAAAGTGGAATTTTGGGCACTGTTTGTTGTAAGGTGGCCAAGTTGCCTATTTGTAATAGAGTTGAACTGCAGACAACGTCTCGAATGGAAACATTAAGTTTATTTACAATTTACTCAGCAGCAACTACACATGTGCTTTCAGCTCCAACTCTATCTCTACACTGACCGCAGAGATAGCCTGCACTACTCTCCTATTGGTTACTACAGATCATGTGATCTTCCCTAACACGTAATATTCTTAAAGGTATATTACACACTAAATAAAACTATAATTACTACATTCCTCCCCCTTTAACTTGGCTATGCATATTATATTTACAAGTATATAGTCTTCAAGACAACATAATGTTTACACTGGGTAAGGAATTTACAAGTTCAGTCTTTCAGGTGGTTTCCTGGTGTGAGAGGAACGTTGCAGCTCCACAACTTCAGATTCTTTGTCAAGTTCTTCCTTTTCCGGAGTTACCTGAGCATCAGGTGCTTCGGTGGGCACTTGCAGCTCTGTATCCTCAACTCTTACAGGAACATCAGACATGTCAGTCCTGGGTTGAGTATCTTCAACAGGAAACGCAGACCCGGTCATGGTCACTGGTGGAAACATATCTTGATGATTTGTCTCTCTCTTCCTTAAATGGTTCCCATGTTTATGGATGATCCGGCCTTCCACCTCCAGGTGGTAAGATCGAGGTCCAGTCCCGGCACTTATTTCACCTGGTAACCACTTTGGTCCTTCCCCAAAGTTTTTCACATATACTGGCTCTCCCACGGTGAATTTCCTCTCCTGACTATGCCAGTTGTGTCTAGGTTTCTGGCTTCCCCAACCTTCCCCTCTAAATGCAGCATTATTAAGCTCAATCTCACCCTGAGACAGCGTTTCAGCAATAACTCCGCAGGTGTGACACCTGTTATTGTGTGAGGGGCAGCCCTGTAATGAAAAGGAAAGTGTGCTCGCTTGGTCACCAAGGAATCACCAGTTAGCTTTTTCATGCCGGTCTTGAACATTTGAACTGCCCTTTCGGCCAGTCCGTTTGAGGGAGGGTGGTGCAGTTTTTACACCAGTGATACCGTTGTGGCTGATGAACCGTTGAAACTCAGCACTCGTAACTGTCGTGCCATTATCGGAAACGGTTACTCTTGGTAGGCCGTGAATGGCAAGACTCTGGCGTAGTTTCTCAATTGTAGGGCCCGACGTTGGTGACGTCACCTCATATACATCCAACCGTTTTGAATGGGCATCGACAATGAGCAGAAACATTGTTCCCAGGAAAGGTCCAATGTGGTCAATGTGTAACCGCACCCAGGGTCTACCTGGCCACTGCCATGGGTGTAATGGAGCTGTCACTGGCAACTTATGCAGTTGCTGGCATTGCATGCAGCACTTTACAAACTCTCTATTTCGCCATCCATCCCCAGCCACCTTAAATAACTGCGTGCTACGGTCTTCATTCTGGGCATTTCTGGATGGGCACTGTGTAGTTCAACTAAAAGTGGCTCCCTTTCCTTTGGAGGAACAATCGCTCATGCACCCCACAGTAAAATGCCATCCTGGCTGGTTATTTCATGTCTTCTGTATGATTTCATTTCATCAGATACGGGCTCCTGGGCCAACCTTGTAGCACTTACTCTCACACGTGAGATAGAACTGGGTCCTGACTTGTCCAGTCTCTGATCTGTCGAGCACATACCGGCAAGGAATCTAAGGAATTTAACAGTAAAACAAGCTCCTGTGGAACTGGGACGTGCTCATCACTTTCTTGTAAAAGCAAATGACTAAGGGCATCGGCGTTTGCGGTTTGATTGCCAGGTCTATGTACGAAAGTATATTCGTATGTTGCCAGAATTAAGGCCCAATTAGTATTTCTGTATCTTCTTTCTACCTGCCTCTTCTTTCTAGCACAGACTTTAACCTTGGCCTTCTTTTTAACTTCACTGTTGGCCAGACTTCTCTCAGATGCAAACTCAACTTGTCTGAGTTCAGTGGCTGAGTCTCCCAAAATTTCATTATCTGTCTGATTCTTGGAAAATTCTGCGGTTTTTGCTTCCAAAGCCTCTTTGGCTTCATTTAGCTGATTCTTCAGCTCTTCCAAATCTTTTTTGCGTTTGTTTGCTGCCTCCAGGAAAATTGAGCATTGTTGTGTCTTCTCTGCTAACTGATTCTTCAGTTTGTTCAGAGAGAGACGCTGAATTCTTTCTGTTTCTCTTCATACTCTTCCAGAGGTACAAACTTTGACCTGAGGGAATCTTGTCGTGTGTGAAGGTCTTTCAACAGGTTTTATTTTTCCCTGCGAATGCTGCTCACCTCGTCTCGAACTCTGTCATCAAGCAGGTTCTCTTCGAGTTCCTTCTGCTGTTCTCCCAGGTTTTGGCTTAAGACAGCCTGTATTTCTTCAGGCTGTTGAGTCCTTACACACTCTTTTTTCAAAACAGGAACACTTCCAGCTTCCTTTTGGAATCTCAGTGGCCAATCAAGGTTGATTTCCCTTAGCCAATTTCACCCTGGAAGGCTTGGCCCTCTGCCTCCCAACGCTGGTAGCTTTGCCATAATGGACAGTTTACTAGAATGTACATTTTTAGCTTGGCAGTTGTTTGTTCCAAACTTAATTGATGTTCATCACCATTATTCAAATATCTGAAAGTAGGCTCCCCAGTTACTGGAGTGGAAGGTCTCGTGTCCACTTCCATTTTAACAGGTTTGCCATTTACTTTCACTGTGACAAATATTGGCTCTGTCTTTCCAACTTTCAGATTAAATAATGAGTAAATGTCTGAATTTGTTGTTTCGGGCTCTTCTACATTGTAGATTTCATTGGGCTTCTTCTTTTGTTTACAAGCCTGCTTGAATCTTTCTTTGCTTTGCCTCATCGTATGTCCATTTCTGTGACAACCTTGGCATTCGATTTTTTTAAACTGCCAAGACTGATTGTTTCCACCTCTATTAAAATTATTCTTCGATTTCACTGCTAAGTTATTTTTCTTTATTCTTCGGCTACAGGGGGCGGTTTCTCGCTCCTTGGCAGAGTCTTGTTTTTTCCCGCCCGATGTGGAGGACCCTGTATTGCTTGTGAGTCTCTCACTGCGCTTTCCATGGCCAGCGCTATCTCTAGCGCCTTCTTGAAATCCAGATTCACTTGGGCCAATAATCTTTTCTGAATAGAGTCCTCTCACACCACACACTAAACAGTCTCTGAGCATGTCATTCAGAGTCATACCGAACTCACAATGTTCTGTTAGCTGCTCCAGATTTGTCACGTGTCCTGCAATTGTCTCACCCAGGGCTCTATTTCATGAATTAAACCTGAACCTCTAAATTTCTCCTCATCTCTGTCTTAAACAGGCAACACCTTATTTTTAAACAGTGACCCCCAGTTCTAGATTCTCCCACAAGAGGAAACATCCTCTCCACATCCACCCCGTCATTACCCCTCAGGATCTTATAGGTTTCAATCAAGTCACCTCTTACTTTTCTAAACTCCAGTGGATACAAGCCTAGCCTGTCCAACCTTTCCTCATAAGACAACCCGCCCATTCCTGGTATTAGTTTAATAAACCTCCCCTGCTTCTAATGCATTTACATGCTTCCTTAAATAAGGAGACCAATACTATACACAATACTCCAGATGTGGTCTCACCAGAGTCCTCTACAACTTAACCTCCCAACTTTTATATTCAATTCCCCTCTCAATAAACAATAACATTCTATTAGCTTTCCTAATTACTTGCTGTACCTGCATATTAATCTTTTGTTATTCATGCACTAGGACCCTTTGTTATTCATGCACCCAGATCCCTCTGAATCTCAGAGCTCTGCAATCTCTCACCATTTAGCTAATATGCTTCTTTTTTATTCTTCCTGCCAAAATGGACAATTTCATATTTGCCCACATTACACTCCATTTGCCAGATCTTTGTCCACTCACTTAACGTATCTATGTCCTTTTGTAGCCTCCTTATGTCCTCTTCACAACTGAGCTCCTACCTATCTTTGTGTCATCAGCAAATTTAGCAACCCTCCCTTTGGTCCCTTCACCCAAGTCATTTATATAAATTGTAAAACATTGAGGTCCCAGCACTGATCCCTGTGGCACACCACTCGCCACATCCTGCCTACCCAAAAAAGACCCATTTATGCCCACTCTCTGTTTCTTGTTAGCTAGCCAATCTTCTGTCAATGTCAATATGTTACCCTGTACACCATGAGCTTTTATTTTCTGCGATAACCTTTGATGAGGCACTTTATTAAATGTCTTCTCAACATCCAAGTACAATACATCCACTGGTTCCCCTATATCCACAGCACATGTAACTCTTTCAAAGAACTCCAGTAAGTTGGTCAAACATGATTTCCCTTTCACAAAACCATGTTGACTCTGCCTGATTGTCTTAAATTTTTCTAAGTGCCCTGCTTTAACACCTTTTAATAATAACTTCTAACATTTTCCCTATGACAGATGTTAAGCTAACTGGCCTGTAGTTTCCTGCTTTCTGTCTCCCTCCCTTTTTGTGTAAAGGAGGTACATTTGCTATTTTCCAATCTAATGGCACCTTCCCCGAATCTAGGGAATTTTAGAAAGTTCAAACCAAACTGGTATTGAATGGTGGAGCAGACTCGATGGGCTGAATGGCCTACTCCTGATCCTATGTTCCTATGCTTTCTACACCTGACTAATTTCAAGATCCCACCTCACCCACCCCCCTGCCCACCCCCGTCATGTGGCTGTGTAGTCTCTTCCCCAGTTATCCTCCACCTGTCACGTGTCTGTGTGCCTTCTTCTCTAGTCAGTGCCCCCCTCCACCAAGCCTTTGCAACCCCCAGCCCCTTTCACCACCCCCACCCCTGCCTCCAAGCTGGTCTCACATGGTAGGCCTTGCCTCTGAACCCCCTGCCCCCTCCCCACCGCCTTGAGTTCCTGTTAAGTCTTGCCCGCACAGCCTTGGCATGGAGTCGGAGTAGCTGTGAGCGCAGTGCTACGAAAGGTAGTCAAACATACCTGGAGGTAATGAGTGAATCAGTGCTCGCCAGGCGCACGTCACTTATATCCAGTCGTGAAGCACATCGGCCTAATTTGCCGCTGGTGTGGCCATTTGATCTGGGGTGGGGGGAGGGGGGGGGGTGTGATTCTGGCGAGCTGCCTTTTTAATGATTATTCAGGACATTCCAATCGATGCGAATACGGTTCCCGGCCCGGCCTGAGGGGCTATCTGACCCACCATGGAAGTCGGGAGCGGAAAATTGCAAACTCTTTTTACGCCGCCGGGAAACTGGCTTTTGGTTGTTCTCCACATTTTCCCATTCCGCCCCCCCCCATGACGCTCGCTGCTGACGGGACCGGAAAATCCCACCCGTGATTATTTTTGCCCATCTTAAATCTGGGTTCTCTGGTTACCAACCCTCCTGCCCACGGATACGGTTTCTCCCGATCTACTCTACCACAACCCCTCATGATTTTGGACACCTCTATGACATCTCCCTTTAATTTTCCCTGCTCAAAGCAAAACAATCCCAGCTTCTCCAGTCTGTCCGCATAACTGAAGACCCTCACCCTTGGGACTATTGCAGTTAATCTCCGTTGCACCCTCCCCAACCTTTGCACCCTTCCTAAAGTGTGGGGCCCAGAACTGAACTCAATACTCCAGCTGAGTTCTAAGCAGAATTTTATAAATGTTCAGCATAACTTCCTTGCTTTGGTACTCTGTGCCTCTACATATAAAACTCAGGATCCTACTTGACTTTTTTAACTGTCTTCCCAACTGGTCCTGCCACCTTCAAAGATTTATGTACATATATCCCCACTATTCTTATGCCCCCTCACTGGAATTGTACCCTTTATTTATATTGCTGCTCCACATTCTTCCTACCAAAAAACTCATCGCTTCACACTTCTCTGCCTTCATTTTCATCTGCCACGTGTTGACACATTTCCCCAGCCTGTCCACGTCCTCTTGGAGGTCTCTTCCTCGCTGTTTATCGCAATGGCTGCCATCTGCAAATCTTAAAATAATGTCCCCCCTACATCCAAGCCCAGGACAATGATACACAGGTCGAGAATCCATTATCTGAAATCCTCGGGGCCAAGTGCATTTCGGATTTCAGATCATTTCGGTTTTCAGATACCGTGTGTAGGCCTCGGCCTACTTACATTACAATGGCTGAAGCCTATGCTAGCGATAGTCTAAAGTCAACAAAATGGTTGGAAGAGTAAGATGTGTCAGTGAATAATAAATAGAGTACCTGTAATAAGTTCGCGCCCATCTGCGATTCTATGTGTAGGAGAGGGTTCAGAGTGTCAAACAGTTGGACTTCCCACACTAAAGGTCAGGTTGGTGCGGTTCGTGTCAACTCGGGTCATGTCGGCTCAGGTCAGGGACTTCCTGCGTTAAAGGTCAGGTGTGGTTGGCAAGGTTCATGTCGGCTTGGTTCGTGTCGGCTCCAGTCAGGGACTTCCTGCGCTAAAGGTCGACGAGGTCCAACAGAAGTGTTGGGAAGTTTTTGGATGTGTTGGGTTTTTCGGATTTACAGGTAAAGGAGACCCAACCTGTATATCAAAGCGCTAATCAGCCGGAAGTGATCATTTGCACCGCTGGCCAAATTGATTAGAACAATAGGGTCACCTCCCTCCTCACCGTAGCAACCCAACCTCGCACGGACCAAAATTAAATCAACACAATGGATAATATCACCGCACATTTTATTTGTACTGAACGTCACATACACACATTTTCAAAAGGGGTTCTTCACCCCCCCCTCCCCACCCTACCCCTTATATATATATTTTTCTTAAAATGACAGGTCTGTGCTTTTATCACACTTGTTGTTCAAGTCTCTGCTGTACAGTTAAATGTGACAACATGAAATGTGGTGACAGTGTCAGTTTATGAGTAATTACACAAAAATTGCACAGATAACTCACTTGAAATATACAGTATGTACAGGTTTTGGAATGTATTTTCCATCTTTGCTAATATATCAAGCACAACACACAAAAAAATATTCACATATAAGATTAAAATATCTTTTAAAGTGATTTTTTTTTTTCCTCTCTGTTTTAAACCTCCTCGGAGGGGTAAAAGATGTACACCGCCCAGGTACAATTCAATTAATGCTAGACAGTACTATATTTTTTAAAATCACCAGTAAGCACTTCATTTATAATGAATACAGCAACAGTCTGGATTAAAAATTTAATGCAAACAAATAATACATCATATGCATTCTTCGGTTTTCAACCTTTTCTCTTTTAAGTGCATAATCACGGTGCGTCATTTTAAAAAAAAATTATATATATATAAAAAAAAAGGAGTGGGCATTACCATCTGATACGCTGATTTTAAACATTAAAAGATGCTTCGGACACACTGACAATTTTTTAAAAAATAAAATATTTCTTTTCTTGCTTGTGTAGAGTTCTCAGCTGAGTCGGGGAATCCCGTCGGAATCCAGCAGGGGTAGTTTGAACCAGGAGAGATTGGCTGTGTTGTGGGGAGCGTGGGGAGTCGGGAGTTCAATTAATGCTCTGGCATTCGCCAGCTTAAATGACGATACATTCAGCGAGCAGACAACTTGGAGCACCAACCTTTAGGGAGGGGGGCAGGGTGTCAGGAGGTTTACTGCCTCGCCTCCCATCCCGGGCTTATTCTTTTGAGTTGCCTATCTCGGTCTTGCTGCCAAGGAGGCCACGTGAGGGGGGGGGGTCTAGAGTTTGGGAGGAATGGAAGGTGTTTTTTTTTGTGTGTGTGTGTGGGTTTTCTCATGGAGAGCAGCAGACACACAGCAGCAGCAACTGAAGGCAGTTTTGCGAATAGAACCACCCGTCACTCAGGCACAATCGATGCTTCACTGAGGCACCAGGGAAGAAAACGAGGAGGGAGGGAGAGAGAGAGAGAGAGACACGGACGAAGGAAACCTTGAAACCAAGAGACAAAAAAAAAACCATCTGTACCTCAAAGGCGGTACTAATTCAGCTCCTTCTTTAGGGACAGATTCCCTCTCTCTTTCCCAACACCCACAATATCTTCAGCACTCGCTGCTCAAACAGAAATGGAAGGGCGCTAAGGACAAACTCTTCTGCGATAAGATGTGGATTGGTTGCAATGACAGTGCCCACCCCTTAGAACTTCAGCAGCAAAAAATTTACAGCGTATAAATCTTTATCGTAACTTTCGCCAAACAAATCCCATGCGTCATGTAAGAGGTGCCTACAATGAGGGGGAGACACAAAACCTCTACAAGTTATAAAACGAAAAGTAATAAATATTAGTATCACAGAATCATTGCTGTACACAAGAGTAGTTCAATTGTATAAAAATACATTTTTAGTGCAACCTCACATATATAATGATATTTCACCCCCTTCACCCCACCCATACAAATAAACCGTTTCGAATCATTCACATCATTCAAGACAAAGTACCCCCAACCCCCCCCGCCCCACCCCCGCCCCACCCCAAAACAGACCTGCCAAGTGCTCTGAGAAGAAACATGACAATTATTAAGCAGGTACACAAGTTCTAAAATTTGTACAAATTCTCTTTTCTTCATAACGCATACAAGAGTTCGAGCAAAAGCAAAAGGCACAAAATATCTGCAACATTTAAAAAATAAAATAAAGTACTTAACAGGACAACAAAGGTAAGTCTGCAAGTTGATTTTGGTCAGGGTTTTTTTTCTTTTTACATACAAATAGAAAATATTTCCGTATATTTTGTATTTTAAGTCTAGACCAAGAATAGACAAAGGTTGCAGCAGCTGGCATGCCCCCTACCCCCGCATTCTCTCCTACCCACCCCCTCCCTCCCTCCCCGTACCCTTGCCTTCACTGAGAACCCAGCTGGGAGGGCATTTTGTAGCATGTTTTATAGCCCTGGTGGTTTGGGTCAAGCCTCTCCTTGTTGTAGTTGCCTCTCCTCCGGCTCGGGCACCGGTCACCCCTGGTGGCCGAACCCTGGCAGCCGATGGTCCTCAGGGCGAATGGACTGCGGCCCGTTGAGCTGCTCCGCGCCCGGCTCCTCGGGGGCGCCCTGCCCGCTGGCGCCGCTTCCCAGCTGCCGCTGGCAATCGAAGGCCTTCATCGTCTCCTCCAGCCGGGACTGGGCGATCACCGCCCTGGTGGGGCACGGGCCCGTCTCGGGACGGGCCTGGAACGTCCGATGCTCCTGCCGCTCCTCCACAACCCGGGCGTACGTCTCCTCTCCCGCCGTCCGACTCCCCTCGGCCCTGGGGGGAGCCATCCCGAAAGGATCGGTGGGGCTGGTCGGCCGCGGAGGGGACACGGCCGTGGGAGACGCCATTTGCACGTCCTCGGACTTGGAAAAGATGTCCATCTCCTTGATGCTCTCGATGACGCAGTGCGTGGCCTCATCGATGATGCTTTCTTCCCTCTGCTTCACCTGGAGGGGGAGCTGAGAAGCCGGCAGCAGCCCAGGGAAAGCTGTGGCATCAGAGTGTACCATTTGAATGCCACCGATTGGTATCATTTGGTAGGGGGTCCGCACTTGTTGCTGGGAGTGCAAAGGAAGGTGGCTGAAGAGACAGCCTTGCTGTCCCTCGGGAAGGATGGGCCGACCTGGTTCTCCCTGGGCATTCTCATGGACAGGGTACGATGGCCAAGGCATTGTTCTGCTGTTATCGTACAAATTCTGGTGAGGTTGTCTCTGTACACAATAAAAAAAAAATGAAAAGTATAAATACAAAGGCAATTTACAGGAGTCCGTGCCTTGTTTATTCACGTAGTACAAGCTTCTGACCCTCTTCACATCTGATTTCACCCATGCCCCAAGAAATAATTTTCACCACTGCCTTGTTAGGCGAGTGGGTCCCTTTATAATCTAAGCTCCAGCTCAATAGCAAATCAATCAATAATTCTGCTTGGGTGAGATGAAGTAGTTGAAGGAGGAGGCTTGTGTGGAGCATGGAGACCAGCGGGGTTGAGTGGGCGGGGTTGAGTGGCCTGTTTCTCACCTGCTGTAAAGTACCTCTCACCGCACAGCAAGGTGAGAATCACACCCCACCATTCGGAACAGGTTGAGGCGAATAGAACAGACACATATCAAGGGAAGTTACATGGGAAAAGGAACGAATGGATATGGTGATAGGGTGAGATGAAGTTGTTTGGGAGGAGGCTCGAGTGATAAACATCGGGGCATGGACCAGTTGGGTCAAGTGGTTCTAATTACAAAACAGGGATACAGATCCGATTAACATGTTTCTTCTGCATTACAGTGCTCTAAAACAAGGATTAGCAAGACCACAAAATTGGTGTACATGCTCAAGAAGCAGTTGGTGAAAATGGCATTTTGAACTGGAATGGCCAGCTCACTTTGCCGCACGGGCTCCTATTGGTAAAGGTGCAGCGGCCATTCTGGCCGAACGTGGGCTACTAGAATGGAGACAGCATACTAAATTCCACAACTGTAAATCCCTCTGGCCTAGCTAATCCATTTGTTTTACATCACTGTAATGCAGAAGAAACATGTTCAGTAAATCTATATCCCTGTTTGTAATTAGAGCTCAACTGGTCTATGCTGGTGTTTATCACTTGAGACTGTTCAACAAACTTCATCTCACCCGAACACCATATCTATCTATTCCTTCTTTCATGTGCTTTTCTAGCTTCCCTTGATATTCATCCACTATATTCGCTTCGACCAACCCTGGGCTATCATGTTGGGAGCACGGCAGCCAGTTTGCGCACAGCAAACTCCCACAAGTAGCCATGTGATGACGACCAGGTAATCTATTAAACAAAATAAGTGACAGCCATTCACTGGCTTATTCCTCGGGGAAATGTCTCGACCAATTAGAGTTAAGCTGGCTGGTTTAAATTTTCAAACAACGCTTGGCAATTAACTGTCAGCCACCATCACCTGGTGCATTCCCCATGGCAATGCCTCTACCAATCAGAGTCCACTTGCCAACCAATCAGCATTTTCTTCTCACGTAATATAAATTGCTGTTCCTTTTACATTAGGTATTCTTGTGCACTGTCCTGATGAGTGCAAGACGAAAAGCTGCGATAAAAAACTGTCTCTTTTTTTCAGCAATAATCCATTCTCGTGAGCTTGATGGAGGTATAAATCTTGGCCAGGACACTGGGGTAAATTCCCCTGCCACTATTCAAAATAGTGCTATGGGACCTTTTACATCCACCTGAGAGGGCAGATGGAGACTCAGTTCAATGTCCCATTGAACAGGTGGCACCTCTGACAGTGCAGCACACCCTCAGTACTGCACTGGAGAAGCAGCCTTGACTTTTGTGCTCAGGCCCCGGAATCAGACTTGATACACGGAGAGCAGTCAGAGTGTGAAACCTGTCCTCCCAAGAAGCCGTTGAGCAAATAGCACCGATGCATCGAAGGGGAGGCTAGATAAACACAGGAAGGGGAAAGGAATAAATGACGCGATTGGATGAAGAGGGGTGGGTGGGAGGAGGTTCGTGTGGAACACAAACAATGGTCAAGATCCTGGGTGGAGCGTTGGGCCCTCCTCCGAGGTGAGTTTGGGGGCCGGAGGGGAATTTAATTGAGTGGGAGGGTGGGGCTCCCACTGTCTTCCCACCTCCATCTCCATTATGTCCATGGCGGGAAGACCTGTCCTACCCTGTTGAAGCTGCTGAGTAGCCATACCCAGCCATTGTTGCTTGTCTTGGAAGGCGGGGGGGCCCTCGTTCACAGGCACTCAGTGCTTCACCAGGGGAAGGTAAAGCGGGGAGGGGAGGCGGGTGCGGAGACACACTGAAAGCCATCCCCCTGCCCTTGCTCTTGATCTTCCGACCCCCCCCACCCGCCCACCCAAACCTTGTCATCCACCCACTTCTGACCTGGGATCCAGCGACGATCCTAGGCCTTCAGGTGGGTGTGGTACCCGCGGCGGCCACCACCTGCCCAGTGGCGCTGCCAGCCTCTGATTGGCCAGCAGCTCTTGACGGGCGGGACCTCTGTGTCCGGGGTCTTTGATCCTCGGGGGTGGGGGGGTAGGGGGGGGAGGCCCGCTGGGCGCCCGTCAAGCGCCTGAGTGGCACAAGATGCGGGGAGCCTTCCCGGGGAGAGGGGGCGTGGGGCTGTCGCTGGCTCCAGCTGGCAGCTGAAGCCCCCGAAACTTCCACAAAACCCCGTATCAATTTTGCATTTGCAATGAGGTGGCCTTTCTTGTTCTCTTTCTAAGTATTAAAACGGTTCCCTTATTTGAACACAGGGGGACTGTTAAACACACCAGTGTGGTGCTTTGGAGTATGTGAATACCAGCTAAACTCTCAGTGTCTGGGGTAACAACCAAACTGTCCTTGCAACATCTGAATCCACGTGGACTGGGAGTCGGACTCCGAGCACAGCGGGCCGGAGGGTTCCTTGGCCCTGATGCTAATGGGGAGGTGGGGGTAAAACAGGGTGTGGCCAACGCTGCAAGGTTGGGGGGGGTGGGGGAGGGGGTGTGGAAGCCCTGATGACCTCATTGATCCACCTCAAACTAGACCAAAAAAAAAATAGCTTTGTTTTATCCTCATTTATACAACCCATCCTCTCTGTGGGCTGCGCCCTGGCCTCTGAATCAGAAGGTCATGGGTTCACGACCCACTCCACCTGCTCAAGTACCAGGCTGGCACGTTTTTAAATTGTTTTCTTTCATGGGGCGTGGGCATGGTTGGCAAGGGCCAGCGTTTGTTGCCCATCCCTAATTGCCCTTGAGCTGAGTGGCTTGCCAGGCCTCTATATTTAAGAGTCAACCACATGGCTCTGGGTCTGGAGTCACTTGTAGGCCAAGACCAGGTAAGGACGGCAGATTTCCTTCCCTAAAGGGACATTCGTGAACCGGTTGGGTTTTTTAAGATAATTGATGATAGTTTCAAGGTCACCATCACTGACATTAGCTTTTCGCTCCAGAATTATTAACTGAATTCAAATTGCACCAGCTGTCGTGGGAACTCCTGTCCCCAGAGCGTTAGCCTGAGTGAGTCTCCGGATTACTTGGTCAGTGACATAACCACGAAGCCATCGCCTCCCCTGTCTTTCTCAGTGTACTACTGAGGGAGCGCTGCATTGGCTGATATGCTGCCCTTTCGGGTGGGACATTAAGCCAAGGCCCCCGTCTCTCGTCTCAAAGACCCCGCCCCACTATTTCAAAGAACGGTATTGGAGTTCTCTGGGCCAATATTTATCCCTCAGCCGACATCATTAAAAGAAACAAAAACAGAAAATGCTGGAAAAAAACTCAGCAGGTCCGGCAGCATCTGCGGAGAGAGAAACAGAGGTAATGTTTTGAGTCCTTATCACCCTTATTCGAAGAAGGGTCACATGGACTCAAAACGTTAACTCTGCCTCTCTCTCTCCACAGACGCTGCCGGACCTGTTGAGTTTTTTCCAGCATTTTTTGTTTTTGTTTCAGATTTCCCGCATCCGCAGCATTTTGCTTTGATCACTAAAAGATAGGTCATCGCCACGGTACTGTTTGTGGGAGCTTGCTGTGCGCAAATTGGCCGTTGCGTTTTCCTACGCTGTGCTGGTGGTTCCACTCCGAAAGCACTTTGTTGGCTGCACTTCCTGCAGTTGTGAAAGGCGCCATCTAAATGCACGACCCTTCCTTTAACTCCCTCAGTGATGCTGTCATAGAAAGGTCTCCCAAAGCCCACCCACTCTGGGGGAAGTCAAAATTGAGGGTAAAGTTTGAACCAGGGTCCTGGCTTTGGAGCACAAAACTCCTATCCCAAGCACAGCAGACATAAGGCCAACATCGCCAGGGGTTTGTGTCTATGTTTCCAGCGCCAGAGAAACCTGAAACAGTCCAACGATTGCCATACACATTCCATTGTGACGGGAAGTTAAATCTCCAGCTGTTCTCCCTTTCCAAACGTGACTACAAATCAGAACGTAATTAGTTGAATTGTTTTAAAAACTAGTTAACCTAGCATTAAGTAAGGTTGCCTCCTTGTTGTTTCAGGTTTTGGTGATTGTTCAGTGTTGCTTACCCAGTTAAAACCCACAATAATATTCACCCGGTACTTTTTTAAAGCACATTACGGAAGACGGGTTTTGTCAGACAGGGTTTTTTTTGTTAGTTTTAGCAGCTTGAAATTTAATTTTCCAATTAGGAGATACGTCTGAAGCAGAGTCTGTAGCCAGAAGCCTAGCTTGTACCAAGTCTGGCTCGCCCATCATTCAGCGCTGTGCTGCCTGACCTACACTGACTCCCGGTACAGCCACACCTCCAATTTTAAGATTCCCATTCCTTGTTTTCAAATCCCTCCATGGCCTCACCCTCTGTCATCTCATGGACCCCAACAACCATCTGAAATCTCTGTGCTCCTCCAGTTCTTGCGTATGCCCGATTTCCTTCACTCCACAATTCTGGAGTTCTCTCCCCTTGACCCTCTCTGCCTCTTTTCCTGAAAATCTACCCCTTTGAGCAAGCTCTTGGTCACCTTTCCTGATACATCCTTTAACCTAATTAAACTCCCGTGAAGTGCCTTGGGGGGGGGAGGGTGTTTCACTGTTTTTGAGGCGCTATATATATGAACGCACATTGTTGTAGCTAATTGCAAAGTACACAGAGTGGTTGCCTATAATGCTATAAAATTGAAGCACTTTATATATTTTTCCTATCTTGAAAACTTGAATTTTTAGCTAAATCCTTCATGTTAGTGTAAATACTCACCAGATTCATGTCTGAATGCTGCATATACTGGCCCGGCATATATCCACTTTGGAATGAACCCCTCCTAGGTG
Organism: Cetorhinus maximus; assembly: GCF_964194155.1. Taxonomy (NCBI): domain Eukaryota; kingdom Metazoa; phylum Chordata; class Chondrichthyes; order Lamniformes; family Cetorhinidae; genus Cetorhinus; species Cetorhinus maximus. The sequence goes on from NC_135892.1 coordinate 110,554,054, forward strand.
AAGTTGCTCTCATTCGTGGCATGTGTCTCCTTTCTCTGTAGTCCCTTCTTGGAGACAACTCTCGTCTTGGGGAGAGGTCTTTCACCGGGGAGAGTTGCCTTGGGGATGGTACCTCTCCCCTCGGAAGGAAGTGTCTCCGCGGGGAACCATCCCTCCTCGGAGACAACTCGCTCAGATACGGTTCCCTCTTCAGCGATCGGTGCCTTATCGGTGATATCTCTCTTCGAGGAGACAAGTGCCTTCTGGGCGAGAGGTCCCTTCTCGGGGACAGGTACCTCCGTGAAGTTGGTGATGCGTCCCTTCCCGGAGAGCTGTCGTAGCCTGGCGATGGTTGAGCACTTGAACCTGTATCTCCTGAAGGGGACATTTCTCTCGAGCTATCGTCCTTAGAGGATGAGTCATCAGTTCGTGGTAGCCACACGTTTGTTGAAGTCGGTATGTCTAGTCTATCTTTGTACTCAACTGATTCTGACAACCTACTATGCAGATTTCTCTGATAGTCTGTTAGCGGTGTCCCCGCATGGGAATAACTGGGTGGCATTAATTGCGTTACTTGAATTCTAGGTAGTGTCACCAGGTAACTAATGAGGGAAGACTGATTATTTGAGAGTGTAACATCAAAGGCAGAGGGCGAGGCAATGCTAAAAGTGACAGAGGATGGTTTGGAGCTGCGTGGCAGTGGGCTCGTGCTGCGCGATCTTGTGGTTGGAGTGCTATCTCCTTGTCGGTCTTCATCATCGTCGTCCTCATCATCGTCATCTTCATCTCCCTCCTCCTCCGCTCCGTCAGATTCGTCCGGATCTGAAAACTGGTGCCGGACTGGAACTTCACTCAGTGCATCCTTCTCAGTCTCATCCGTCATTCCTGAAGGGGAAGGAAGTTTAATGCCGAATTTAGTGCACTGGTAATGTACCCTCAGTCTGTCAGTCTTTACCTAAGGGCATCTCTGCATGACCTCCCCACCTAATCCCAACATCTAATTTTGGAATCCTCACACACTGGGAAGAGGGAGGCAGTGCAGTTGGTCTCTCCCAACTCTCAACCATGTAACCTAATCAGCTGGAAGGGTTGCACTTTGTCTAGTGAAAGGAAAATAGGAGCAGGAGGAGGCCATTCAGCCCCTTGAACCTGTTCCACCATTCAATTAGATAATAGTTGATCTGTTTATCTTCACTGACCCACCTTGGTCCCATAATCCTTGATATCCTTACCCAATACAAACCCCTCAATATCAACCGTTTTGAAACTTTCAATTGACCCCTTCCCCCCACCACCCCTCAAACATCAACAGCCTTTTGGGGGAAGAGAGTCCCAGATTTCCAGTACCCTTTGTGTGAAGACGTGCTTCCTGACATCACCCCTGGACAACCCTGGCTCTCGCATTAAGGTTGGGCCCCACCTGCTCTAGACGACTCCCACCTGAGGAAATGGTTTCTCTTGATCTACCCTATATAAATCTCTTTAATAGGAGTGCCACTGGTTATCCAGGAGTAACTATAAGCACAGCAGGACTACGAGAACTGGTAGGTAGACCAGTAACAGCAGGCAGGAGCTTTGGAATGAAATTGAACTTCGGCAAAACCAAAGCGACACATGTCTCAAAATCACCGAGAAATATTTATATATTCTTGGCAGAAAAAGAAGGTGCAAGGGTTTGAGTATTTAGGAAGCATAATATGCGCAGATGGAAGGTGCAGCAAGGAACTAAGAACAAATGGGAATGGCTGTACTTAGTATGCAGAGACGGTTGCTAATTGGAAAGCTGAATAAACGACTCATGAAGTGGCTGATAAAGAGCTTGATGTGGAATGTTCTTTTCGTATGGATGTGAGACTTGGACCTTACGGAAAGAATGGACAACTTGCTAAATAGCTTTGGGATGTGGGTTTGGAGAGCAGTGGAAAGGACAGAGAACTGGTGAGGGGCTGAGGACAGTGAACGGACAAAGAAATTTGCTGAACATAGTTTGGAAGAGGCAGGGAGACTAGGCAGAGCGCAACGTAAGAGGAAAGGGACCAGTCAGAGATGTTTTGCAGAGAAGATTTCAAGGTAAAAGAGGAAGGAGGAGAACATCAGTGCTGGATGGATTGAAAATTGAAGGAAGCTATTGGCAAATGGAAAGGCTGGAAAAGAACAGAGAGACTCAGAAAGGCAAGAAGCAATGGGGCTGCCTCTGGGCAGAGCACACACGATGATGGTGAAGCTACGAGTCCACGCTCTCTGCTGAATGGTCAAGAAGGGCAGGTGGGAATATAGAACTAAAGGGAATGAAATGACACAAATTGTTGGCTTTGATGCTCTTGAGGAGGTGGAAAAGAACAGGTTAAGCTTCCTAATTGTTGCCTAGCGATTCTTGCTGAGGAATGTGTAAGTGTGGACAAAGGGCAAGGAGCAGATCAGACTCAAATGTGATGCCTCCCAGGTCCAGCTAGCCTCCCGGCAACTGTGTAATCTCAGAATAAAATGGCTCCTTGGGAAAGGAAGAAAACTGGAATATGGGCAATAAAGTAATTCTATACACAATTCTGGGCACCGAGCTTCAGAAAGGATGTTCAGCTTCTCGAGCGATGTGAAGGTTTACCAGAGTGGTCCCAGGGATGAGAAGCTTCAGTTAGGTAGAGAAAAGCCGGGATTGTTCTCGTTACAGCAGAGAAGGTTAAAGGGAGATTTAACCGAGATGTTCAAAATTTTGAAAGCGGTTTGGATAGAGTAGGTTGGGAACAGCTGTTTCCCTGACAGGTGAGTCGGAACCAGTAGACACAGGTTTGAGATCATTGGCGGAACAACCAGGGGAGAGATGGGTAGTTTTTATTTTTAACATCGTGAGTTGCTGTGATCTGAAAGGGCAGCGGAAGCAGATTCAACAGTTACTATCAACAGGGGAGCTGGGTAAAGGCTTGAAGCGGAAAAAAGAAAAATCTGCAGGGCTATGGGGATAGAGCAGGGGCAAGTGGGCCTAATCGGTGAGCTTCCTCAAAGAGCTGGCACGGGCACGATGGACCAAATGGTCTCCTCCTGAAGTAACGATGAAACGAGGGGCAGCATTCTAACTTGCCTGCTTCTTCCGTGTCTGTGTTGTACGTGCAGGTTACAGCTATTCCCAGCTCAAGGCATTTTTTGGTATGTGCCTTTGACTTCATGTGTTTTGTCAGGTTTCCTAGAGTGAGGGAACAAAATGGCAAAGGTAAACATATAGAGATAATTAGCCTGCACAAGGTCGACATGTCTGTCTATTTATTTCTTCCAATGTGCACAGCACTCTACACTTCAAACCTGTAACTGGCAGAGTGACTCATCCGATTCTGTCCCCATTACTGTAATGAATATAAATATGGAGCTCTGAAAATTAATTCCTGTTTTACAATACTGCCAATGGATCTATTAGTTTACTAATAGCCTGTTAATTTACCGCAATGCAGTCTTTACCCTCTTATACCTCAGCCTGCTGTTCTTAAAGAGAAATATAATCGGTTTCCACATTCAGAAAGAAAGCCTGTATCGATATCTTGCAAACATTTCAAAGGTGCCTTACATAAAACAACTCGCTTTGAAGGGGCTGCTGCTGTCTTCACTGTTACAGAGCAGACAAAATAAAACACGACAGCCATTTGGCACATAGTTAAACCCCACAAACAGTAATTTAAGGCACGACTCTCTCCACTGTGCTCATTAGCAGAAGTAATCTTGGCCAGGCTACTGGAAAAAAATAATTTCCTGCTCATCTTTGAATTCTGCCACGGGATCTTTAATATCCATCTGAGCCACCAGGGCTAGGCCGTGGGACCCTGGCTTGAAACAAGGAGGTATTTCCATGGCTTTACAGTGGGGTACACGGCACAGAAACAAGCCATTCAGCTGAACCAGGCCATGCTGCTGTTCATGCTCCACTCCCATCTTTTGTCATCTTAAAAATCTATCATCCTGATCCTCTATTTGCTTTTCCCTCACTATTTTGATAGGGTTGAAACTGAGAGAATGCTTCCTCTTTTGGGAAGAGCATTACTCGATACGCTCTTCGCTATCAATCTAAGATCGTCACTGAGATATCCAACAGGGAATTCAGAAGAAGCCTCTTCACCCAGAGAGTGGTGGGAATGTGGAAACTCACTACCACAGGGAGCGGTTGAGGTGAATTGCGTCAATACATTTAAGGGGAAGCTGGGCAAGCTGAAGAGGGAGAAGGGAATAGAGGATTAACATGATAGATTTGGATGAGGAAAGATGGGAGGAGGCTTTAGTGGAGCATACAAGCTGGCTTGGACAAGTTGGGCTGAATGGCCTGTTTCGGTGTCATTCCATCCAGTGTAAATTCTCCTCTGAGAAACGGCAGTGCAGCACACTGGTTAAATATCAACCTGGAGATATATTCTCAAGCCTTAGAATGATGCATGAACATTGGTGGTAGAACCCCCTCCCTCAAAAGGCTGTGAGTGTTGAAGCAATGGCACTAAGGGTTATGGGACCAAGGCAGGTATATAAAGTTACAGATCAACCATGATTTAACATAAAAGCATAATAAATAGGAGCAAGAGTAGGCAATTCACCCTTCGAACCTGTTCCGCCGTTCAATATGATCATGGCTGATCCTCTATCTCAATACCATACTCCCACTCTCTCCCCATACCCCTAGATGCCTTTAGAATCTAGAAATCTATCTACTTCCTTCTTAACTATATTTCCATGACTTGGTCTCCACAGCCTTCTGTGGCAGAGAATCCCATAGGTTCACCACCCTCTGAGTGAAGAAGTTTCTCCTCATCTCAGTCCTAAATGGCCTACCCTGTATCCTGAGACTGTGACCCCTTGTTCTAGACACCCCCCAGCCAAAGGAAACATCGTCCCTGCATCCAGTCTGTCCATCCCTGTCAGAATTTTATACGTTTCAATGAGATCCCCTCTCATTCTTCTAAACTCCAGTGAATACAGGACTAGTCGGCCCAATCTCTCCTCACACGACAATCATCCCATCCCAGGAATCAGTCTGGTGAACCTTCGCTGCACTCCCTCTATGGCAAGTATATCCTTTCTTAGGTAAGGAGACTAAAACTGCACACAATACTCCAGGTGTGGTCTCACCAAGGCCCTGTACAGCTGCAGGAAGGCATCCTTGCTCCTGTACTCAAGTCCTCTCGCAATGAAGGCCAATATACCATTTGCCTTCTTAACTGCTTGCTGCACCTGCATGCTTGCTTTCTGTGATTGTGTACAAGGACACCCAGGTCCCTTTGTACAACAACATTTCCCAATCTATCACCATTTAGATAATACTCTGCCATTCTGTTTTTCTTATCGAAGTGGATAGCTTCACACTTATCCACATCATACTGCATCTGCCATGTATTTTCCCATTCACTCAACCTGTCTAAATCACCTTGAAGCCTCTTAACACCCCCCTCACTGCTCACATTCCCACCTAGTTTTGTGTCGGCAGCAAACTTGGAAATATTAATTTTTGGTTCCCACATCCAAATCATTGATATATATTGTGAATAACTGGGGCCCAAGCACTGATCCCTGTGGTACCCCACTGGTCACCGCCTGCCGCTCTGAAAAAGACCCATTTATTCCTACTCTCTGCTTCCTGTCTACTAACCAATTTTCAATCCATGCCAATATATTACCCCCAATCCCATGTGCTTTAATTTTACACACTAACCTCTTATGTGGGACTTTATCAAAAGCTTTCTGAAAATCCAAATACACCACATCCACCGGTTCTCCCTTATCGATTCTGTTAGCTACATCCTCAAAAAGCTCAAGTAGGTTTATCAAATGTGATTTCCCGTTCATAAATCCATGTTGACTTAGTCTTAATCCTGTTGATATTTTCTAAGTGTCCTGTTATCACATCCTGTATAATAGGCTCTAGCACGTTTCCTACTCTTAGCTGGTCTGACTGATCTGTAATTCGTTGCTTTCTCCCTCCCTCCTTTTTTAAACAGTGGGGTTACATTTGTCCAATCTGCCGGCACTGTTCCAGAATCTACAGAATTTTGGAAGATGACAACCCAATGCGTCCACTATTTCCATGGCGACCCCCGGGATGTAGATTATCGGGCCCTGGGGATTTATCGGCTTTCAGTCCCATTCATTTCTCCAGCGCTATTGTTTCAGTAATGCTCATTTCCTCCAATTCCTCCTTCTTGCTGGACGCTTGGTTCCCTCGCGTCTCTGTGAAGTTATTTGCGTCTACCTCGGCGACACAGGCAGACGGCATTTCGCGGCACCGTCATGGCCAAACCGCTTTGAAACGGGGGCGTCCGAGTTATTCTGTCCCCTGTCCCCTCGATTGAAGGCGGCATGTCTTCAAAAATAACTGACTCCGCGTTGTAACAAGCGCAGAGCCACCACGCGTGTCGAACTACCGCCCGTTTCCCCAGTGAGGATCGAACAACAGCTCCCCACACCCCCCACCCCAAACCGGCTCACGCTACAGAGACAGTGCTTACCTTTTGTTTTAAAAGCAAAATTACAGAACTTGCACATGAAGGGTCGAAGGTCAGTGTGGGTGCGGATGTGTTTCTTCAGCATGCTGGGCTTTTTACAGCGAATGCCACATTCCTCGCAAATATATTTGCCTCTACCTCGCCCCCTCACATATACATAGTCTTCATTGGATTTATACCTAAGAAGATAAAGGAAATATTTATAAAAAGATCTTGCTTTAGTTCTGAGTTTCTTTAGTTAAAGGCAATATATATAATATGATATATATATAAAAGTATATACTCCGCTTCTCTGCTCCAGGATGCTGACTGATCTAGCTGAAGGCTCTCCTGTCACACCGTGCTATCTTTTATATTTGTTCCTTTGGCCTAGCCTGCAATCAGGTACCTAAGCCAGGGTTCTTCCCCTCCATCTTGAGGGGTGGGGGACCCTCATGAATGTACCCGTCACCCGGGAAGGTCCTGCGCTGTTTCTGACGGCTTCTGATGTGGAGGGGACACTCACCTGCCCCAAGTGTGGGGTGGGGGGGGGTTTTGCTAACTCCGCGCTCCCACTGCCCGCCGACCTACCAAAGCGCCCTTCCGTGGGTGTATAGCGCTTGGATTCTGCTGCCGCCAATCAGATCCGAGGACCGGGCCACGTTCACTCTCGTGGCCGGGCGGCTTAATAAGCTCGATAACCAGGCTGGTGTTTAACATTCTGGGCAGACGCCAACTAAACGAAACAGGGTGCAAGGGTCAGATTCCCGTGCGCGTCCCAATGGAGCTCATTCTATTTTTGACAAAGGGAATCGGATAAAAAAATACTTAAAAAGAGGGCAGATTTGCCTGGCTGTCGGGAAAGAGTTGAGGGGCGATAGATTAAAAGCTCTTCCAAAGAGCCAGCATGGGCAGGATGGATCGAATGGCCTCCTTTTTGGCCGTACCATTCTCCGATTCTATCCTGACTCCGACTGAGCGGCGGTTATGAAGGCGGGATGTGAAATCAGGTTCGGGAGGTGTTTTCCCAGTTGGGAATCAGCACAGGAGTGTCACCCCTAAACCCCACGCCATGTCACTCAGGCCTAGTCACCTGCTGGGGAAATTGCTTGCCCTTGCTAAATTTGTCCAGCATTTTCTTTCCCCCCCCCGCCCCCCCCCACCAAATTCATGAGAGTCTCACCGGGCTGCAGTCAAACAGTTTTGTTAACTTTCCCGTCCATGTTTGGGGAAGGGAGATAAGCTACAAACGTCACATCTTTCGCTGGAAGAATTTGGTCGGACAAGATAAACGCCGATGCATTGTGAAAGCAGTTCGCTACCCATGGCAACCGGAGCTATTCTGCACCCATAGCAACCGGAGCTACTGGCGACCCATGGCAACCAGAGCCACTGGCTACCCATAATAACCCGAGGCATGCGCTCCCATGGCAACCAAATTCTAAAAGGCAGCAACTTGAGAACGAAGCATGCTGGGAAATGTAATGACGATAAAGGTGCCCTACGAACACGAGTTGGGGTTGTCGGTTTCGCTCCTTTACGCTGTGTGGTGAGCGTGGGAACAGATCGTATCCGCGAAATTCAACAGCGAGTTGTGGAAACAACATTTTTTTTTACAAAAAAAATTCTCCCATGGGATGCGGGCGTCGCTGACAAGGCCACCGTTGGTTGCCCATCCCTAGTTGCCCTTGAACCGAGTGGATCGCTCGGCCATTTCAGAGGGGCAGTGAAGAGTCAACCACGTGGCTGTGGGTCTGGAGTCACATGTAGGCCAGACCAGGTGAGGATGGCAGATTTCCTTCCCTGAAGGGCATTGGTGACCCAGATGGGGTTTCTTTTTTTTAAAAAAAAATAACAACTATCAACGATAGTTTCAATGGTCTGAGTCTCATGAATGACGTCAGCTTTATAATCCCAGATCTATCAGTTGAGTTTACATTCCACCAGCTGGCATTTGAACCCATGGCACCAGAGCGTAGGCCTCAGGATTGTAGGTCCAGAGACATTACCACCACACCACCATCTCCCTCCCCCTCGAAATCTGATGTGGTCAAGTGCAAGACACTAGATCAGGGGGGGCTGACGCTCGGTCCCAGATGATGGATTTGGGTGGCCAACCTCTGCAGAAACGGAACCCTCAGAAGTCTTACAGGGAGAGGAAAATTCCCACGTCAGCCGGCTGAAAAATCGGCAAGTCGGGCGGTCAGGGTGTGTTCAGGAGAGGAGTTGCCAACTCTCCAGAATTGCCCTGGAGTCTCGGGAATTGAGGGTGGGTCTCCACAGAGGAAAAACTGTAGCGGGGGGGCATTAAATGATGTGGTTTTTAAACATCCATTCGTGGGATGTGGGCATCGCTGGCTGGTCCAGCATTCACTGTGCACCCCCTAATTGTCCTTGAGAGGGTGGGGGTGAACCACCTTCTTCACCACTGCAGTGCCTGCGGTGTAGGTACACCCACAATGCTTTTCTCTTAGTGGTTTGGCACAACTGAGTGGCTCACTAGGGCCATTTCGGAGGGCAGCTAAGAGTCAACCACATGGCTGTGGGTCTGGAGTCACATGTAGGCCAGACCGGGTAAGGACGGCAGATTTCCTTCCCTAAAGGGCATTAGTGAACCAGATGGGGTTTTTAACGAGAGACGTTTCATGATTATTATTAATGAGACTAGCATTTTACCCCAGATTTATTAATTAGTTGAATCTAAATTTGCACAGTTGGTAATTGGGTGAGTTTTGAACTCACGTCTCTGGGTCATTCGACCCGGCCTCTGGGTCATTAGTCCACAACGCTACTGTCCCTTTTTATTTTCCCTGAATATTTTTT
>NC_135892.1:112613518-112773999 GCF_964194155.1 Cetorhinus maximus
AGGGCAGATGGCTGGCTGTCAGCAGCCCTCCCTCTTCCTGATGTCAAGTCCCTCAATCAGGCGTTGAACGCCTGTGACTGGGGGACACCCCTAACTGGAGGGGACAAGCTGGCAACATGGTTTTACTTGTCGTGTATGCCACACGGTGCCCCTCCCGCCTCGAAGCTTGTCACCAGTGAGAGCACAAGATTCCACACAGACAGACACAGGCTCACACACACACAGACAGACATACACACACAGGCTGACACACACACACACGCACACACGGACAGACGTACAGACATACACACACAGGGCAGGATTTTACACGTCGGCGTGTGGGGGTGGGGGCGGGGCCTGCTCGCCGATGCGCGGTGATGTTGGGGGAACTCCCGATGTCATCCCGCCCCATTTAAATTTTCAGGAAGGCGGGGGTGCAGCAAATTCAGCTGCGGGCCCGCCGACCTGTCATTGGCCAATTGAGGCCATTGACAGGGTCAATAATGTAATTAAAGGACCTGCCCGTCCAACCTTAAGGTTGTCGGGCAGGCCGGGAGCCTTGGCGGGAACTAGAAAAAGCATCAAACCTCATCCACGGGCGGAATGAGGTTTCATGTAGGTTTCAAAAATTTTTAATAAAGTTTTTTTGATAATTATGGACATGTCCCAACTCATGTGACATGAGGGGACATGTTAGGGAAATTTTATTTTTCTATTTTAAAGTTTTTGACATTTGGGGCTGATCTCCCTGAGGCTGCACTTAGCCTCAGGGAGGTGAGTTCGCTCCTTCATGCACATGCGCAAAAGAGCGCACTCTGGATTTTGGGATTCCCTCCCCTGTCCACACAGGGAGCGCACAGCGCTTCCCTAAGGTGGGGGCCTTAATTGGCCCACCCGCGTAAAATGGCGCCGATTGGGGGCGCCGATCGGAAGCGCGCCCGCCCTTCAACTCCCCCCCCGACAGGGGGGGATATTCAGCCCACAGACTCATGTACACACGGGGCAGAATTTTTCAGTTGGCGTGTGGGGGTGGGCCCAACATGCCAATGCGTAAATGAGGTGCGATGACGTCAGGCGTGCGTCCTGACATCATCGCGCGGTCCTGTGATATTTTGTTTGGCGGGCGGATGCTGGAGTTGGCCGCGTGCCCACTGAAGGGTAATTGGCCCATTAAGGCCATTAAGGTAGTAATTATTGTGCTTGTGAACACTGCCCGTCCAACCGGGCAGGTGATTAGGAAACCTCATCCACGAGCGGATATTTATATAATAAAATAAAAATATATAAATAAGTATAATATGAATTTTAAAAATTCTCGTATAAATAAAAACATCCCATCTCTCACATGAGGGGACATGTTTAAATAACTTTTAAAACCTTTTATTTAGTTGTTTGAACATCGATTCGATCTCCCTGAGGCAGCTCCGTGCCCCGGGGAGATTGCTGTGCTCTTCCGCACGCACATGCAAAACAGCGCTGGCCCCAACTGTCCCTCTCTCTCCGCCCCTCCACCCCGACCCCCAGGCCGCACAGGTAGACCTGAGTGCTATCAGCTGTGTATTACGGTGGGCGGGTCTTAATTGGCCTGCCCGTGTAAAATGGCAGTGCGGAGCCAATCACGGGTGGCGATCGGCCACACAACCACTCCCACCCTCTCCTGCCGAGCCCACCCGCCATATGAAAGATCCTGCCCGCTGATCCAGACACACACATATCCGCACACACACACAACACACACAGACACACACACTGACACAGGCACACACAGACACGCGCACACACACACACACTGAATCAGACACACACACACACACTGACACAGGCACACACAGACACACACACTGACACATGTACACACATACGCGCATGCACAAACACACACACAAACACACTGACACAGGCACACACAGACACACATACTCGCACAGGTACACACATAAGCCCGTACACACACACACACACTGACACAGGCACACACACACACACACTGACACAGGCACACACAGACACACACACTGACACAGGCACACTGACACACACACACAGACACAGACACACACACACAAACACACACACTGACACAGGTACACACATAAGCCCGCACACACACACACACACACACACACACACCCACCCATGCTGACACACAAATACAGACACTGACACACACACATATACACTGAAACTGACACACATACACACACGCACACAGACACGCTGACCAGAATTTTACCTTTGGCGTACGGGCATGCGCCCAACACGCATGAACGTAATATGACGCGAGATGACGTTGGGCGTGCGTCCCAATGTCATCGCGTACTCGAGCGTCATTTCATTCAGCTGGAACGTGCCGGAGTCGCTGTGCGCCCGCCAATAATTGAAAGGCCTATTAAGGCCATTAACAAGGTAATGAAGTGGAAGTTTACGCTGTCTGTCCAACCTCACAGTCGGTGGGCAGGTGAAAAGGCCAAGCGGCCTTTACGTTTTTCAGGGAGCCTCATCCACGGGTGGGGTGAGGTTTCTTAAAGCTCATACAAATTAAATAAAAACTCTCTTTTGAAATTAGAAACATGTTCCATCTCATGTGACTGTCACATAAGGGAACATGTTTCATTAAATTGTTATTGTATTTATCTGTGCCTCAGGGAGATTGAAGCGCTCTTTCGCGTGCATGTGTGTGAGGCCCGGCTCTCCCTGCTCCCCCCGCCTGCACAGGCAGTGCTCAGCGCTCCTGCTCGCCATCCACGTAGGATGAGCCTTAATTGGCCTGTGTGAAATCGCGGTGCGGAGCCGATTGCGGGTGACGGTTGGCTCCCCGACCGCCCCTGCCCTTTCCCACTGAGCCCGCCCGACGAGGGAAAAATTCAGGCCACTGACACAGTCACACACACCTATATACACAGGTACACACACAGACACACACACCTACATACACAGATACACACACCTACATACACAGGTACACACACAGGCACACACACCTACATACACAGGTACACACACAGGCACACAAACACCTACATACACAGGTGCACACACAGGCACACACACCTCATACACAGGTACACACACAGACACACACACCTACATACACAGGTACACACACAGGCACACACACCTACATACACAGGTACACACACAGGCACACAAACACCTACATACACAGGTGCACACACACCTACATACACAGGTACACACACAGGCGCACACACCTACATACACAGGTACACACACAGGCACACACACCTACATACACAGGTACACACACAGGCGCGCACACAGGCACACACACCTACATACACAGGTACACACACAGGCACACACACCTACATACACAGGTACACACACAGGCACACACACCTACATACACAGGTACACACACAGGCACACAAACACCTACATACACAGGTGCACACACAGGCACACACACCTACATACACAGGTACACACACAGGCACACACACCTACATACACAGGTACACACACAGGCACACACACCTACATACACAGGTACACACACAGGCGCACACACCTACATACACAGGTACACACACAGACACACACACCTACATACACAGGTACACACACAGGCACACACACCTACATACACAGGTACACACACAGGCACACACACCTACATACACAGGCACACACACCTACATACACAGGTACACACAAAGGCACACACACCTACATACACAGGTACACACACAGGCGCACACACCTACATACACAGGTACACACACAGGCACACACACCTACATACACAGGTACACACACAGGCGCGCACACAGGCACACACACCTACATACACAGGTACACACACAGGCACACACACCTACATACACAGGTACACACACAGGCACACACACCTACATACACAGGTACACACACAGGCACACAAACACCTACATACACAGGTGCACACACAGGCACACACACCTACATACACAGGTACACACACAGGCACACACACCTACATACACAGGTACACACACAGGCACACACACCTACATACACAGGTACACACACAGGCACACACACCTACATACACAGGCACACACACCTACATACACAGGTACACACAAAGGCACACACACCTACATACACAGGTACACACACAGGCACACACACCTACATACACAGGTACACACACAGGCACACACACCTACATACACAGGTACACACACAGGCGCACACACAGTCACACACACCTACATACACAGGTACACACACAGGCACACACACCTACATACACAGGTACACACACCTACATACACAGGTACACACACAGGCACACACACCTTCATACACAGGTACACACACAGGCACACACACCTACATACACAGGCACACACACCTACATACCCAGGTACACACACAGGCACACACACCTATATACACAGGTACACACACAGGCACACACACCTACATACACAGGTACACACACAGGCGCACACACCTACATACACAGGTACACACACAGGCGCACATACAGACACACACACCTACATACACAGGTACACACACAGGCACACACACCTACATACACAGGTACACACACAGGCACACACACCTACATACACAGGTACACACACAGGCACACACACCTACATACACAGGTACACACACCTACATACACAGGTACATACACACAGACACACACACAGGTACACACACGGGCACACACACCTGCATACACAGGTACACACACACACACACACACAAACACACCTACATACACAGGTACACACACACACACACATATACGTACATACACACACACACTTGACACACACACACACAGGCACACACACACTTATACACACACAGAGACGAGGCAGTGACACATGCAGAAAAATGATTGGTTAATAATAAAATAGCAGGGCTCGAGTCACTCCACGTTAACTCGGGTTTTTTCCAAGGTGAACAGTGTACTGTACATAAACACAGTGAGTTCCAATCTTCATTTCATCTGCATCCAAAACACGGGATTGCTCATTCGATTAATTAACATCCCCAGCTAGAAGAAGCCTGGTTGACGGAAACCCCACTGGCCCAGGCTGGCATTGCCTCGTCATGTGACACTGAAAATAGAGGAAGGCACTGCTTCTATTTTCCAAAGCTGCTTTACGTGTTAATTAAATCAAGAGGACAGCGTTCATGTAGCAGTGTTTCACAAGACATATAACATACACACACACATATATACACACAGACATTCACACACGCATACTCACACAAAAACTCAAACACATACACTCACAGTCACACACAAACACATACACATTCACTCATGTGCACAAACGGAGACACATGCTTACTCACTCACCAACACACACACACACACACACACACACACAAATACACACCTACCCACTCACACACACACATATGCAGGGGGTGGGTCCAGACCCATTCATGAGTCACATTGCACGAGATGCAATCAGGATTTGCTTAGTTCCTTTTATAGAAAGGATTTATCTGTTGAAACAAATTTTATGTGAGTTTTGTTTTCTTTGGCACTTTGTGTCATACACAACCCTCAGCTGCTGTTAAAATTCACCGCTTGTGTCATGCTTAAAAATAACTTCACGTGGGGTCAGTTTACAAACTACAATCGCAGATTTGACTTATGTCCGTCTGGCTTCTAACATTTTGTCCTCAAACTGATCCATCATTGCACGCTAGAGCGTGGAGCATTTTTAGTCTAAACTGGAAGGCTGTGGGGGTTTGAGTCCCGTCGCAGTGACCTGAGCTCCATAATCCAGGCTACTGCCAGTTCTGAGGGTGTGCTGCACTGTCAGAGATGCAGCACGAAGTGAACTCCTTATCTTCCCTCTAAGGTAAAAGGTCTCACAGTACTATTCCGAAGTGCAGAGCTCTCCCAAATATCCTTATTAAGGAAATGTTTGAAGAGCCAAGGGGGAAGAGCAGGGGCATGGACCAACAAATTGAATAGCGCTTTCAAAATGATGGCATAGGAATGATAGCCCAGCTCCTCCCCCGCTACTCCCCTTTAAAATGTTATCCTTTAATTTATATTGTCTCTCCTCATCTTTATGTGAAACTGAGAAGACAGCCAGTGGCCTCGTGCAGTTCAATGTCTGGTCTGACCGGGATTCCTACAAACGATTCAGAGGCCGGCAGATCAGCATTAAACTATCCAATTAATCCCGGTCTCCCGCTGGCTTCTGTGGAAATGACCTCGGGTAGGGAGTTAGTACTTCCATCGGTTAATGAACGAGGCTGAGACGAGTGACAAAAATGCTGGGGAGCGAGTGAGGCGGAAATTGGAGGCTCCAGAGATTGTGACTTCCAACATTGTTTTGACCCATTGCTTTCTGATGTGGAATCCATCAAAGAATAAACACCCTTGGTTTGTCTGATACATATTGTCTAAAACACCACTCATCGAAACAAGTCTAAAAGTGTTTACTCTCAAACCATTTCCAATTTTAACATTTCAAGTCAATGGCCCAGACTGATGAGAAGGAATATTGTTTATAATTCCCTTTTTTTTTTAATAAATGTGATTTTCCTTGTCTAAATATTTTGTTTCGGAGCAATTTATGTTCCCCAGTTTAATAAACAACATCTGTGACGTTCGTTTTCTTTGGAGTTTACTTGAATACAGAAATGCTGGTAAATAAACCCATCCAGTTACAGAATGTAATGTTAAGAAAGAGACACAGTTAAGTCCAACAATCATGACCCATGTTTGATAGTCACCTCTCCTAATCAACTCAGTCAATCTAGTCTCGTTACCATTCCCTCAAACCCCACAATATTCCTGAATCCAGCCTCACCATCTTTGCCACATATCCCTCAGTTCAAATCTCACCCATTTCCTTGACCCCCAATCTCACCCAACGTCTTCCCATATCCCGCAATCTAATCCTCCCGCCTTCTCCCTATATTCCTCAATCACACCCATCTCTTCCCCATATCCCTCAATTCCAACCCAACCTGCCTTTTCCCCATATCTCTCAATCTAATCCTCCCACCTTCTCCCTGTATTTCTCATTCCCGTCTACCTGCTCCCTATATCCCTCAATCTAATCCAGCCACTTTCTCCCCATGTTGCTCAACCCAACTCCACCACCTTCTGATTGGCAATCCAGATTTGCCAGGGACCACAGAAATGTAGCATCGTGGGAAATCACTCAACATTGGCTCCTGATTGTTAAATGGACCCCAAGCCAAATGGTGAAGAATGAAACCAAACATTGATCCTTTTCTTATAATAGGTTAATTTACAGAATGCAGTATTACATATTTCTGTCTTCTACCTGCCACTTCCAGTGTCTCAGCAGTCTCTACTTATAAATGCTCTAGGTACTTAAATAAACAATGCCCTTCACCTGTGTGTATTAACAATATAATTAACATCATTAACACTGATGACCATAACAAGTCTTCTTTTACGACATACCATGTAATGCTTAACATGCTGTGACTGGTAGGCTTTTGAAGAATAATCATTAGGCGGACATTATTCACATCTCAGTATCACACCAGAGGGAGGTGGGGGTGTGATGCTGCTGCTGCAGCAGTCAGGAAGAGAAGTTTTTATTTATTCATTAAAGGGATGTGGGCACTACTGGCAAAACCAGCAGTATTGCCCAACACTAACTGCTCACATGGCGAGCTGCCTGAACAGCTTGCTAGGCCTTTTCAGCGTCAACCACGTTGCTGTGGGTCTGGAGTCACATGTAGGCCAGACCGGGTAAGGAGGGCAAATTTCCTTCCCTAAAGGGCATTAGTGAACCAGATGGGTTTTTACGACAATCCGGTAGTTTCATGGTCACCATTACGGAGACTAACTTTATATTCAATGTTTTATTTAATTAACTGTATTTAATTCACAAACTGCTGTGGTGTGATTTGAACTTGCATTTATCAGATCCCTGAGCAAGGCCGTTGAATTATTAATCCAGTGACATTACCACTATGCTACCAACTCACTCCTTCCCTCTGATGATTCTGGGGCATGGCTGCGGGTAGCAGGGCACAGGAAATTTCTTGGCCAACCTGACCCACCCGGTACCCTCGCGCCGATCTCCTCTTCCTCAGAGAGCATCAGCTTAAAAGGTTGATGGAGGTGGTCCCCGAACTCAAGAGCCAACGGTGAGCTTTAGGAAGTTTCAATTTCCCCAGGATCCTGGCGCGGCAAGAGTCCGGGTGGAAATAGGGCAACGCTGGTGATTGGCAGTCGGATTTGGGAAGGGACACCGACTTGTTTTTGTGAATGACATAGCCAAGGTGCAGATGATGAGGAAATGTGGAACATAGCAGCAATGACTGTAGTGGGCTATACAAGGAGTAACACAAGGTGATGCAGTGACTGCATAGGACAGAATAAGAAGGCAGTGGTAGAGACAAATGGGATGGAGAGGGTGCACATAAACAACAAACCAATGGGCCACAGAATGAGGCTGAAGACCAGAGAAAAGATGCAATGGATATTTTATTAACACATTTGATGCTTCTCAGATTCGACAGGTGAGAAATATTTTCAATCTATCTCTCTGAAAGGAAGACTTGTCATCAGGAAAAATGTTCTGCATGATTGCCGAAGGAGTGTCAGAAAACTGCGACACTAGTCACTGGATTCTTTGCTTGTAAAATGGATGCAAAAAAAACCTGCGTGATTATTCCAGCTCTTCTCCCCATGAGTCTGTGGGTGCCTTTTTAAATAAGAAGTCTCATTATCAAGTGTTAGCTCGGTTCGCCTCTGGGTTCAATCCCCCTCCTCTCTCCGGGAATTATAACTAGAAGTTAATGCACAAACAGGCCATTCGGCCCCACTATTCTGTGTGGCATTTACTATCCACAAGAACAAATAGTTCGAATCATATCTGGCCGGCTTGTTTCCATATCACGTGAACGCTCTTTCCTTCACCCATTTATCCAATCAGATCATCAATGTTGATATATTTTCTGCCTCAACCACAAACCCCAGGAGGTTTCAATCTCCCACTCCGGAGACTTGAGCCTGTCCTTTACGCTGGCACTTCACTGCAGTCCCGAGGGAGTGCTGCACTGTCAGAGGCACCTTCTTTGGAGTGAAATGACCAGGCGCGATCTTCCATTGTTCAGCTCATTAAATATGCATCAGCGAGGAGCTCGCCGATTCTCAGGGCAAGGGGCAGGCAGGGAGTCGCCGTCCCCGCTGTTACCTCATGGGGGTCGAAGGTCATATTTAAAGGGCACCCAGGCAGTCTGCTTTATCCCCTTCCGCCTTTGCCCAGCACTGCTCCACCCTTCCCCACTAACCCTTCCTCCCTTCCTTAGTCAACCTCCACACAACTTGCACTGCCAGCAGCCGCCTGAGCTGGCATTTTACAGACACTCCCCAAGGAGGGCAATGCAACAGCGACTCACCTCGCCAGGCGCACGCCACTTACGCGCAGTCATGAGTGTGAACGTGAAGTGAATTTCTCACTGGCGGGGGGACTTAATTTGGAGGATGAACTTTATTTCCGGTGAGGTGACCTTTAACTGACCATACGTGATGCGCTAATGTATGCAAAAGGGCTTCCCAACATCAGTCGTTGGGAAGCTTGACCCACCTTTAACCCGCCTTTAAAGTCCCAAGAGCTTGATGCCTAGGGCAGAAATTTTCACTCAGTGAGTGGGCGCGTGCCCGACCTGCTCGAGTGTGAAATGACGCGCGTTGATATTGGCTGAGCGCACCGACATCAACACTCAGCTGCACGAGAGGGTAAAACTCCAAGAAGTTTGACTAATGGGAAACAAAGCAGCAGGTTAGCGTGTGGGGGGGTGGATTCAACTTCATGGAAAATTATGAAAAAACTGAAAAGAAAGGAGAGCCCAGGAGAGGCTATTAAAGTCCCTAGAACACAAAATAGGACAGCGTGTTTGGAAAGGGCTAGGAATCTAACTTCAAGCACATCAGATAAAGGGACAACAATGAGAAGGGGGACGGGAAATACAGGACTGAAGGTGTTGTATCTGAATGCACGCAGTATACAAAATAAGGTAAATGAGCTTGTGGCGCAGATTGAAATTGGCAGGTATGATGTGGTGGGCATTACGGAGACATGGCTGCAAGGGGATCAAGACTGGGAGCTAAATATCCAAGGATATACATCCTATCGAAAAGATAGGCAGGATGGCAGAGGGGGTGGGGTTGCTTTGTTAGTAAGAAATGAAATTAAATCGATAGCAAGAAAGGACGTAGGGTCAGATGATGTAGAATCTGTGTGGGTAGAGTTGAGGAACCGCAAAGGTAAAAAAACCATAATGGGAGTTATGTACAGGCCTCCGAACAGTAGTCAGGATGTGGGGCACAAGATACACCAGGAGATAGCAAAGGCGTGTAAGAAAGGCAAGGTTACAGTGATCATGGGGGATTTCAATATGCACGTAGACTGGGAAAATCAGGTTGGTAGTGGATCCCAAGAAAAGGAATTTGTAGAATGTCTACGAGATGGCTTTTTGGAGCAGCTTGTGGTGGAGCCCACTAGGGAACATACAATTCTAGATTTAGTGATGTGTAATGAGGCAGATTTGATAAGGGAGCTTAAAGTGAAGGAACCCTTAGGAGGAAGTGACCATAATATGATAGAATTTACCCTGCAATTTGAGAGTAAAAAGCTGGAATCAGATGTAACGGTATTACAGTTGAATAAAGGCAACTACAGGGGCATGAGGGAGGAGCTGGCCAGAATTGACTGGGAGATGAGCCTAGCAGGAAAGACAGTGGAACAGCAATGACAGGAGTTTCTGGGAGTAATTTGGGAGACACAGCAAAAATTCATCCCTAGGAAGAAGAAGCATACTAAAGGGAGGACGAGGCAACCTTGGCTGACAAGGGAAGTCAGGGACAGCATAAAAGCTAAAGAGAAAGCACACAATGCGGCGAAGATCAGTGGAAAACCAGGGGATTGGGAAGCCTACAAAGACCAACAGAGGACAACTAAAAAAGAAATGAGGGAGATGATTAAATATGAGGGTAAACTAACAAGTAATATAAAAGAAGATTGCAAGAGTTTTTTTTAGATATATAAAGGGTAAGAGAGAGGCAAAAGTGGACATTGGGCCGCTGGAAAATGACGCTGGAGAAGTAGTAGTGGGGAACAAAGAAATGGCAGAGGAACTGAATAGGTACTTTGCGTCAGTCTTCACGGTGGAAGACACGAGTAACATCCCCAAAGTTCAAGAGAGTTGGAGGGCAGAGGTGAGTATGGAGCCCATTACTAAGGAGAAGGTGCTAGGAAAACTGAAAGGTCTGAAGGTGGATAAATCACCTGGACCAGATGGATTACACCCCAGAGTTCTGAAGGGGATAGCTGAAGAGATAGTGGAGGTGTTAGTAGTGATCTTTCAGGAATCACTGGAGTCAGGGAGGGTCCCAGAGGACTGGAAAATCTCTAATTTAACCCCCCTGTTTAAGAAGGGAGTGAGGCAAAAGACGGGAAATTACAGGACGATTAGCCTGACCTCAGTCGTTGGTAAGATTTTAGAGTCCATTATTAAGGATGAGATTTCAGAATACTTGGATGTGCATGGTAAAATAGGGCAAAGTCAGCATGGTTTCATCAAGGGGAGGTCATGCCTGACAAATCTGTTAGAATTCTTTGAGGAGGTAACGAGCAGGTTAGACACAGGAGAGCCAATGGATGTTATCTACTTGGACTTCCAGAAGGCCTTTGACAAGGTGCCGCACAGGAGGCTGCTCAGTAAGATAAGAGCCCATGGTGTTAGAGGCAACGTACTAGCATGGATAGAAGATTGGCTGTCTGGCAGGAGGCAGACAGTGGGGATAAGGGGGTCCTTCTCAGGATGGCGGTTGGTGACTAGTGGAGTTCCGCAGGGGTCAGTGTTGGGACCACAACTTTTCACTTTATACATTAATGATCTAGATGAAGGAACTGAGGGCATTCTGGCTAAGTTTGCAGATTATAGAAATATAGGTGGAGGTACAGGTAGTATTGAGGAGGCGGGGAGGCTGCAGAAGGATTTGGACAGGTTAGGAGAATGGGCAAAGAAGTTGCAGATCGAATACAACGTGGGGAAGTGTGAGGTCATGCACTTTGGTAGGAAGAATAGAGGCATAGACTATTTTCTAAATGGGGAGAGAATTCAGAAATCTGGAATGCAAAGGGACTTGGGAGTCCTAGTCCAGGATTCTCTTAAGGTTAACTTGCAGGTTGAGTCGGTAGTTAGGAAGGCAAATGCAATGTTGGCATTTATTTCGAGGGGACTAGAATATAAAAGCAGGGATGTGCTGCTGAGGCTTTATAAGGCTCTGGTCAGACCACATTTAGAATATTGTGAGCAATTTTGGGACCCGTATCTCAGGAAGGATGTGCTGGCCCTGGAGAGGGTCCAGAGGAGGTTCACGAGAATGATCCCAGGAATGAAAGACTTAACATATGAGGAACGTTTGAGGACTCTGGGTCTATACTCGATGGAGTTTAGAAGGATGAGGGGGGATCTGATTGAAACTTACAGAATACTGAAAGGTCTGGATAGAGTGGACATGGGGAAGATGTTTCCATTAGTAGGAGAGACTAGGACCTGAGGGCACAGCCTCAGAGTAAAGGGAAGACCTTTTAGAACAGAGATGAGGAGAAACTTCTTTAGCCAGAGAGTGGTGAATCTATGGAATTCATTGCCACAGAAGGCTGTGGAGGCCAGGTCATTGTGTGTATTTAAGACCGAGATAGATAGGTTCTTGATTGGTAAGGGGATCAAAGGTTACGGGGAGAAGGCGGGAGAATGGGGTTGAGAAACTTATCAGCCATGATTGAATGGCGGAGCAGACTCGATGGACCGAATGGTCTAATTTCTGTTCCTATGTCTTATGGTCTTATAATAGTTCGGTCGGCAGGCGCGCGCTGGAGCCGACAATTAAAAGGCCTATTAAAGCCATTAAGTAATCAATTAAATTAAATTTACGCTGCCCGTCCAACTTTACGGTTGGCGGGCAGGCAAAAAGGCCTTTGCATTTTTTTGGAAACCTCATCCACAGGCAGGATGAGGTTTCCAAAAGCAAATAAAAATACAATAAAAACTTTAACTCTTCATTACTAACATGTCCCTGCTCATGCGACAGAGTCACATGAGAGAACATGTTTCATTACATTAAAAGAAATTTTTTTTCCCCTATCTATTCATCTCCCTGAGGCAGCTCCATGCCTCAGGGACATTATGAAGCGCTCAGCCCGTTCGCTGTCCTCCTCCCCGCCCACACAGGCAGCGCTCAGCGCTTCCGCTCGCATTTCACACTGGGCGAGCCACATAAAATCATGGTGCCGATCGCGGGCGGCGGGCTGCTTCCCGATTGCCCCCACCCACTTCTGCTGAGCACCCCCGCCAAGGGCAAAACTCTGCCCCTAAAGTTCGTCCTGCCTTCGGGAAACTGATTTTCGGCCTCGCACCAGGTTAAGTTCCCCCGCCCGCCGCGCTTCCCACTGCAGCTGGGCCCAGAAGACTCTGCCCAAAGTGTGGAAGAAATGTGTAACGCTTATTAACTGAGCTAGCATCCCACGCAACGTTAGTTACTAGCTCAATTAATAAGTTTAAATCTGAAATGGATAGATTTTTGCTAGATAAAGGTATAAAAGGACAGGGAGCAAAAGCGGGTGAATGGGAGTTAAGACACAGATTAACCCTAATTTCACTGTATGGTGATAAAGACTGAAGAGACTGAATGGTCTACTCTTATCCTTATGTTCATGTCCCCTCATAAAAGACCCCACGATACCATCTGGAGGAGGCAGGGGGTTCTCCCAGCGTCCCAAACAAAATTCATCCATTAACCAACACCAAAAATAAGTTCTCTGAACACTTATCTTATTGGTAAGTATTATGATGCAGTGAGTAGCAACCCTGCCTCTGAGCCAGAAGCTCCGGGTTGGACTCCTACCCCAGGCCTTGATGGCCGAGGAAGGTGTGTTCATAACGTGGCCAAATAGGTTGAGCATCAACTTGCAAATCTTTCCAACACGCACCCATGGCAGGTGGTAAGTGTGGCAGAGGTTCCTGGTCTGCCATGTGATAGAAAGGACATTGGAGCCTCGGCTATCATGTTCCATAGCTCCAGCCTACAACATGTATGTAAAAGTGCATGAAGCTCCAGGAATGCGGACTCACGGAGTGAACTGTAACACCACCACCACTATCCCATTGCTGTTTGTGTGACCTTGCTGTGCACAAACCGGTTGCTACATTCCCACATTACAACAGTGACTACACTTCAAAAAGTATTTCATCGACTGTGAAGCACTTTGGAATGCCCAGTGTGATGGTGAAATTATCCACCTTGGTCAAAGCTTTCTACTCAAACTCCCTGTTTCCCATAACTTCCCAATGGTGAAACTCCTCATCTCCTCGATTCACCATTCTTCCTATCTCAACTGCTGCTCAGAAGGGTCCATTTTCCGATCACAGTTTCCCAGTGCTCTTTGAGGGCACACAACAGGAAATTTGCAACCTATGATTTTCCATCCATACAATCTGTGGATTGAAGGGCACAAAATCTCATTGCCATCAGGTAAGGCTCTGCATCAGAAGCACAGAATCGTCAATATACCCATTAGTGCTACGTATCCATATTTTTGGTTTACCTCTCTGTTTCTGATTGTTTTCAATCTCATAATACCCTTCACTATGGGTTTTTGGCTCTTTACCTGGACTTCTCATCTAAAAGAAGCTTGTGGGAGGTCATGCACCAGACACACCAAAAAAAGTGAGATGCCAATCCGGTGAAGCTACAACACAGCTACATGCATGTTAACCAGTGGAGGCAGCATGTGAGAGACAGAGCTAAGCGATCCTACAACCAGCTGATCGGATCAAAGCTCTACAATCCTGCCACATCCAGTTGTGAATGGCAATGGACAATTAAACACCTAACCAACCTGACAAAGTGGAAAATTGCCCAGGTGTGCACTGTTTGCAAAGACCAGGGCAAATCCAATTAGGCCAATTACTGGCCCATCAGCCTACTCTCGATCAGAAGCAAAGTGACGGAAGGTGTTATCAACACTGCTACAAATTGGCACTTGCTCAGCAGTAACCTGCTCACTGATGTCCAGTTTGGGTTCCGTCAGGGCTCCTGACCTCATTGCAACCTTGTTCCAAACATGGACAAAAGAGCTGAATTCTAGAGATGAGGTGAGAATGACTGCCCTTGACATCTAGGGCGCATTTGACCTAGTGTGGCATCAGGAAGCCCTAGCAAAACTGAGGGCAGTGGGAATCAGGGGTAAAACTCTTCACTGGTTAGAATCAGAGCTAGCACAAAGGTTGTGGAGAGTTTTCCCCCTGATTGCTATTGAATTGAGTTTTTGCTGGGGCTCCATGATGCTACAGTTGGTCAAATGCTGCCTCGATGTCAAGGGCAGTGACACTCATTTTGCCTCTTTTGTCCATGTTTGGGCCAAGGCTGTCACAAAGCCAGGAGCTGGAAGAACACAAACTGGGTGTCAGCGAGCAGGTTATTGCTGAGTAAATGCTGCTTGATAGCACTGTTGGTGGCCCTTTCCATTACTTTACTGATGATGAAAGTAGACTGATGGGACAGTGATTGGCCGGGTTGGATTTGTCCTGCTTCCTGAGGACAGGCCATACCTGGGCAACTTTCCACACTGCCAGGTGGATGCCAGAGTTCTATCTGCACTGGAACAGCTCGGCTAGGGGTGTGACTAGTTCTAGAGCATAAGTCTTCTGTACTATTGCCACAATGTTGTCAGGGCCCATAGCCTTTGAAGTATCCAGTGTCTCCAGCCATTTCTTAATATCATGTGAAGTGAATCGAATTGACTGACTGTGATGGTGGGGAACTCTGGAAGAGGCTGAGATGTGTCATCTACTCAGCACTTCTGGCTGAAGATTGTTGCGAATGCTTCAGCCTTGCCTTTTGCAGCACTGTGCTGGGCTCCCCCATCATTGAGGATGGGATATTTGTGGAGCCTCCTCCTCCAGGGTTGCTTAATTGTCCACCACCATTCACAACTGGATATGGCAGGACTGCAGAGCTTGGGTCGGGATCCGTTGGTTGTGGGATCGCTTAGCTCTGTCCATCACTTGCTGCTTATGCTGTTTGGCATGCAAGCAGTTCTGTGTTATAGCTTCACCAGGTTGACACCTCATTTTTAGGTATACCTGGCGTTGCTCCTGGTATGCCCTCCTGCACTCTTCATTGAACCAGGGTTGATCCCCTTGGCTTGATGGTAATGGTAGAGTGGAGGATATGCCAGGCCATGAGCTTAAAGGCTGTGGTTGAACATAATTCTGCTGCTGATGATGGCCCACAGTGCCTCATGGATGCCCAGTCTTCAGTTGCTAGAGCTGTTTGAAACCTATCTCATTTAGTACGGTGGCAGTGCCACAAAACATAATCCTCAATGTGAAGATGGGACTTCGTCTCCACAAGAACTGTTCAGTGGTCACTCCTACCAATGTTGTCATGGACAGATGCATCTGCGACAGGTAGATTGGTGAAGATGAGGTCAAGTCAGTTTTTCCTTTTTGTTGGTTCCCTCAGCACCTGCTGCAGGCCCAGTCTAGCAGCCATGTCCTTTAGGACTCACCTAGCTTGGTCAATTGTGGTGCTACTGAGCCACTATTGTTGATGGACATTGAAGTCCCCAACCCAAAGTGCATTCCGTGCCCTCCCAATTCAGTGCTTCTTCCAATTGGTATTCAACATGGAGGAGTACTGATTCATCAGCTGAAGGGAGGGTGTGGGAGGAAGCGATAGGTGGTAATCAGCAGGGGGTTTCCTTGTGTATGTCTGATGTGGTTCCGTGAGACTTCATGGGGTCTGTGGCCAATGTTGAGGACTCACAGGGCAACTCCCTCCTGACTGGATACCACTGTGCTGCCACCTCTGGAGGGTCTGTCCTGCTGGTGCGGCAGTACATACCAGGGATGGTGATGGTGGTGTCTCGGACATTGTCTGTCAGGTATGGTTCAGTGAATATGACTATGTCAGGCTGTTGCTTGACTAGTCTGTAAGACAGCTCTCCTAATTTTGCCACAAGCCCCGAGATGATAGTAAGGAGTACTTTGCAGGGCCAGGTCTGCCATATATAGATCCCCTTTCCTTTGCCATTGCTGGGTCAAAATCTTGTAACTTCCTCCCTAACAGCACCATGGGTGTACCTACACCAGATGAACTGAAGCAGTTCAAGGCAGTGGCTTATTGCTACTTTCTCAATTAGGGGTGGGCAATAAATGTCGGCCTTGCCAGTAACACTCAACTCCTAAGAACGAATTTTAAAAAAGAAACAATCCCAGCATTTATTTGGCCAGAGCTGGAGACCAGGCACAAAGATATTTCACTGATAACCTAATGTAGACAAATAGCTTTGCTTCGCCTAAGTTGCTCAAGTGATGGTCTCACCTTTTCTACTCTTATATTGATCATTCTCTGTTTCTCCACTTGAGAACATAAATTAAGACAAACGTGCAAGTTCCTCTTTAATGATGCACTATTGCTGTCTCATGCACTAAAATGTTGAAGATGGGGAACGCCACTAAGTCCATCAAGCTTATCGCATTAAGACATTAACTCATCAATTCCATGACTGACTCTTCTAATCCTCTCGCCTCTACTGTTTGCTTTATTCTTTCTAATACCATAATTTAAATTTCTGTCCACTGATTCCAAGAACCTGACTTACATTGAAATCATTTTCCTATCGATGCCCTATCCACCTTGTCCTTTTCTGTAGGCTGTAAAACCTGGCCGCCCAGTTAATCTGCTCCCACAGCCTACGGACTCCAAAAGGAAATAGCTTCTATCTACTGTATCACCCCTTAATCTTCTAGATTCAAGAGAATACAAGCCTACAATAACAAAAAAGCAAAATACTGCTGATGTTGGAAATGTGAAATAAAAGCAGAAAACGTTAGAAATACCAAACAGGACAGGCAGCATCTGTGGAGAGAAACAGAGTTAACATTTCAGGTCGATGACCTTTCAGCAGAACAAAACAACCCTAATCTATACAATGTGTCCTTGATTTCACCCACTCAGCTCAAGTATCGTTCTTGTGAATCGCTAAGAACAGCTCTCTCTCAAACCTCCAGACCAAGGCAAATAACAAATACAAACATAATTAAGACTAAGTAGCAAGGGCTCATGGGCTCCGTCAGACCCAATGGCCACAGAATGGACACCCTTGGCCCTCTAAGTCTAAATCTATGAATCATCTCTGAAAATTCCCAACACCAGTCTTGCAAGATGGAGATCCCAAAGTTGCAAGCAATATTCCAAGTATGGGTTCCCCAGTGATCTACACAAGGTTAGGAGAAGTTCAATTTGTAGACTGAAATTGTGCTCTACTATATTCACAACCTTAACAAATTTTCTTGTACACTACTTAAAGGAAGGGCCTTATTATAAAAACAGTTCATGACTTAGTTAAAATAGGAGAGCAACTAAATTGTTTCTGGTACTACCCACAAATTCACCAAATATACAGAATTCAATAGTACAACTTCTCATGGTTGGGCTTGAATTCAGAGCTTCTAGTTTGCTAATATAGTACCATAGACACTAGGCCACTGTACACTTTTTTAAAATCTTGTCTCAGATGTGCATTTTGTCCACAAACTTCCTGTTGTCACAATTTTCTGCTTTTACATTCAGTTTGAGGGAGAGAAGACTGGGTCCAAAACTAGTATTTTAAACTTAAATAAGGGCAATTATGAGGGCATGAAAGCAGAGCTAGTTAAAGTGAACTAGCAAATTAGGTAAACAGATAGGTCAGTAGCAGTGGCAGACATTTAAAGGGATATTTCAGAATACACAGAATAAATACTTTCCAATGAGAAAGAAAAATTCCAAGGCTGGACCCACCTTCTGTGGTTAACTAAAAAAGTTAAAGATAGTATCAACCTTAAAGAAAAACCATGAAATTATACATCGATGGGTGGCAGGTGAGAAGATTGGTCAGAATATAAAAAACAGCAACAAATGACTAAAAGATCAATACGAAGGAAAAATTAGAGTACAAGAGAATGGAGGTTGGAAATATAAAAGCAAATAGCAAGAGTTTCTATAGATATTTTAAAAAGAAAACAGTTAACAAATTGAGCGCTGGCCCCACAGAAAGTGAGCCTGTGGAATTAATAATGGGAAGTGGTGCAATGGTAGATGAATTGAACATGTATTTTGCATCAGTCTTCACTACAGAGGGTACAAATAACATCGGAGAAATGGCTGTAAATTAGGAGACGGAAGGGAGGGAAGAACTCAAGAAAATTACAATCACCAGGGAAGTGGTACTAAGCAAATTGTTGGAGCCGCAGGCTGACAAGTCTCCAGATGCTGTTGGACTTCATCCTAGGGTCTTAAAAGAAGTGGCTAGGGAGATAGTTGATGCTTTGGTTTTAATTTTCCAAAGTTCCCTAGATTCAGTGAAGGTTCCATGAGATTGGAAGATAGCAAATGTAACTCCTTTATTCAAAAAGGGAGGGAGACGGAAAGCGGGAAACTAAAGGGAAGTTAGCTTAACATCTGTCATGGGGAAAATGTTAGGAGCTATTAGTAAAGACATTATAACAGGGCACTTAGATAAATTCAAAGTAATCAGGCAGAGCCAACATGGTTTTGTGAAAAGCAAGTTATGTTTAACCAATTTATTGGACTTGTTTGAAGAAGTAACATATGCTGTGGATAAAGGGAACTGATGGATGTATGTATTTAGATTTCCAGGAGGCCTTTGATAAAAGTGCCACATCAAAGGTTATCACAGAAAATAAAAGCTCGTGGTGTAAGGGATAACATACTGGCATGGATAGAAGATTGGCTAGCTAACAGGAAGCAGAGAAAAGGCATAAATGGGTCATTTGCTGGTTGGCAAGATGTAACGAGTGGTGTGCCACAGGGATCAATGCTGGGGCCTCAACTTGTTACAATTTATATAAATGATTTGGATGAAGGGACCAAAGGGATGGTTGCTAAATTTGCTGATGATACAAAGGTAGGTAGGAAAGTACATAGTGAAGAGGACATAAGGGAGCTACAAAAGAATATAGAAGCTAAGTTACAGGGAAAAGATCTGGCAAATGGAGTATAATGTGAACAAATGTGAACTTGTCCATTTTGGCAGAAAGAAGGATATTATCTAAATGGCGAGAGATTGCAGAGCTCTGAGATGCAGAAAGATCTGGGTGTCCTTGTGCTTAATTGCAAAAGGTTAGTATGCAGGTACAGCAAGTAATTAGGAAAGCAAATAGAATGTTATTGTTTATTGTGAGGGAAATTGAATACAAGAGTAAGGAGGTTATGCTTCAGTTATACAGGGCATTGGTGAGACCACATCTGGAGTATTGTGTCCAGTACTGGTATCCTATTTCAGGAAGAATGTAAATGCATTGGAAGCAGTTCAAATGTTTACTAGACTAATACAGGAATGGGCGGGTTGTCCTGTGAGGAAAGGTTGGACAGGCTAGGCTTGTATCTGCTGGAGTTTAGGAGAGTAAGAAGTGACTTGATTGAAACATATAAGATCCTGAGGGGACTTGACAGGGTTGGATGTGAAGAGGATGTTTCCTCTTGTGGGAGAATCTAGAACTAGGGGGGGTCACTGTTTAAAAATAAGGAGTCGCCCATTTAAGACAGAGATGAAAATATTTTTTTTCTCTCAGAGGGCACTAGGTCTTCGAAATTCTCCTCCTCAAAAGTTGGTGGAAGCAGAGTCTTTGAATATTTTTAAGGCAGAGCTAGATTGATTCTTGATAAGCAAGGGGGTGAAAGATTATCGGGGGTAGGTGGGAATGTGAAGCTGAGGTTACAATCAGATCAGCCATGATCTTATTGAATAGCGGAGCAACTTGAGGAGCTGAGTGGCCTACTCCTGCTCTTAATTTGTGTGTTCATATGTTTGCTTTTTGGTCACTGGTTATCATTGCAAATTGCTATGTCAATATTTCTATTCAAATTTGCTGTCAACAGTCATGAGGCAGGGTAGACTCTGACATTTAGGTGACGCTTTAGAATGAATGTCTGAAATTTCTATTTCCCTCCACCTCCAACTCCAAAGCTATTTTGTATATAAAAAAATTTATATTCATTAACTGACCATATACAATTTACTGACATACATAGGTTGTGTCCATGTTCTTTTCATTTGCATATATCTTACATTGTTGATACCATAGAACTAGGTTCAGAACTTAAGATCCAAGTCAACATGCCAGCCAATCAACAACCTTTCCTCATGTCGTATAAATTGTTGGCATTCTTGTATCTGCCCTGATGAGTGCAAGACGAAAAGCTTTGACTGCAGGTCTCTTTTTCCAGCAATACTCAAGAACTAGGTTCCTTGATGTAGCAATTATACACTTGTTGAGGCATGAATGCTTTACAAACCTCTAGGCCCACCAATTTCAAACAGGATATATCAGTCAATACCAGAACAAATAGGACTGATTTGGACTTCATGGGCTGGAGAATTTAAGGATTAGAAATGCCTCGAGGCTACAATTTAGACATTCCTACCATACACCATGTCAATTTACAGAGTGCATGTTCTTTCCCTAATGGCAATGATAATTTATCCTTACATAACTTTCATATATTTACCTTTCCATTATGTCCTGACCTCCCCTTAGGGCTCCCATTAGAAGCTTTTATGGGAACTCCAACTTCATGCAATATTCAAGCTGATACGATGGGTGAGAGGGGAAAACTCTACAGGTGCGAGTGAGCCTGTGAAGACAACCTGTGTAAGGCCATTGTAAACAGGCAACAATCATTTCTGGAGAGAGGGAGGATTCAGGAATAAAGGGCAAAGAGAGGCAATGAAAAAAAGCAATTGGTGTGTTTATGACAATGAGCTTTTTTTCCATTCCTAAGACCTCTCACGGAGTTGATGTATTTTTAATATCCATTCTCATGCTGTGGGCATCACTGACCAATCAGGCACAGACTGCTCAATCCGGATACAATTGATAACAGGAGTTTGATACAACTGAGGGACTTTGCTGAGCGACTTCAGAAGGAATAGTTAAGAGTCGGCTACATCGGTGTGGAACTGGAGTCACTTGTAAGCCTGACGGGAAATGAAGTTGGGTTTTTACGACAACCCAACAACTTCATGGTTACTTTCAGTGATATTTTTATTTCTAGATTTTATTTTATTTCAGCTCATTCTGTGGATTATTAGCCCAGGCCTCTGGATCCATAGTAAACCAACAGAGCCACTGCACTACTGCACATGCCATTGAATATTAACGATAAGTGCCCTATTAATTAGTAAGTTCCCATGAAAGTAACTTACCCTTAATTTAAACAAATGCAGTTAAAATAAGCCAACTGACACCTCATTAAGATAGCAAATAAAAGTAATTTTAAACACATTAACATGCTTGTTCCACACATCACAAACTGATTTCAGTCCCCGAGGTCTTCACTTATCTATGGCACAATAAGATGCTCCAGATGGGAACAAGAGGAGGCCATTCAGCCCATTCAACCTCTGCCACCATTCAATTAGATCATGGCTTATCTACATCATAACTTCATCTCACCAACTTGGTTTGCTGACAGAGAATTCCAGATTTCAACTCCCCTCTGTGTGAAGTGCCTTCTGACATCGCCCCTGAAGGACCAGGCTCAATTATTGAGGTTATGCCCCCTTGCTCTGAACTCCTGCCCAGGGAAGATTAACTGGATAGCTCTATCAAAGAGCTAACACAGGCACAAAGGGCTGAATGGCCTCCTTCTTTGATTCCATGGTTTGATACACCAGGCATTTAGTGTGAATGAGCCCTAAGCCAGTCACCTCCTGAAAGATAATTCCACACCAAAGCAATCCACAATATATTAAAATTTTTATGTAACATGTCCGCTTATTGCATCGTGCTTTATCATCACACTTTGGTGATAGTGCATTCTTGTTACAAATTTGCACCTTCAGTTTTCCACCGAAGACTTGCTTTTATAATATGGAATCTTACAGCACAGGAGGCGGCCATTTGGTCCATCATGCCTTTGCTGGCCCGTTAAGAGAGCTATCCAATTCATCTAGCACCACGATCTCTCCCCATATCGCTGCAAATCTTTCATTTTCATGAGTATTTATCCAATTCCCTTTTTTAAGTAATTATGGAATCTGCTTCCACTGCCCTTTCAGGCAGTACAGTCCTGGTTACAAGAACTCACTGCACAAAAGTCTGCCCTATGGTCCTTTGTCAATGATTTAAAATCAATGTCCAATTACCTTTAAAGTTTTGTGTATCACACGGAAATGTCACACTTGCACCAGTGACCCTCTCTGCAGCACATGTCACACTTTGTGAATGCCAATCCTTTTACTACAGAACAGTGAACAACCCACAGATCTGTAAATAGTATATCAGCCCTCTTGCTCTTGAGACACATTTCTCACAGCTGTAACACGTTCTTCCTGTCATACTTTCTCTGTCACACCTGGATGGGAACATCCCTGATATTACCCATCCTCTACACGCAATATCAATCTTACCTCTCTGGCCAAGCTTTTGGTGACTGTCCTGATATCTCTTCGTCACAGAATCATGGAACTGTTATGGCACAGAAAGAGGCCATTCAGCCCATCGTGTCTGCACCAGCATTATGACTTAGTGTCATTCTCCCGCCTTTTCCCTGTACCCTTGCACGTTGTTTCTATTCAAATAATCAACTTATGCCCCCTTGAATGCCTCGAGAATAGTTACAACAAAGAAAGAGGCCATTCAGCCCATCATGCCTGTGCCAGCTCCCTGCAAAAGAGCAATTTAGCTCGTCCCACTCCGCTGCTTTTTCCCAGCAGCCCAGCATTTTATTTTCCCTTCAGATTCTTGTCCAATTCCCTTTTGAAAACTACGTCTCTGAACCTTGCAAGCCCTGCATTCCAGATCGTAACCACTCGCTGTATAAAGAAGCTTTTTTTTCTCATGTCGTCTTTGGTTCTTTTGCCAAACACCTGAAATCTGTGCCCTCTGGTTCTAACCCTTTCAGCTAATGTGAACAGTTCTCTCACCCCTCACGATTTTGCACATCCCTGTCAAATCTCCTCCCAAACCTCTCTTTCTGAACAAAAAAGGGTTGAGGCTCGGTGTTTGGTAACACTCCTGTGAAGCATTTTACTCCGTTAAAAGGCGCTGTGTAAAAGCAAGTTATTGTTTGAATAGTACTAGCAGATGCTGCACATCAGAGAAAAAAAAAACTGTTCTTAA
Organism: Cetorhinus maximus; assembly: GCF_964194155.1. Classification (NCBI taxonomy): domain Eukaryota; kingdom Metazoa; phylum Chordata; class Chondrichthyes; order Lamniformes; family Cetorhinidae; genus Cetorhinus; species Cetorhinus maximus. The sequence continues at coordinate 112,637,690 of NC_135892.1, forward strand.
ATTTAAGCTCATCCTGCCTCCAGCAATAACATCCTCTTGTTTGTGCTCATCTCACACCCTGTTGGACGTTGTTGTCAGCCAGGGATTAATTTTTTTCCCTCTTTAACTGCCCCACATTATTTTTTCCACCAAGCTGACATGTTTAACCTCACAAGGAACTACATAAGCCCCTGGAGATCAACTCAAATAATAACTGGAGCCGCGATGGTGGGGGGGAGCTGGGGGTGGGTGGGGAGGGGGAGGAGGGGAAGCCTATAGTATCTCCTTTCCAAAGCACCGATCTCCCAATAGGACTTTGACTGGGGCTCCAATGGAGCAATAAACACAATAGCAACCACCAAGAATTAAAGCACACCTTTCCTAGTTACGTTGGGCGATGATATTATTTGAATCTCTCCCCTTGACTGCTGGCCAGCTATGGATGCCAGGTATCCTTTGTATATAATCTCCCCTGTCCTTCAGTAAATTAATATAGTTTCCCTCCTTCATCCATCCATTCCCACCCTCCCTGCTGGTTCCTTTTTCAGTGAATTAATTCCCTTTCACGCGGTTAGAGAGCATTGAGGGTTTTAAAATCCATTTAAAATCTGACAGATGCATCTGGGTCCTGAACATGCAGGGGAGGAGAGGGGGTGGGGGGTCTGTCATTCCCAGGGGAAAGGGGGGAGAGAGCACAGGGGGAGACTGATTCCTCTCCAAATACAATCAACCCACAATAATTACCCCAAGCAAAGGGGAGGGGGGCAAATAAAATGCATGCAAGCAGAATAAAACTGAAATGCACAAGCATTGGAAACTGCAGCAACAAGACAGGAACCACCGCCCCCCCGCTCTTCCCCACTAACCCCCCCCCCCGCCCCCCTCACTAACCCCCTGTTGTAACCAGGGGTGGAATCAGGGGGCAAATGATTAATAATTCAATATTTGTGCATCTTCCTTGTTTGGATCCGATTCCCGGGGTATTAGCGAGCCTGTGGGGGGGGGGGTGGGGGGTGCTGAGAGGGGCAGTGCCCCCCTCCCCCGGGGGGTAGGGCAGGGGGGTTCAGGGTGAGGGGGGGGAACTGGCACCAACCTGGGCTCCCTCCTCCTCCCGGTGCTGCTGCGCTGCTCGGGGACCGCGGCTCCGGCTCCCGATCCTCCGCCCACATCAGCACCGCTGCCGCTGGCGGCTCCGCTCCGGCTCCAGCGCAGCTTAGCGCCGGGGGCGCGCAGGGGAGGGAGCGGGGGCGCGCAGGGGGGGGGGTGGGGGGGCGGAGAGCCAGGGGAAGGAGCGGGGCGCGCGCCACCGCTCGGGGTGCGCGCACCCCCGGGTCGAAGGTGGGGGGGGTTCGCGCGTGACCTGTCGACGCGCGCTCCCAATTCATGAACTCACGTTCAGGCTCCCCCCTCATCCCCTCCCTCATCCCCTCCCTCAGTCCCTCACTCAGTCCCTCCCTCATCCCTTCCCCTCCCTCAGTCCCTCATCCCCTCCCTCATCCCTTCCCCTCCCTCAGTCCCTCATCCCCTCCCTCATCCCCCTCACTCCCATCTCCCCCTCATCCCCTCCCTCATCCCCCTCACTCCCATCTCCCCCTCATCCCCTCCCTCATCCCCTCTCTCATCCCTTCCCCTCCCTCATCCCTCATCCCCTCCCTCATCCCCTCCCTCAGTCCCTCACTCAGTCCCTCCCTCATCCCTTCCCCTCCCTCAGTCCCTCATCCCCTCCCTCATCCCTTCCCCTCCCTCATCCCCCTCACTCCCATCTCCCCCTCATCCCCTCCCTCATCCCCCTCACTCCCATCTCCCCCTCATCCCCTCTCTCATCCCTTCCCCTCCCTCAGTCCCTCATCCCCTCCCTCATCCCCTCTCACTCCCACCTCCCCCTCATCCCCTCCCTCATCCCCTCTCACTCCCATCTCCCCCTCACCCCCTCTCACTCCCATCCCTCCCTCATCCCCTCCCTCATCCCTTCCCCTCCCTCATCTCCTCCCTCATTCCCTCTCACTCCCATCTCCCCCCTCATCCCCTCCCTCATCCCCTCTCACTCCCATCTCCCCCTCATCCCCTCTCACTCCCATCTCCCCCTCATCCCCTCCCTGATCCCCTCTCACTCCCATCTCCCCCTCATCCCTTCCCCTCCCTCAGTCCCTCATCCCCTCTCACTCCATTTCCTCCTCAACCCTTCCCCTCCCTCAGTCCCTCATCCCCTCCCTCACCCCCTAATCTCTTCCTTAGCCCCTCTCTCATCCCCTAGTCTCTTCTTATCCCCTCATCCTCTAATCTCTTCCTCATCCCCTCGTCCTCTCCCTCATCACCTCTCACTCCCATTCCCTCCCTCATCCCTTCCCCTCCCTCACTCCCTCATTCCCTCCCTCACCGCTTCAACCCCTCACTCCCATCCCCACCCCCCATCCCTTCTCTCATCCCCTCCCTGAACCCCTCCCATCCCCTCCCTCACCCCCACCCACACTCCCATCTTATCCCCTCCCTCAGACACTCCCTCACCCCCTCATCCCCTCCCTTTTCCCCCTCATCCCCTCCATCACTCCTCATCCCTTCTGTCATCCCCTCTCTTGTCAATCAAAAATCTAACAATTGCCCCAGCCTCCATTGTTCACTGGCAGAGAAAATTTCAAAGACTAACGACCTTCTGAGAGAAAAAAAACAATTCTTCTCATCTCGAGACCCTTTATGTTTAAACTGTGCCCCCTGGTTCTAGATTCCCCCAGGAGAGGAAATGACGTCTCATCATCTTTCCTGTCAAGTCTTAGATGTTTCAATAAGATCACCCCTCATCCTAAACTCCAATGAGTATAGGCCCAACCTGCTTAACATTCCTTCATTAGACAACCACCTTTATTCTAGGAATCAGCCGATTGAACCTTCAATGAACTGTTTTCCCCTCACCACTTCTCCCCCTCAACCCTTGCCCCTTCATCCGTTCTTCCTGCTTGCTCCTTCACCCTTTCCCCAACTCACCCTCCTTTACCTCCCACTTACTCCACCTCACCGCTTCCTCCCCTCTCACCCCTCTCCCCCCCCTCCCCACCCTCCTCCCATCCCTGCTCACCTCTATATCTAAGTTCGTTGATACCACCAAATTAAGTGGCACAATATGTAGTGTAGATGGAGTAGAAAGCTACAAAGGGACATTGCTGGATCGAGTCCTTGGGAAAATCTATGGCAGATGGCGTTCAATGTGGGAAAATGTGAGGTCATCCACTTTGGACATAAAAAAGTTAGATCAGAGTATTTTCGAAATAGCAAGAAGCTAGTAATTGCAAAGGTGCAGAGCGATTTACATCAACAGCTGTTACTTAACACATCTTTAATGCAGGAACAAAGAGATTTAGGGTTCTACATACTGTCCAGAAAACACTAAAAACTCATGTCACATATTTGTGCATTTATTGTGCATTCATTCGCTGGTGTCATCTTCTCCCCAGGTGGGTAACTGCCATGGATCTGCACCTCTGTCTGTCCTGTGCTGCCTTCACACATTTCCTATAGTCAACTACGTCCACTCCATTATATTCAGTCCATTGTATAATGGATATCCAGCCCATTACATCCATCATCCATTTTCTCCTCTGCTTCCCTCTCCTGCGTATTCCCTTAACCTTCCCCTTCAATAATTGTCTCTGTCTGCTCTAATGATATGACCAAAATATTGTGGCCTGAATTTTGCACTTGTCGGGCGGGCTTGATTGGCGGGCGTGGAAGTGGCTGCAATTTCCGCTTCTGACCACGATCGGACCCCACACGCGATTTCACACTGGCTGGTCAATTAAGGGCTGGCCAGTGTGAAATGCATTTGGATATTGGCGATACACTGGCGGCAGGGGCAGGAGCGTGTCTGGTGTTGGGTCCAATGGGGACCCGGTGGGGCATTTAAAAACAGCAGAGGCAGCTCCCTGGAGGCTGCAGGAGGTTTTGAGGAGCCTCAGGGAGGTGGCTTGGAGAGACTTTTGAAATTTGCAGGAACTATGGCCTCAGCACCTGCTGGGCACGGGAGGCCGGAGGGCAGTGCCAGTGGGCATTCTGCCCACCCACCCCAGTTATTGGATGAGTGGCTGTGCACTCTAATGGAGGCAGTGAGTGCCAGGCAGGACATTCTGACGCTGCGAGATGGCAAGAGGAGGCCACCACACCAGATAAGGAAGGCCTGGTCAGAGGTAGCAGCCCAGGTCAGTGGGCATGATGCAGCGCGTTGCTCCTGGAGATTTTTTAAAAGTTAGCTTCAACTGTTGAAACAAAGACCCTGACTTAAGACTCCTGGCCTTTCTGCAACTGCGAGTTGGTCAGGCTTTTGGAAGCTTTGAAAGTGGATTACAAATGGCCATGCCTAGATAACCCTCCTGGGGAAGCTCACACCTGCTAATGTCACGGACCATTCCAGGAACACGAAAAATAATAAGTCCAAACTTCTTGACTCCGAGACTGGTCCAGTAACAAAAGGGAGAGCTATCGAAACTGGTTATGCACCATGAAGTTCTAAAAGCAACTACCACCCTCTATTGCCTTTCAATGGGTTTGGCTGTCTGGTGGAATATTTATCGTTGCTATGAGCAGACTGTTAATTGCCTTCCATTGTGTATCAGTGGATGATCATCATGTGACAGAAACTGCTCGCCACCTTTTGAAATCCTTTAAAGAAATATAATTCTTGCTTTATGTAGATTACACCAGCAGCAGAGAAGAAAGCTGCTTGCCCCTCTCTCTCTCTCTCTCTCTCAGCTAAGTTTGGACCCTAAGATAAAAGTTTAGCTCTGAAGAAGTCACTAGGACTCGAAACGTTAACTGTTTTTCCCTCCACAGGTGCTGTCAGACCTGCTGAGTTTTTTTCCAGCATTTTCTGTTTTTGTTTAAGTTTGGACCCTGTTTGCCTCATATTGGACTTGGGCAAACAGTGTATATTCTACCAAAAGACTACACATTCCACAGCAGCCTTTCCAGGAACCACAGTTTTAAGAACTGCCTCAGCTGCGAACTACAGCATCAGGACTTACAAACAGTGAACTCCCTATTTATTTTCCCTTTCCTGTTGAATCTTAATTTGGCCAAAAGTTAACTCCTTTACTTAGTAACTGGTATCTTTGCATGGGTGTGTCTGTGCGTGTGTCTGTGTGTGTGTGTGTGTGTGTGTGCGTGTGTCTGCGTGTGTGTGTGCATGTGAGCGTGTGTGTGTGAGCGTGTGTGTGTGTGCATGTGTCTGTGTGTGTGTGTCTTTGTGTGTGTGTGTGTGTCTGTGTGTGTGTGAGCGTGTGTGCGTGTGTCTGCGTGTGTGTGTGCGTGTGTCTGTGTGCGTGTGTGTGTGAGCCTGTCTGTGTTCGTGTGTGTGTGAGCGTGTGTGTGTGAGCGTGTGTGTGTGATGTGCTTTTTACCTTTTTAATATCTTATATAGTATCTTTACCTGGGTGAGTTTTTAACGCAATTAAAAGTAACCCCTTGTTTAAACTCAAGGACTGAGTTCTTTCCAATCAGCATGTAAACAGTTAAGTACATTCCGAATTGGTACATTCATCCTTATTAATTTCAAAACCTGTTACAATCAACCAAGGCGTGGGAAAAAGAGGGGAGTCCTTCCATCCTTCCTCACCTGCTCATAACACTTCATTTAAGATGCTGCTTAAAACCTCCTCTTCGACCATGCTTTTGGTCAGCTTTTTAATAACTCCTTATGCGGCTCAGTTCAAATTTTGTTTGCTAACCGTCCTGTGAAGCCACATTGTGATGTTTTTCTATGTTAAAGATGATATATAAATTCAAGTGTCAGCGCTTACAGGTCTGGCAGGAATACGCAGCACACGTTTCACAGTAGTGTATGACACAGAAGACGGTAATGGTTTATTACTGTTCCATGATCCCATAAACACTAACAAGGGAGTGTGGTATCCCATGTGACCTACAAAAAGCTAAGTTTATCATTCATCGATGATAGTTTTACTCTGTTTATCATGCCATGGTGTCACTCAGCACTCTAGGTGTTGGCAGTGGTTCAGGTGGTAGCACTCTTAACTCTGAGTTCCACTCCAGGGACTTGAACCTAGGCTGACACCTCACTGCAGTATTGAGGGAGTACTGGAGGGGCCATCTTTCAGATGAGAGGTTGGCCCTGTCTGCCCTCTCAGGCAGGTGTGTTACGAAGCTATGCTCCTTTATTTTTGATAACATGATTTTTCAACTTTCAGCTGGCTGGAAATTTTGCAATTTGGACTGAGACAAAGTAAACTGCTTAAAAATGCAAGACCACATTCTAAGGTAATGGTGTGAAACCAACAAACCAGCCTCAGGAGAGTGTGAAGAGAGAGACATTTCCTATAATCAAGACACTCATCGAAACTCATAACCGTCTCAGGAAAAGGCATTAAAAATGCAAAGTACTGGATATTGAAATAATGGCTGCCAGAGACAGAAGCACCCAAAACCACTTGGAAATACATAATGGGTGAAGTATCTCAAGGCAAGGCTGCCAGCTACTAGAGAAAGATTGCAAGTGACAGGGGCAGTGTCCAGAAAGTCTTCAGCGGAGGAAACAGGCTGGGGGCTGCTCTCTCTATCTCTCCCTCCCTCTTTTGAAATAAGCATGTCACCTGGTTTGAGAAGCCAACTCTATCAGAAACACACCAGTGAACCGAGATTTCATAATAACTGCAGCATTTTCTACATCAGACCACATGCACGAAACCTGCTAACCTAAACTGACTGCAACATTTTAAAATCTATGCCTCAAGGACAATCAAAGGACACTTAGCCATATATTCCTCTACCTTAATTCTGATTCTTGTGTGTGTGTGTGTATGTGTATGTGTGTGCACATGCATGTATGCGAGAGTGTGTGTGTGTGTACACGTGTGTGTGTGTGTACGCATGTGTGTGTGTGTGTGTGTGTGCGCCCAAATGACTCCATGAGAGACAAATGGCCTGACATTGCATTTTTATTATTTTTCTCGGGTTTAGTAGTTAATAGATTTGCTCTTTCTTTGACTCAAGAAAACCTTGTTTGATTGGCTCCTTATTGCTCACAGCTTAAATAGTTAAATACATTCTGATTTGGAAAAGGCACATCCTTTGTTGTGACCAACCGAGGAGTTTGAATAGAAGGGAACCAGTTCATCCCTTGTCACCAGGTGATAACAGGTGGAAGAAAAAATAAATATTGACCAGGTCATTGGGCAAAGCTCCTCCATATAAATACTGTGGTTATAAGAGCAGGTCAGAGGCTGGGAATTCTGTGGTAAGTAACCTCCTGACTCCCCAAAGCCTGTCCACCATCTACAAGGCACAAGTCAGGAGTGTGATGGAATACTCCCCACTTGCCTGGATGAGTGCAGCTCCAACAACACTGAGGACAATGCAGCACGCTTGATTGGCACCCCATCCGCCACCTTCAACATTCACTCCCTCCGCCACCGACACACAATGGACAGTGTGCACCTTCTACACTGCAGCAACTCACCAAGGCTCCTTCAACAGCACCTTCCAAACATTGCCCTCAGCCAACTGGAAGGACAAGGGCAGCAGACGCATGGGAACACCACCACCTGCATGTCCCCCTTCAAATGCAATACCATCCTGACTTGGAAATATATCGCCGTTCCTTCAATGATGTGGGATCAAAATCCTGGAACTCCCTTCCTAACAGGACTGTGGGTGTACCTAGACCTCATGGACTGCAGCAGTTCAAGAAGGCAGCTCACCACCACCTTCTCAAGGACAATTAGGGATGAGCAATAAATGCTGCCCTAGCCAGTGACTCTGACATCCCATGAAATAATAGAAAAAAACCCTTCTTCCAAGTTGTGCCTTGGCATCTTTCATGTCCACCTGAGAGAGTAATCAGGGACTTTCTTTAACGTTTCATTTGAAAGGTGATACAAAACACAGGAGCAGCCATTTGACCCATCATGCCTCTGCCAATTCTCTGAAAAAGCTATCCAATTAGTCACCATTTCCTGCCCTCTTCCCACATCCATTAATTTCCTTCTCATTAATTTACCCATTTCACTTCTAAGAGCTGTTTTGGATTCTGCTCCATGAACCTCCAACCACACCCACACCACACCCCCACCCCGCCACACCTCCCCCCACATGCTGTTTCTGATTTGATATTCCATCTCTTGACAACTTACAGCGTAAAATTAAAGTTTCTGGACATTCCCTCATCCTTTTGGTGCTGATTTTAAATTTATGCCCTTTTCTTTCACTCACCAGTGGAAACATTGTTTATTTATCTCATCAAATCTCCTCATAATCTTGAACAATCCAGAGAGATCCCCTCCTAAAACAACAACAACTTGTATTTATATGGCGCTTCACAGGAGCATTATGAAGCAAGTTTGACGCCAAGCTACACAATGAGTTATTTGGGTAGTTAAGGTAGGTTTTACGGAGGGATTTAATGGAAAATTCGTAATAGAGAAATAGGGAGGTTTAGGGAGGAAATTCCAGAGCTTGGGACCCAGACAGCTGAAGGCACAGCCACCACTGGCAGAGCGATTATAGTCGGAGATTCTCAAGAGACTGGCATTAGATGAGTGCAGGTATCTTGGAGGGTTGTCAGCCTGGAGGATATTACAGAGATAGGGAGGGATGAGCCCATGGAGGGATTTGAAAACATGGATGAGAATTTTAAAATCAAGGCATTGCTTAACCAAGAGCCAGTGTAGGTCAGTGAACACAGCAGATGATAAGCAAACAGGACTTGATACAAGTAAGGACATGGGCAGCAGAGTTTTGGATGACCTCAAGTTTGTAGTAGTGACCTACTTAAGGGCAGATCTTCTGCTCATTACTCCATAGCTCGTGGTCTAGCTTTTTCCTCTTCAGCTCTTCTTTTCAACTTCAATGACCAATATGATGAGGCAAATGAGTTCACAAGGTGGTTTCCTGTTGTTTTCCTCACATATGCTGAAAGAAAACAGAAGTCTCCTTCCCAAAGGATACTCTGGCTGTAAGCAACCTTTCTTCCTCAAGATTCAAGCTCTTCCTCCATCACCACCAAAAATTAGCTGCTTCCACTGCCATTGGCCATGGCCCTTAACCCCGAGCTTGGGATCTTTAGCTGGGCCTGGGTTGACTCACAAAATGGCAGGAACATCCATCCCAAGATCTGGAATAAGCCTGCTCCCCGAGACCTGAAGTTTATGGAGGGTCAATTTGAGAGAAGTTGGCCAGTTGTGCATTAGAATAGTTAAATCCAGAGGTATAAAAACATGAATGAGAGTTTCAGTGGCAGATGAATGGATGCAGGGACAGAGTCAGACAACATTACTGAGGTGGCAATAGGTGCAGTTATGTGACTGGAGCTTCAGCTCAAGGTCAAATATTACACCAGTGTTGCAAACAGTCTAATTCAGCCTCACACGATTGCCAGAGAGAGGAATGGTGTTGGAGGCTAGAGAGTGGAGATTACGGTGGGGGCCAAAGACAAAGGCCTGAATTTCATTCTTGGCACGCGCAATTCGTAGGCCCAGAGGAGGAAGTTAAATGCACTTCTGCCCGCGATCGTTCCCCCGGACACAATTTCACACTGGCTGGCCAATTAACCGTCAGCCAGCATGAAACGTGCGTTGGGAAAGCCTCAGCGCTGCCAAGGGGAGCGGGAAGAGGATGGGCGCTGACAAAAGAGAGGGTGTGTGTGGGCACTTCTAGCGAGCTCCCTGAAGGCAAGCGGCTGCCTCAGGGAGCTGCAGACCTGGACAGATTAAATGGCAAGAAAAAAAATGCACCTAATTGTATCTCTGCAGCACATTCAAGCACCTGACAGCAGAACTCAAAAAACATCAGTCCCAACATTTCTTCTCACCCTTGGATAAGGTTTCGTTGGAAACAGGCTTCCCTCCTGCCCATTTTGCCCATGCAATGAGTGCAAAATAGCACGGGCAATGTAAAATCGTGGACAATAGTGTTTCTAATGGCCTTAATTGGCCCTTTAATTGTCGGTGGGTGCTGCTCCGACTCCTGCTCGCTCCCGCCGACCTCCATATTGCTCACGTGCGTGATGGCGTCGGGACACATGCCCGACATCATCTCGTGCAACTTCACCTGTGTTCGGATCAGGCGCGCGCCCGCCCGATCAACATAAAATTCCGGCCAATGTCTCCTGTCTTCCCAGTATTTAATCGGAAAAAATTCTTGATCATTCAGTAAATAATAGATGCCAGACAAGCAGTCTGATAATCTAGATATGGAGGAGGAACTGAGAGAGGTGGTGATGAGGTAGAGCCGAGTGTCATCAGTGTACGTGTGTATTTTCAGATAATGTGGCTTAGGGGCAGAGTGTAGATGAGAAATAGGAGGGGCTCAAGGATGGACAGTGCTGGGGCAGGAAGAGAAATCATTGCAGGCAATTCTCTGGCTGTGTCTTGATAGATAAGAATGGAACCAAGCAAGTGCAGCCCCATCCACTGGATGGTGGTGGAGAGGCATTGGAGGAGGATTGAGTGGTCAACTGGGTCAAAGGCGAGGAGAACGAGGAGCGATAGGTTACTTTTGTCACTGTTACAAAGTATTTGTGACTTTGGTAAGAGTCATTTTGGTATTGTGGCAGGGGTAGAAACCTGACTGGAGGGATTCATGGAGTTTTGGGAAACAGAAGAAAGAAGAAATAGGAACAGGAGTAGACCATTCAGCCCCTCAGCCTGCTCCACCATTCAATTAATTCATAGTTGATGTGCTTGTGTTTTGAATTCCACATTCCCATCTATCCCGATAACCTTTGATCCCCTTGCCTAACAAGAATCCATCTATCCTTTGCCTTAAAAATATTCAATGACCCCACCTCCACCGCCTTCTGAGGCAGAGAGTTCCAAAGTCGCACAACCCTCTGAGAGAAAAAATTTCTCCTCATCTCTGTCCTAAAAGGGCGACCCCTAATTTGAAAGTTGGGCACAGATTTGGTAGGCAAGTGCACTGACTGAGAAGAGTTCCAAATTTCTCTTGTGTTTTCTCCTAACTAAATCTCCCCAACCCTCGTGTCACCTTAATCCTATAATCCCACATCCTCTCAATGGAAGATTTTTTTCTGATTCATGCCCAGGAAGGCCAGCATCTACTGACAATCCTGATTTGCTCTTGGTAAGCTGTTGGTGGCTTTTTCATTGATCCACTGCAGTCAAGGTGCTCCCAACAGTGCGAATAGATAACTGTTGCATGCTGGACCATTTCAGAAGCAGGTAAATATAAGACTGGGGTCACATATAAGCCAGGACAAGATAGGGGGCAGCAGTTTTCCTTCCATTATGGACATGGGGGAAACAGTTGTGTTTTTACTCCACTTTTACTGTGTAAGATCAGAATCCACCGCCCCCCAACCGGACATTATCCCAAAACCCACGGACACAAGTACTGCAAATAAACAGGGCAAACCTCAACACGAAAACACACAGAGGCAGGCTACACTGTCAGGGGTTAGTTTTCAAAACATTCCCATATCAAAGCAACATCAATACTATGAAAGGACATTAGGGCATTATCACAACAATGACACAAGATAAAAGCAAAAAACTGCGGATGCTGGAAATCCATAACAAAAATAAAAATACCTGGAAAAACTCAGCACGTTTGACAGCATCTGCGGAGAGGAACACAGTTAATGTTTCAAGTCCGTATGACTCTTCAACAGAACTAAGGAAAAATAGAAGAAAGGTGAAATATAAGCTGGTTTGAGGGGGGGTGGGACAAGTAGAGCTGGATAGAGGGCCAGTGATAGGTGGAGATCCCCCACCAGGATGGTCTAAGGGCTCTCCGCTTCTTCCTCGAACAGAGGCCCGAACAATCCCCATCCACCACCACCCGCCCTCTGTCTGGCTGAACTTGTTCTCTCACTGAGCAATTTCTCCTTAAACTCCTCTCACTCCCTCCAAATAAAAGGTGTGGCTATGGGTACCCGCATGGGCCCCAGTTATGCCTGTCTGTTTATGGGGTATGTGGAACATTCCTTGTTCCAGTCCTACTCAGACCCCCTCGCATAACTCTTTCTCCGGTACATCGATGACTGTTTCGGTGCTGCTTCATGCTCTCGTCTGGACCTGGAACAATTGTTAATTTTGCTTCCAATTTCCACCTCTCCATCACTTTCACATGGTCCATTACTGACACTTCCCTTCCCTTCCTTGACCTCTCTGTCTCAATTTCTGGTGATAGACTGTCCACCAATATTCACTACAAGCCTACCGACTCCCACAGCTACCTCGACTACAGCTCTTCACACACCGCTTCCTGTAAGGACTCCATCCCATTCTCTCAGTTCCTTCGCCTCCGTCGCATCTGTTCTGATGGTGTCACTTTCCAAAACTGTTCCTCTGACATGTCTTCCTTCTTCCTTAACCGAGGTTTCCCACCCACGGTGGTTGACAGGGCCCTCAACCGTGTCCGGCCCATCTCTGGCGCATCCGCCCTCACATCTTCCTCTCCCTCCCAGAACCATGATAGGGTCCCCCTTGTCCTCACTTTTCACCCCAGCAGCCTCCGCGTTCAAAGGATCATCCTCCGCCATTTCCGCCAACTCCAGCATGATGCCACCACTAAACACATCTTCCCTTCACCCGCCCTGTCAGCATTCTATAGGGGCCGTCTCCTCCATCACCTGCTACACCTCAACCCCCTCCCATGGCAACTGCAGAAGGTGCAACACCTGCCCCTTTATTTCCCCCCTCCTCACCATTCAAGGGTCCAAACACTCCTTTCAAGTGAAGCAGCATTTCACTTGCACTTCCCTCAATTTAGTTACTGCATTCGTTGCTCCCAATGCGGTCTCTTCTACATTGGAGAGACCAAACGCAGACTGGGTGACCGCTTTGTGGAACACCTTCGGTCTGTCCGCAAGCATGACCCAGACCTCCCTGTCACTTGCCATTTCAACACTCCACCCTGCTCTCATGCCCACATGTCCGTCCTTGGCTTGCTGCAATGTTCCAGTGAAGCTCAACGCAAACTGGAGGAACAGCACCTCATCTTCCGACTAGGCACTTTACAGCCTTCCGGACTGAATATTGAGTTCAACAACTTCAGATCATGAACTCTCTCCTCCATCCTCACCCCTTTTTGATCCTCTTTTTCAATACTTGTTTTTTAATTTTTATATATTTTTTTCCCACCTATTTCTATTATTATTTTTAAAATGTATTTCCATTAATTGTTTTATCCACACCTTTCAGCCTATTTCAATCTTTTCTCCCACACCGTCCCCTCCCCCCACCCCACCCCACCCAACCCCACTAGGGCCATCTGTCACTTGCTCATCCTGCTTTCTACTCTTAATGTCACCATTAAGCCCTCTTTTAGCCAGTATCATCACCATCAACACCCCTTCGACCCTCTGTTTATGACATCTTTTGCAATCTCTCCTTTGCCTCCACCTATCACTGGCCTTCTATCCAGCTTCACCTGTCCCACCTCCCCTTAATAGTATATATTTCACCACACTTCTACTTCTCTTTAGTTCTGAAGAAGAGTCATACGGACTCAAAACGTTAACTCTGTCTTTCTCTCCACAGACGCTGTCAGACTTGTTGAGCTTTTCCAGCAATTTTAGCTTTTATTTCAGATTTCCAGCATCCACAGTATTTTGCTTTTATCTTAGGCCATTGTAACAAATAGCCCCAGACAACAGCTATCATACAAACAAACATCAACGATGGCCAAGAAAGAGAGGAACCTGTTACATGCATATCAGTCTGGGAGCCAGAGATACTTCATCTGAATGGGGTCCATTGTTTCAGTTGCGGAAACAACATCCGGATGAATGGGTCTGTCTGGACCAAGGTATGTAACAGGCTAAAGAGATTAAAGGGTGCAAAGCACTGACCAACCGGCAGGATGACTTTGGGAAATATGTTCATCATTCAGCAGAATGTCTTCAGGAAATGTGTTTTGATGTTTTTGATAAGGATCATCATAAAAGGCCAAGATCGAAAGGTCCGGCACTGCAGTGAGAAGGAGGTTCAGGACTGGTCATCTTGACTCAGGCCTACTGTCAACTCCAGGCAGACCAGCCGCATTGGGAATTGTAAGCGTTTTCGGCCATATCGTGGTGATACCGGCTTGAAGGTTTTGGACTGCATTCAAGAAGGAGGGTCAGGAACGGTCAACCTGACTCATGGACCTCCAACCTTCACTGGAAGGACCATCTGTGCGGGGTGTAGTAAGTTATCAGCCCAATCAGATGGGGCCGAGGTTTAAAAGGTACTTTAAGGGTAACAGCCAAATCCTGAGCAGGTTGGGTTGTATTGAGAAAGGTTTTGGGCAGAAATGTGGGGTTTTGACTGCGGTTTTTCTCCTGTAGAGGCTTTTTAATAAGTTGTGTGGTTTTTGATGCGCTTACGGGAAGCTGCAGTTAAAGGGTGGAGGGATTTAAGTCGGGCTAACCAAATAAGTGTGTAGTGCATTTACACTCATTCAGAGCTCTTGTTCCAGGGCGTTAAGAGTGTTTTTAATAAATGAGTTTATGGTTGAGCCAAATCCTGTTTCTGTGTAACTTTGTCCTTTATGAAATCCTGAAGTCAAGAACCATAAGACGGGTAAACGGGTGTGTGAACCTCTTACAACTGATGCCAGCCTTTACTTTCCAGATTCTGTAAACTGAACCTAATTACCTCAGAGGGATTTGAACTGACTTTCTGTGGGCTACGAATTCAGGTCTTAGTCCAGTAAATGCCTCTACATAACCATTATCCCATTTAAAATAAGTTGTAAACGACTTTGTTATAAACATAATCATACAATCACAATAACATGTTTGTTAGTAAGATCTCAACTCAGAATTCTTGTATTGAGGTGACTATCCTCTGACGCAATTTTTTTTTATATTCATTCACAGGAATGTGGGTGTCCCTGGCTAGGTCAGCATTTATTGCCCATCCCTAATTGCCCTTGAGAAGGTGGTGATGACCCACCTTCTTGAACCGCTGTAGGCACACCAGCTGTTAGGAAGGGAGTTCCAGGATTTTGACCCTGCGACAGTGAAGGAACGGTGATATATTTCCAAGGATGGTGTGTGACTTGAGAGGGAACTTGCAGGTGGAGGTGTTCCCATGCATCTGCTGCCTTTGTCCTTCTAGGTGGTAGAGGTTGCGGGTTTGGAAGGTGCTGTAGAAAGAGCCTTGGTGAGTTGCTGCAGTGCCTCTTGTAAATCGTACACACTGCTGCCACTGTGTGTGGGTGGCAGAGGGAGTGAATGTTTATTGAGGTAGATGGGATGCAAATCACGCAGGCTGCTTTGTCCTGGATGGTGTCGAGCTTCTTCCATGTTGTTGGAGCTTTACTCATCCAGGCAAGTGGAGAGTATCCCATCACACTCCTGACTTGTGCCTTGTAGATAGTGGACAGGCTTTGGAGTTACTCACCTCAGAATTCCCAGCCTCTGACTTGCTGTTGTAGCCACAATGTGATTGGCACCACATCCAAAGACATTCACTCCCTCCACCACCGACGCACAGTGGCAGCAGTGTATACCATCCACAAGATGCACTGTAGGAATTCACCAACGCTCCTTAGACAGCACCTTCCAAACCCACAGCCACTACCATTTAGAAGGACAAGGACAGCAGATAGACGGGAACACCACCACCTGGAAGTTCCCCTCCAAGTCACTCACCATCCTGACTTGGAAATATATCGCCGTTCCTTCACTGTCACTGGGTCAAGATCCTGGGACTCCCTTCCTAACAGCACTGTGGGTGTACCCACCCAACATGGACTGCAGCAGTTCAAGAAGGCAGCTCACCACCACCTTCTCAAGGACAACTAGGGGTGGGCAGTAAATGCTGGCCCAGCCAGTGAAG
Organism: Cetorhinus maximus; assembly: GCF_964194155.1. Taxonomy (NCBI): domain Eukaryota; kingdom Metazoa; phylum Chordata; class Chondrichthyes; order Lamniformes; family Cetorhinidae; genus Cetorhinus; species Cetorhinus maximus. The sequence goes on from NC_135892.1 coordinate 112,653,454, forward strand.
CCCACATCCTGTGAGTGAATTTTTTAAAAAGTATTTATTTGGCTGGTACAGTTCAGTTTCTGGTTAATGGTAACCCTCAGGTTGTTGATCGTGGGGGATTCAGCAATGGTAATGCCATTGAATGTCAAGGGAAGATGGTTCGACTCTCTCCTTAATCTAGATAATGCATGAGTTTGATTCTATGTAATTTTAAACATGAATCCTGGGGTATTTTTGGATGAAAAAATAGAGCCACACCTTTGAAAGCAACTATGTTTACAACAAGTCATAAGATTTCCATTTTCCAAATAAACACAAACACATAAGAAATAGCAGCAGGAGTAAACTATTTGGGCTCTCAGCCTGCTCCTCCATTTGATAAGATCATGACTGACCTGACCCTCGCATTAACACCACTTTCAGATTTACTAACTGGTGGTGCATGTGTTTTTTAAATGTATTATTATTGGGGTTCCTAATAGCCTGTGATTGAATTGTAAATGAAAAGCAACTGGATTTATCATGGCTTGGATCATAGAAGAATCATTGAAATTTACAGCACAAAGGGAGGCCTTTTGGCCCATCGCATCTGTCCTAGCCACTCATGAGCCATCCAACCTAATCCTCCTTTCCGGCTCTTGGCTGTAGCCCTGTAGGTTACAGCATTTAAAGTGAATATCCAAGTACTTGTTACATGTTACGAAGGCTTCTGAACCTTCCCCTGCATTGACAGGCACTGAGCTCCGGATCCCCACCACCCTCTGGGTGAAAGAAATTCCCCTTGTATCCCTCTGAACCTCCTTTCTCCTAACCTGAGCCTACTATGCCTGGTTATTCAAAACAAAACAGCCCTATCCTACCCAATCTTTCCTCATAACTAAACTTCTCCAGTCCTGGCAACATCCTTGTAAATCTCCTCCGTACCTTCTCTAGTGCAACCAAATCTCTGCTGTAGAGAAGTGATCAGAACCGCTCAGAACGGGTAGAGTTTTCGGCAGGCGGCTGTTGCAATCGGTGGGCCCTGGAGCGTACAAGGAACAGGCCGCTGACCGTGATCGGGCCCCGGCTGTGATCTCATGCTGGCTGGTCAATTAACAGCCAGGCAGCGCTGAAAGGCTCAGTGCTGCTGGGATGGGGGTGGGAGGAGGGCGAGCGCTGAAGTCAGCGCGGGCGCGGGGGGAGAGCGGAAGGAAAGCTCCCTGAAGAAGGCAGAGAGCTGCCTCGGGGAGCCGACGAATTTAAAATCAATAAAAACAGAATTTAAAATTTGGAAAAAGTGTCCACGCATCAGAGTGAGATTCCTCAACATACAGACCCTGAAAATTCTGTCCAAACATTTTAACCTTTTTTATAATTAACCTCGGAAACCTCATCCCGTTCTTCGATGAGGCTTCCTCAAAAAGACAGAGGCTGCCTGGCCGATTCGCCCGATGGCAACCGTACTGTTGGACGGGCAGCGAAAAATCGCCGTCAATTGCTACTTTAATGGCCTTAATGGGCCTCTTAACTGTCGGCGGGCGACTTTTGTGCGTGCCCGCCAACTGAAATATCGTGCGAGTGCGCGATGACGTCGGGATGCTCGCCCTATGTCATCGGGCGCTATTTCACGCTCGAGCGTGTCGGGCGTGTGCCCGCATACCGAGTGAAAAATTCTACCCAATGCTCCAGCTGTGGGCTAACTAATGTTTTATATAGTGCCGGCATAACCTCTCTTCTCTTATATTCTGTGCCTCGGCTAATAAATGATTCCATCCCGTTTGACTTCTTGACCATTTTATCCACCTGTCCAGCCACCTTCTGGAATCGGTGGGCATTTACTCCATCCCTCTGTTCCTCTACAGTTCTCAGTATTTTACCATTTATGGTGTATCCCCTTGCCCTGTTTACTCTCCCAAAATGCATTACCTCGCACTTCACTGGATTGAACTCCATTTCCCACTGTTGTGTCCACCTGGCCAATCCATTGATATCTTCCTGCATTCTACAGTTTTCTTCACCATTGTCAACAATACAGCCAAATTTTGTATCATCTGAAAATTTCTTAATCATATTCCCTACGTTCAAATCCAAATCATTGACACATAGCATAAAAAGAAAAGGACACAACACCAAGAGTGAAGGTAACAGTTCGTTAGCCAACTTTTGCTGGCTTACTGACTCCATCTTGTGGACTGGTGAACTCTGGTCCTCATCTAATCAGTTGCTTAATGTTGAAATAGTTCTTAATGGCATCAGGAAAGATCTGAATTATATCTCTAATCTTATATTCAAGATGCTATATCTTTTCTGTAAGGGAAGTCAGGCAATGGAATAAAAGATGGAAGCATGAAATAAAATCAGAAAATGCTGGAAAAGCTCAGCAGGTCTGGCAGCATCTGCGGAGAGAGAAACAGAGTTAACGTTTTGAGTCCGTATGACTCTTCTTCAGAGTTAAAGTAGAAATGTGATGGATTTTATACTGGTTAAGAGGGGCCGGAGCAGGTGGAGCAAAACAGAAGGTCAGGGATAGGTGGGAGCTCAGGAGATATTGACAAAGATGTCACGGACATAAGATAATGGGAGTGTTAATGATAGTGTTAAAGGCTAAAGAAGGTGCTGATAGTGGCACAAAGGTAAGATAGCAGAATATGTTAATTTTCTTTTATTCATTTATCAGATGTGGGCTTCACAGGCTGGGCCAGCATTTATTGCCCATCCCTAGTTACCCTTGAGAAGGTGGTGGTGAGCTGCCTTCTTGAACTGCTGTAGTCTACATGGTGTAGGTACACCCACAGTGCTGTTAGGAAGGGAATTCCAGGATTTTGACCCAGCGACAGTGAAGGAATGGCGATATATTTCCAAGTCAGGATGGTGAGTGACTTGGAGGGGAACTTCCAGGTGGTGATGTTCCCATGTTTCTGCTGCCCTTGTTCTTCTAGATGGTAGTGATGGTGGGTTTGGGAGGTGTTGTCTAAGGAGACTTGGTAAATTCCTGCATCTTGTAGATGGTGCACACTGCTTCTACTGTGCGTCAGTGGTGGAGGGAGGAAATGTTTGTGGATGTGGTGCCAATCAAGTGGGCTGCTTTGTCCTGGATGGTGTCTGGCTTCTTGAGTGTTGTGGGAGCTGCACTCATCCAGGCAAGTGGGGAGCATTCCATTCACAGTCCTGACTTGTGCCTTGTAAATGGTGGACAGGCTTTGGGAAGTCAGGAGGTGAGTTACTCATCACACAATTCCTAGCCTCTGACCTGCTCTTGTAGCCGCAGTATTTATATGGCGCACCCAGTTCAGTTTCCAGTCAATGGTATCTCCAGGATGTGGATAGTGGGGTTTCAGTGTTGGTAATACCATTGAACGTCAAGGGGCAATGGTTAGATTCTCTCTTGTTGGAGATGGGCATTGCCTGGCACATGTGTTGCGTGAATGTTACTTGCCACTTGTCGGCCTAAGCCTGGATATTGTCCAGTTCTCGCTGCATTTGGACATAGACTGCTTCAGTATCTGAGGAGTCGCGAATGGTGCTGAATATTGTGCAATCATCAGCGAACATCCTCACTTCTGACCTTATGATGGACAGAAAGTCATTGATGAAGCAGCTGAAGATGATTGGGCCGAGTTCACTACCCGGAGGAACTCCTACAGTGATGTCCTGCAGCTGAGATGACTGACCTCCAACAAGCAGATCAAGGGTCAGCGCTCTGTCAAAAGATGGATTGTTTTGAGGTGGCACATTTAGATGCTCTCTCACCTCTGAGTCAGAAGGTTGTTGGTCTATGCTCCAATTCAAAGATGTAATCTTGGCTGACATTCCTGTACAATATTGTGGGAATGCTGCATTGTCAGTGGTCCTGTCTTTCAGATGAGACATTAAACCAAGACTGCTTTTCCCCTCCCAGAGGTGGACATAAAAGTTTCCATTTTAAAAAGAGCAGGTGGTTTCCCCTGGTATTGGCCACTGTTAATTCCTTAACCAATGACCATTGCTAAAACAGATTAAATAGCAATTAATCTCATTGTGTTTTGGGACCTTGCTGTTTGATTACTATATTACAACAGTGACTAACACTTCAATTGTATTTCATTGCTGTAACATATTTGGAGACAATGGACATTTCCTTGGCTGGTTGTATTTTCAGATTGATGTTGGCTACACTAAAGGTGATGCATTGTGCTGAAAGTGTAAGCATGGGTTAAAAGGAGGGCCTTTTAAGGCCTTTAATTTCACCTGAGTTTGCCAACCTGTTCCCATGTAGTGTCCAATGTATCCTCTTTGGTTAATGCTAGAACCTTTGGATTGAACCTGTTTGGTGCAGTATTTGTAGCAAGTGCAGTAACACATTTGCATGATGTTCCTGATAACCCACTTGTTTTTAAATGGGTAAACAGTGTTGATAGTATAGCAGACACGGGAACGTCTAGTTGGGGGGGAACAGAAGGAGGATATCCCTATTTCCAGAGAGAAGCAGAACTGACTGTGGGAAGTAAATGTGTGCATGCAAATACTCATGTGTGTGAAATGAAAAATTGCCTTCCTTTCGTCAATATGGTGTACTCTATAGATTAGTGTGAATGGCCTTGACTACTACCCCAGAGAATCCAGAGCTTAAATCTCCCCGTGGAGAAGCTGAAGAATTTGAATCCAGTTCAAATAAAAACCTGTAAATAAAAAGTTGGACTCAGTGTAAATGACTGAGGTTATCTGATTGTTATATAAAAAAAACACAGCTGGTTCACTCCTGTCCTACAGGGAAGGAAACCTGCCCCGATCTTGGCCGATATGTGATTCCAGTCAAGCATCCAACCTGGATCACTCTTAACTGCCCTCCGCACCAGCCTAACAAATCCCACAGTTTTATCAAACTGTTACTGTTGGTTCAAGAAGAGAGGTCACCCACACCTTCTCAGGCCACCGGGGACGGGCAATAAATGCTGCCCTTACCAGCGACGGTAAAAAATGCTCTGGCTGAAATCAGCCTCAGTGCTCTTCCCTCTAATCCATTTTGGGATTGTGCAGTAACATTTATTGAAAAGCTTGAAAAGGACAAAAAAAAATGTTACATTCAGTGGGGAATGAACAGGTAACATTTCTAACTATCGCAAAGGGCATTGTTTGGCCTGATATAAAACTCACTTGCTGGTAATAACTGTGTAACTTAGGATGACTGAGGGGTTGCATGAATTCTTGTGGTAACCAGAATTGCAATCATATTCCAATGGTGCTGTTCCCATATTGCAATCAGTAAAAGGCATGCTCACTTTAAGACAGAGGCTTTAATTGATACTCGGATGAGGAACAAGATTCTAGTTTCTTTAAAAATACTATAATCTTCAGATGAGTTGAAAAGATGCACTATAATATTAGGATGGTATTGAACATCTTGATTTGTTCTCCTGTAATATTAAAGCCAATCAGAATTTGCTTCACATCTATGGGGAAAACACACTTGCAAAGCAACGACACACACTTTCCCTTTGGATCTCCTGCTTTCATTTGCAGTACTGTCCTTGGACACTTGAAGGCACTAAAACACTACGCATTGACTCGCCAATCAATACTCTTGGCTTTAATTCACTGTTCTCATGCTGGAATGAAGGTGCAGCATCGAACCTCGGCTGCCAGAACAAAGCAGCTGATCTCCAGCACCCTTCCTTAGGTGAGTCAATAATTGAGTGCTCAAGTCCCTGAACCCACTGCATTCTGACTCTGAGAGCTAACCCTGAGCTTGGAATTTGAGTTCTTACAAAGGGTCACTGACCTGAAATAATTAATCCTGTTTCTCTCTTCACGGATGCTGCACAACCTGTTGAGTATTTCCAGCATTTCCTGTTTTTATTTCAGATTTCCATCATTCACTGTACTTTGCCCTCACACTAATTCTTGGGCCCATCTCAAGTTTATTTAACCAAGAAAGATCGAAGAAAGAGCTTTTATTTATCTAACACTTCTAGGTGTCAGCTGTGGCTCAGTGGGTAGCACTCTCATCTCATGAGTCAGAGGATTCATGGGTTCATGCCCCACTGCAGAATTCAACGCACCGTCTAAGCTGACAGTCCCTTGCAGAACTGAAACGGTGATGAACTTTGGATGAGATGTTAAGTGAAAGTCCTATTGTCTATAATGGACTTTTGAGATGGGTCAATGCAGTTAGAACAGTTAGAAGCATCTTGCTCAACATTACTGCTTGTCCAAAGACTAAGCAATCAATCAGCTCACCGATATTTGTCAGGTCTCACGGTGTGCAAATTAGCCGCTCTGTTTACTGAGATAACGATGATGACTGTAATTCATGTGAAGGGTTATGGACAAAGATGACCAGTTGCTATAGAAATGCAAGTCTTTCCTCTCACTGAATGAATTCCTAGTTGAATGCACCTGCCTTTGGAAACAATGTAAAACATGTTCTGACCCTTCAAGTGAAAGATTACACTCTGCAGGTAAAAACACCATACATCTGTTAAAGAGGATTTGTTGTCCCTCACTCCATCTTGTTAACACAATAATACATTTTTCATTGGCCGTACCATGCAAAGCTGCAAGACTGGCACAATGTATTTAATGCAGCGAGTATCAACAGCACTGTGTCAACCAATGAGTGAGATGACCCACGTTGACAACAAACAGAGTCGACTTAAACAGAGCCTCTACAAACAATGGAAAATAAAAGTTATGACCTAAGCTGTAGCAACACCTCCCAATAAAAGCAGGGTTACGTCTCCAGCAAAAGGCTATGAGTGGAGGATAGTCACACACGAATTATGGGCAGAATTCAGTGCCCCCAGAGGTGAGTTTGGAGGTAAGTGGGATTGGGCAGGAGGGTGGGTTTGAAGATCCCACCACCTTCCCACCTCCCTCCAGTGAAGTCTGGGCTGGGAAGGCTTCTTTGCGGCCCTCCCACCCAGAGGCCAATTGAGACATCAATTGCACTTAAAGACTTCACCCTCCCACTGCTGGCATTCAACCAATGGTGGACAGGGGACACATCATCTGGGTTGGGTGATGTTCCTCGTTCAAAGGCACTCTGCGCCTGATTGAAGGACCCGGCATCGAGGAGGGGTGGGCCTGCAGGCCGTCAACCCCCTGCCCTCACTATTAACCCCACCCCACCCCACCGGCCTTCCCCGCTGCCCCAATCCCACCCCCACCTACGTGGGTAGGCCCCAGTGCTGCATTTATCTGCATTGACTACACTTCAAAATACTTCATTGGCCGTGAAGCACTTTGAAATGTTTGGAGATCAAAATATGTGTTATATAAGTGAAATTCTTCATTTCCTTTTCAGTTAAACACCCTTGAGATGTATCCCTGGAACTGGCTAACTTTGTTGATAAGAGCTTCATACCGACCAGATATTTACAGTGAGTAATCACTAACCATAGCAAATTCTTCCTGTTTTGAACCTTTGCTAAAGGACGTACATTCACTGTGTCTGCACATTTGCTGTTCCTTGTCAGAGGGGACTGTATCTTGTAACAGAGAACTAATCAGTTGGTTCTGGTCACCACAATTTTGGAAAGACTTGATGGCCCTTAGAGTTCATAGGAACATAGGAAATAGGAGTAGAAGTAGGCCATTCAGCCCCTCTAGCCCGCTGTACCATTCAATTAGATCATGACTGACCTTCTACCTCAATTCCATTTTCCCACATTATCCCCATATCCCTTGATATCTTTAATATCTAGAAATCTATTGATCTTTGTCTTGAATATACTCAATGACTAAGCATCTGCAGCCCTCTGGGGTAGAGAATGCCAAAGATTCACCACCCTCTGAGTGAAGAAATTCTTCCTCCTAAATGGCCTGTCCCTTATTCTGAGACTTTGTACCCTGGTTGTCGACCTCCCCAACCAGTGGAAACGTCCTTCCTGCATCTCCCCATCAGGCCCTGTAAGAATTTTGTATCTTTCAATGAGATCGCCTCTCATTCTTCTCAACTCTAAAGGATACAGGTCCAGTCTCTTCAATCTCTCCTCGCAGGACAATCCCACCATCCCAGGGATCGGTTTGGTGAACTTTCGTTGCACTCCCTCTGTGACAAGTATATCCTTCTTCAGTAAGGAGACCAAAACTGTACACAATACTCCAGGTGTGGTCTCACCAAGGCTCCATATAATTGCAACAAGACATAGAGTCATAGCGTTTACAGCATGGAAAGAAGCCCTTTGGCCCATCGTGTCAATGCCACCCATCTACTCCAATCCCATTTTCCAGCATTTGGCACGTATCTTTACTCCTGCACTCAAGTCCTCTTACAATGAAGGCCAACATACCATTTACCTTACTAATTGCTTGCTGCACCTGCATGTTAGCTTCCAGTGACATGAACAAGGACACCCAGGTCCCTTTGAACATCAACACTTCCCAGCCTCTCACCATTTAAGAAATACTCTGTATTTCTGCTTTTCCTACTGAAGTGGATAACTTCACAGTTTTCCATCTGCCATGTTGTGCCCATTTACTTAGCCTGCCTAAATCCCCTTGAAGCCTCTTTGCATCCTCTTCACAACTCACATTCTACCTAGTTTTCTGTCATCAGCAAACTTGGAAATATTACACCTGGGCCCCCACATCCAAATCACTGATATATATTGTGATAAGCTGGAGCCCAGTAGAGGAGACTTCCCTGAATATTTCATGGTATGAGGGATTTTAGTTACAACATTCGGTTGGAGAAGCTGGGGCTGTTCTCCTTGGAATGAAGGAGATGGAGATTTGCTAGCGGTGAACAAAACTGTGACAGGTTTAGATAAGGTAGATAAGGAAACACTATTCCCATTAGCTAATGGTACAAGGACTAGGAGGCACAGGTTTAAGGCTTTGGGCAAGAGATTATGGTGGGGTGGGGGGAATGTGCGAAATAACTTTTTTACACTGTGCGTGGTGCTGATCTGGAACCTGCTGCGGAGGGTGGTGGAAGCAGAGATGATCAATGATTTCAAAAGGAAACTAGGTAGCCAGTTGATGGAAATAAACTTGCAGGGCTACGGGGATAGTGGGGTGGAATGGGAAGACTGGGTTGCTTGACAGAGCGCCAGCACGGACTTGATGAGCCAAATGGCCTCCTTCTGTGCTGTAATGACTCTATAGCTCTATAAGGATTATTCCCCTGTTGTGCTGATAGACTGTATAATTAGAGCTGGTGATTGCATCTAGACTGATGCGAAATTACAGTAAAAGGATACAGTTTAATGGAAGTAGCATTATTTCAGTCTAATGTGCCAATAATGGGATTTACAAACTGCACCATGACTAAATGGTTTCATTACAAATACAATTTAGTTCATTCTTTTTATATTAATGCTTGCACTGTAGAACTATTAAACAGAAAAGGTGCATCTAGATTATCATAAACAAATACAGATTGTCCAATTTAGATTCACAAGGATTTGAGAGACAGAAAGGGGTTAGAGGAGGAGGGAAAGAGAGGAGAGAGAGGAGAGAAAGAGATAGAGAGAAGGAGAGAGAGCAGGAGGGAGAAAGGTCAGAGAAGCAAAGGGCATAACTTGGGGGAGAAAAGTGAGAGAAAGAAGAGAGAGGAAGAGAGGAGAAAGAGGGAGAGGAAAGAGAAGGAAAGGGAGAGGAAGAGGGGAGAGAGGAGGGAGAGACGGAGAAAGAGAGGAAAAGGAGGTGAGAGAGGGAGAGGGAAAAGAGGCAAGGAGAGAGGGAAAAGTAAAAGAGAGAGAGGGAGGGAGAGGAAAGAGAGAAGAGGAGAGTGAAGGGGGAGAAAAGGAGAAGGAGACATACAAATCCCAACCTTGGACAAGAAATATGAAACAGAATGCAATCGGCACACCCAACCTTTCCATTCCATTGAGAGCAACATGAATAATTTTATTAAAAATTCATTTACGGGATGTGGACTTCCCTGGCTGGGCCAGCATTTATTGCCCATCCCTAGTTGCCCTGGAGAAGGTGGTGGTGAGCTGCCTTCTTGAACCGCTCCAGTCCATGTGATGTAGGTACACCCACAGTGCTGTTAGGAAGGGAGTTCCAGGATTTTGACCCGGAGACAGTGAAGGAATGGTGAAATATTTCCAAGTCAGGATGGTGAGTGGCTTGGAGGGGAACTCCCAGTGGTGGTGTTCCCATGTTTCTGCTGCCCTTGTCCTTCTAGATGGTAGTGGTTGTTTGGAAGGTGCTGTCTAAGGAGCCTTGGTGAGTTCCTGCAGTGCACTTGTAGATGGTACACACTGCTGCTACTGTGCATTGATGGTGGAGGGAGTGAACATTTGTGGATGGGGTGCCAGTCGAGTGGACTGCTTTGTCCTGAATGATATCAAGCCCTTTGAGTGTTGTTGGAGCTGCATTCATCCAGTCAAATGGAGACTATTCCATCACACTCCTGGCTTGTGCCTTGTGGATGGTGGACAGGCTTTGGGGAGTCAGGAGGTGAGTTGCTCGTCACAGGATTCCTAGCCTCTGACCTGCTCTTGTAGCCACAGTATTTATATGGCCAGTCCAGTTCAGTTCCTGGTCAATGGTAACCCCCAGGATGTTGATAGTGGGGGATTCAATGATGGTAATGCCATTGAATGTCAAGGGGAGATGGCTATGTTCTTACTTGTTGGAGACAGTCATTGCCTGGCATTTGTGGGGTGTGAATGTTACTTGCTACTTGTCAGCCCAAGCCTGGATATTGTCCAGGTCTTGCTGCATTTGGACATGGACTGCTTCAGTATCTGAGGAGTCATGAATGGTCCTGAACATTGTGCAGTCATCAGCAACCATCCCCACTTATGACCTTATGATGGAGGGAAGGTCATTGATGCAGCAGCTGAAGATGGTTGGGTCTAGGGCACTACCCTGAGGAACTTCTGCAGTGATGCCCTGGAACTGAGATTATTGACCCCCAACAATCACAACCATCTTCCTTTGTGCTAGGTTTGACTCCAACCGGCAGAGAGTTTTCCCCCTGATTCCCATTGACTCCAGTTTTGCTAGGGCTCCTTGATGCCACACTTAGTCAAATGCTGCCTTGGTGTCAAGGGCCGTCACTCTCACCTCACCTCCGGAGTTTGGCTTTTTTGTCCATGTTTGGACCAAGGCTTTTGTGAGGTCAAGAGCTGAGTGACCCTGGCAGAACGCAAACTGAGCACCAGTGAGCAGGTTGTTGCTAAGCAAAAGCCGCTTGATAGCACTGCTAATGACCCCTTCCATCACTTTACTGATGACTGAGAGTAGGTCAATTTGAGATTCAAACCAGGGTACCCAGAGCATTACCCTGGGTTACCCTGGATTACCAATTCAGTGACAATACCACTATGCCACCACCACTGCCTCCCCAATTGTACTGATTCTGGAGCCTTTCACAGAGAGGCCCATGAGAAGTGAACACGGAGCCAGGAAAGGAATGGCAAGATGGAGTGACAAAATGTCTCATTGAAGAGTTGGGTCCTAAGGGGAACATTCCATCCCAACCAATTAGTCTCCTCAGGTGCAGATCCCAGAGGAAGTGTTAACAAGGAGCGGTATACCAGGAGTTGTATATCTGGAGCTGCATACCAGCTGTATAACAGCAGCTGTATACCAAGAACAGTATACCAGTAGCGGTGTATCAGGTGCTATATACCAGGAGCTATATATCCAGAGCTGTATACTAGGAGATCTATACCAGGAGATGTATATAAAAAATTGTATACCAGGAGCTGTTATACCAGAGCTGTATACGAGGAGCTGTATGTCAGCAGCTGTATGTCAGCAGCTGTATACCAGGAGCTGTATATCAGGAACTGTATACCAAGAGCTGCATACAATAGCGGGATATAAGGTGCTATATTCCAATAACTATATATTCAAAGCTGTTAATCAGGAGCTGCATATCCAGAACTGTGTACCAGGAATGTATGTCAGGAGCTGTATGAAAGCAATCCTTTACCAGAAGCTGTATACCGGGAGCTGTATATCAGGAGTTTTATATCTGGAGCTGTATAGCAAGAGTTGTATCTCAGGGGTTGTATACCAGGTACTGTATATCAGGATAAAAGCAAAATACTGGGATGCTGGAAATCTGAAACAAAAATAAAAATAGCTGGAACATCTCAGCAGGCCTGACAGCATCCACGGAGAGGAACACAGTTAACGTTTCGAGTCCGTATGACTCTTCATCAGAACTAAGGAAATATAGGAATGAGGTGAAATATAAGCTGGTTGAGGAGGGTGGGACAGGTAGAGCTGGGTAGAGCAAAAACAGAATTACCTGGAAAAACTCAGCAGGTCTGGCAGCATCGGTGGAGAAGAAAACAGTTGACGTTTCGAGTCCTCATGACCCTTCAACAGAACTGAAGTATAGTTAGGAGAGGGGTGAAATATAAGCTGGTTTAAGGTGGGGGGTGGGGGGAGAGAAGTTGAGGTTGGGGTGGTTGTGGGGATAAGCAAGCAGTGATAGGAGAAGATAATCAAAAGATGTCACAGACAAAAGGATCAAAGAGGTGTTGAAGGTGGTGATATTATCTAAGAAAAGTGCTAATTAAGAATGGATGGCAGGACACTCAAGGTACAGCTCTAGTGGGGGTGGGGTGGAAAGACTAACAAGGTATTAGTAGTAGATTTAAAAATAATGGAAATAGGTGGGAAAAGAAGAATCTATATAAATTATTGAAAAAAAAAGGGAGGGGGAAGAAACGGGGTGGGGATGGGTGGAGGGGGAGTTTAAGATCTAAAGTTGTTGAATTCAATATTCAGCCCGGAAGGCTATAAAGTGCCTAGTCGGAAGATGAGGTGCTGTTCCTCCAGTTTGCGTTGGGCTTCATTGGAACAATGCAGCAAGCCAAGGACAGACATGTGGGCAAGAGAACAGGGTGGAGTGTTAAAATGGCAAGCGACAGGGAGGTTTGGGTCTTTCTTGCGGACAGACCGCAGGTGTTCTGCAAAGCGGTCGCCCAGTTTGCGTTTGGTCTCTCCAATGTAGAGGAGACCGCATTGGGAGCAACGAATGCAGTAGACTAAGTTAGGGGAAATGCAAGTGAAATGCTGCTTCACTTGAAAGGAGTGTTTGGGCCCTTGGACGGTGAGGAGAGAGGAAGTGAAGGGGCAGGTGTTGCATCTTCTGCGTGGGCAGGGGAGGTGCCATAGGTGGGGGTTGAGGAGTGGGGGGTGGTGGAGGAGTGGACCAGGGTGTCCCGGAGGGAACGATCCCTACGGAATGCCGCCGGGGGGGTGAAGGGAAGATGTGTTTGGTGGTGGCATCATGCTGGAGTTGGCGGAAATGGCGGAGGATGATCTTTTGAATGCGGAGGCTGGTGGGGTGATAAGTGAGGACAAGGGGGACCCTATCATGTTTCTGGGAGGGAGGAGAAGGCATGAGGGCGGAAGCGCGGGAGATGGGCCGGACACGGTTGAGGGCCCTGTCAACGACCATGGGTGGAAAACCTCGGTTAAGGAAGAAGGAGGACATGTCAGAGGAACTGTTTTTGAAGGTAGTATCATCAGAACAGATGCGACGGAGGCGAAGGAACTGAGAGAATGGGATGGAGTCCTTACAGGAAGCGGGGTGTGAGGAGCTGTAGTCGAGGTAGCTGTGGGAGTCGGTAGGCTTGTAATGGATATTGGTGGACAGTCTATCATCAGAAATTGAGACAGAGAGGTCAAGGAAGGGAAGAGAAGTGTCAGAGATGGACCATGTGAAAATGATGGAGGCGTGGAGATTGGAAGCTAAACTAATAAATTTTTCCAGGTCCTGACGAGAGCATGAAGCAGCACCGAAGTAATCATCGATGTACCGGAGAAAGAGTTGTGGAAGGGGGCCGGAGTAGGACTGGAACAAGGAATGTTCCACATACCCCATAAAGAGACAGGCATAGCTGGGGCCCATGCGGGTACCCATAGCCACACCTTTTATTTGGAGGAAGTGAGAGGAGTTTAAGGAGAAATTGTTCAGTGTGAGAACAAGTTCAGCCAGACGGAGGAGAGTAGTGGTGGATGGGGATTGTTTGGGCCTCTGTTAAAGGAAGAAGCTAAGGGCCCTCAGACCATCCTGGTGGGGGATGGAGGTGTAGAGGGATTGGACATCCATGGTGAAGAGGAAGCGGTTGGGGCCAGGGAACTGGAAATTGTTGATGTGACGTAAGGTGTCAGAGGAATCACGGATGAAGGTGGGAAGGGACTGGACAAGGGGAGAGAGAAGGGAGTCAAGATAACGAGAAATGAGTTCCGTGGGGCAGGAACAGGCTGACACGATTGGTCTGCCAAGGCAGTTCTGTTTGTGGATTTTGGGTAGGAGGTAGAAGCGGGCCGTCCGAGGTTGGGCGACTATCAGGTTGGAAGCTGTGGGAGGAAGATCTCCAGAGGAGATGAGGTCAGTGACAGTCCTGGAAACAATGGCTTGATGTTCTATGGTGGAGTCATGGTCCAGGGAGAGGTAGGAGGAAGTGTCTGCGAGTTGACGCTCAGCCTCCGCGAGGTAGAGGTCAGTGCGCCAGACAACAACAGCACCACCCTTGTCAGCGGGTTTGATGACAATGTTGGGGTTGGACCTGAGAGAACAGAGTGCAGTAAGTTCAGAGAGAGACAGATTAGAATGGGTGAGAGGAGCAGAGAAATTGAGACGGCTAATGTCACACCGACAGTTCTCAATGAAAAGATCAAGAGAAGGTAAGAATCCAGAGGGAGGGGTCCAGGTGGAGGGAGAATATTGGAGGTGGGTAAAAGGATCCATTGAACGGGGAGAGGACTCCTGCCCAAAGAAGTGAGCACGGAGATGAAGACGGCAGAAGAAGAGCTCAGCATCGTGCCGAGCTCGAAATTCATTGAGATGAGGGCGTAAGGGTATGAAACTAAGTCCTTTGCTGAACACTGAATGTTCAGCATCGGAGAGGGGAAGGTCAGGGGGTATGGTGAATACACGGCTGGGGCTGGGATTGGAAGATGGGGTGGGAACGGAGGGACAAGCAGGGGTGGAGGGTCCCAGATGGGTGTTGGTGTCGATGAGTTGTTGGAGCTTGCGTTCCTTAGCACTTGAGAGAAAGAGAAAAAGTTTCTTGTTGAGGCGTCGGATGAGGTGAAGAATAAAATGAAACTGGGGGCACGCGCAGCTTTGAAATAGGGTGCGGCGGTGCTGCTGGTGGGAGAGGTCGAGTGTGTTCATATGGCAACGCATGGCACTGAGTGTGGATCTCAGAATGCAATAATTTATATAGATTCTTCTTTTCCCACCTATTTCCATTATTTTTAAATCTACAACTAATACCTTGTTAGTCTTTCCACCCCACCCCCACTAGAGCTGTACCTTGAGTGTCCTGCCATCCATTCTTAATTAGCACTTTTCTTAGATAATATCACCACCTTCAACACCTCTTTGATCCTTTTGTCTGTGACATCTTTTGATTATCTGCTCCTATCACTGCTTGCTTGTCCCCACAACCACCCCACCCTCAACTTCTCTCTCCCCCCGCCCCCCACCTTAAACCAGCTTATATTTTACCCCTCTCCTAACTATACTTCAGTTCTGTTGAAGGATCATGTTGGACTCGAAACGTCAACTCTTTTCTTCTCCACCGATCCTGCCAGACCTGCTGAGTTTTTCCAGGTAATTCTGTTTTTGTTCTGGATTTCCAGCATCCGTAGTAGCATTTTGTTTTTAGAGCTGGGTAGAGGACCAGTGATAGGTGGAGGCAAAGAAGAGATTGCCAAAGATGTCATAGACAAAAGGACAAAAGCAATGTATTTCCATCCATTGTTTCATCTCCACCTTTTAGCTTTTTTTGATCTCTTCCCCCCACCCTCACTAGGGCCATCGGTTACTTGCTCGTCCTGCTTTCTACTTTTAATGTCACCATTAGCACATTCCTTAGCTAATATAACCACTGTCAACACCCCCTTGTCCTTTTGTCTATGACATCTTTGTCAATCTCTTCTTTGCCTCCACCTATCACTGGCCCTCTACCCAGCTCTACCTGTCCCACCCCCCTCAACCAGCTTATATTTCACCTCATTCCTGTATTTCCTCAGTTCTGATGAAGAGTCATATGGACTCCAAACGTTAACTGTATATCAGCAGTTGTATATCAGGAGCTATATATCAGGAACTGAATTTTTTTATTAATCATTTATGGGATGTGGACATTGCTGGCTGGGCCAGCATTTATTGCCCATCCCTAATTGTCCTTGAGAAGGTGATGGTGAGCTGCCTTCTTGAACCATGTGCTGTAGGTACTCCCGTAGTGCTGTTAGTGGGGGGAGTGCCAGGACTTTGACCCAGTGGCATTGAAGGAACTGTATATCTGGAGCTGTATATCAGGAGGTGTATGCCAGGAGATGTATACCAGGGATGTACATCAGGATCTGTTCAGCAGGAGCTATATATCAGGAGCAGGATTACCGGGGCCAATGGCAGCAACCACATCACCTACAACAAACAACCAGATTGTGAGGCAAGGAAATGGACATTAAGTGTGAGTGGGGCTATCTGCTGATTTTTCCAACACCATGATTGGCCAGGTAAACTTTAACAATGACTTTAATAACGTAAAGAAAGAAAATGAGGCGGCAGGAGGGTATTCCAAAGTGGAGAGCGGAGGCAAGCAATAGGGAAGCAAAGGAAGTTGTTGAGGGAGAGTTGGAGTAATGAAAGCTTGGGGACAGCCAGTGTAGATCAGAACAGGTTAGAGAGTAACCGATTGGGGTCAGAGTGGGACAGGAGTCGATTAAGGCCCTGTCTCCTCTCTCAGATAAAGAGATCTCAGGGCCCAATTTCAAAGAAGAGCAGGGTGGTCTGACTAGTATTTATCCCACCTTTGCCATCACCAAAAAAACAGTTGATCTGGTCTTTATCACATTTCTGTTTGTGGGAGCTTGCTGTGCACAAATTAGTTGCCACGTTTTCTACGCTACAACAGTGCCTGCATTTCAAAACTATATTGGTTGTAGAAGGCTTTGAGGCATCATGAGGCTGTGAGGCTTTGGAAATACATCTTCATTACGTGACAAGTAAGCAGCCTGAATTTTCACAGAACAATGCAGCTCCATGTAACATAAGCAGCCAAATGAAGCCACCCACTTACTTGCCCTTTATGAGGGGCAAGGGGTTAATTCAAATCAAACTGGATGAGACCTAAAAAGCGCTTAGTCTCTAATAGGTTCTGTGTTCGTTTATTGCTGTGTTTTACACTGAGGCTGTTCTCAGCCCTGGTTACTTACGCCCACACATTGCAATGTCATCAAGCCGCCAGTGGGCTTTTAACCCAAGCTGTAGCTGATCCAAAGAATGCAAGGTACCAAACTACTGCCAGAAAACACAATGTCCGCTCCTGTCACGTAGGAATTATGTTGAGCAATTTGTAAAGCACCGGATCGCTCCCCTGTCAAACATTTGGGAGGCTGTAATACACATCGGTATCGAGAGCATGATTAGAATCCTATCACTCCCCCTGCACCCCCGCCCACCCCTCCATCTCCACCAAACAAAATTAGGAGAAAGTGCTGAAGATGACCAATTGTAGCAATAACTTGTGTGTTTGTCTGGCTGCTACTCAGCACAACAATCGGCCTTGAGCGTGTTCGGGTAATATAAATATATGTTCCTATACTCTCTGTAAAATTAAATCTGCACAGCACATCCTTCTCTGCCTATTCTGCAGATTTGTTCATGTTGAAAAGCAACTATTAATCTTGAAACAATAGTGTGTAATATCAGTGTCTATAAGAACAGGAGGAGGCCATTCAACCCCTCCTACCATTCAATCAAGAGGTCTGTAGCTTAACTCCATTCACTTCTCTCTGTTACATATCGTCTGATACTCTTAGCCAACAAAATTCTTTGGGCCTCAGTCTTGAAAGCACCAGCTGACCTTCAACATCCATGGCCTTGTGAGGGACAGAGTTCCAGATTTTTTCATGGGATATGGGCATCACTGCCAAGGCCAGCCCTTGTTATCCATCTTTTCTTGACTTCCTAAACCATTTCAGAGGGCAGTTAAGAGATAACTCACATATGGGCCAGATCAGGCAGGGATAGCAGATTTTCTGCCTTAAAGGGCATTAGGAGTTTTTAACAACAGCCAATGACAGTTTTCCTAGTCACCATCATGAATGACTAGCTTTATTAATGGAATTTAAATTCCACTTGTTGCCTTGGTGGGATTTGAACCCACGTGCCTCGGCCAATGGATTACTAGCCCACTGGCATTACCACTATGCTGCTGCTGCCACCACCACAGCTGCCTCCTCATTTCCACTACGCTGATATGAAGAAGTGATTCCTGATTTAACCATTTACGGACAAGAGGGGGGTTAATTAAACAGCCCTGATCCCTCCTCTCACCACCCGCCCGTAAACAGAAAGGGGTTTTTGATTTTTGGTTTTCCCCTTTATAAGTGGTGCTGGATTTTCCCAACCCCTTAGTTGTGATGTGATCCACACCATTATTAACAACTATTAACAACTCCACGGCAAACCCAAGGTATGGTAAACAGAGTGGTGCACAAACACAAGAGGAGGAATTGCCATGTAGCCTCCTTTTTCATGCATAAAATAAAAGGAGAATAGAGAAAGAAAGGGCAAAAAACACAGAATAAAGAATGATTGTTTCACCTGAGTCCGGAGTCCAGAATCAAAGTCCAATGGTGAATTCTTTTGCAGCGGTCAGCAGGTTGAAGACTGATGCTGGATAATTCCCTTTTCCAGTAGAGGTGACTTTCACAATGGGATGGGCATGTAGAGATGAATTAGCCTTGTAGGCACTGGTACAGAAGTTCAGAATTTCCAGTAGGAACAGTGTAGATAGGACCAGGCAATTAAACCTGGACAGAGCTCTGGTTCCTGAGCTGTTTCTTGCTAGATGTAAGATAGCAGCCTGAGCTTTGCAGCTCCACAAGGCAACGTTACAGGCTCCACCAGCTTGGGGGGCTGGTGGGCAGGGTGGGGGGGGGGGGGGGTTCATGTGACTCTCACCTCTCCACTTTGGCTTGGTCAAAGGATGTATATTCTTTTGAGATGGGTAATGTTTCAACCATTAATAATTTCAAAAGAGGTTTCAGGGTCCTTTGCGCTGTCAGATGGGTAGTTTCCTGACCTGGCCTTAGAAATGTAAATGGATTTTGAACATTTCCCTTGGATTTGATCTCTGCAGTCACAGGGGTCATTAGCGTCTCTTTAGAGATAATGAGGTGTCAGTTGCTCTCAATGCCAGAACATTCTTTCTGTTTGAGTCCTGGCTACCCATGGCTTCAATCATTTTAAAGCCTTTATTTAGCTGTTGATATGCATGGCTCATGTCCAGTTTAGTGCAGGATCTTCCTCCTGTAAATTTAGCGAACAGGTCTTCAATCCTTGGGATTGGGTATTTGTCTAATTTAGCAGCCTTGGTTCACTGTTAATTTAAAATCTCTGCAGATGCGAATGGCTTGATCTGGTTTCATCACAGGGACAATGGGTGCTGCACTTCCTGAAAGTTGGACAGGCTGGATTATGCCTAACTTCTGCAAACGGCCCAATTCCGCATCCACCTTCTCCTTTAGGGCGTAAGGCACAGGTCTGGCCTTAAAGAACCAGGTGTTGCTTCAGAATCCACTTATATTTTCCCTTGTAGACCTTCTATTTTCCCCAACTCATCTTGGAATACTCTGTCATACTTTTTTTTAGCAACTCAGGAGTTCCTTCTGTCCTGACTTGAAATATTTCTGACCTGTTGAGTTTAATCTTTTTCAACCAATCACGGCCCAGGAGGCTAGGTCCTTCACCTGTTACAACAATTGCTGGCAGCTGGGCTGTCTGTTGCTTGTAGGATACAGGTACAGAGGCGATGCCTTTCACTTGTATTACCTCTCCAGTTTGCTTCAAACTCAATGGCTAAGTACTTTCTCTGAGGTATTTAAAGATGTGTTCTCCCACCACTGTGGTCGATGCTCCTGTGTCCACCTCCATGAGCAGAGGTTTTCCATTTACTTGACGCGTAACAGTGATTGGTTCAGTTTTCCTGGCCTTCAGATCGTGTAGGGAATCAATATCAGACTCAGAAACTTCTGACTCACCTACATTGTGCACTTCATTTAACTTGACCTAATGGCTGAATGACTGCCTTGATTTAATCCTGCGCTATTTAACAACATGCCCTTTTTTGTGGCAGTAGTGGTATTCTGCTTCTTTAAACCTATAGAGTTTGGATGCCTGATTTCTCCTGCAATGGTCACACATGAACTTCTGGGTCACTGGTGAGCTGCTTCCAGTGTTTCTTTTTATTTTTCTCGTGGTAGGGACTGTGTCCCGCTTTGCGGTTATCCCCCTGCTCTCCGCGCCATGCCCGGTGACAGGTTCCCGCCCTAACTGCAGAACGGTGCCATGTTGCACACTCTACAAACCTCCGAGTCCCTCTCAGCATTCTCCATTGCTAGCGCTATCTCCGTGGCGCGCTCCAGGTCTATATCAACGCCTGCAAGCAAACAGCGCTGAATGGCATTGTCATTTATACCACAAGCCAAACAATCTCGCAACATGTCGTTTAGAGTATCACCAAAGTCACAGGCGCTCCATTAACTGTTTTAAATTCACGATGTAATGTTGCATTTGATTCACCAGGGACCCTTACTCTAGAGCTGGACTTAAATCTTTACCTGATCACTGATGGTTTAGGCTGAAAATGTGCCTTCACGAGGTCTACGCACTTGTTGAAGGATCTGGAATTTGACACATTCAGAGCCGTCAGACTATGGATCAGGTTATACGTTTTGCTCCCGCAGACACTTGGAAGAATTGTCTTCTGTTTCTCCTCCACCATTATTTCGTTCGCCACAAAGTAGAAACCTATGCGCTCTATGTACTGACTCCAGTCCTCGATGGATGAGTCATATGGGTCAATTCTTTCCTTTCTTCCTTTAAAAATCAAAATACTCACATTCAGGAGGTGAGGTGCAGCATTGGAGCTATTTAACTTCGTTACCAATTGTAATAAACTTGAAGTACTCGGAAAGTATCTTGTAAGAAACAGTAAACTTTATGTACAGGCTCCAAATGAGGCTACATGCTTGTACCGAGACCAAGGCTAGAAAGATCTGCCCCTAAGATTACCCGCGCTTAAGGCTGATTCGTCTCTATAGTCACATGATCCCCACAACAGTATGAAAGGTTTAACTTACAATTACTATACTCACCTTTTGAGGCTAATCTTCCTTTGCGAAGCCTGCCTGAGCAGACTTGAGCACAGCATCTGTGTGTGCTCATACCCACGGAGTCGCCCCTGTAATATATTCAGGCAAAGGACTTTAACTGATGATGACTACACATGCTGATGGTGGGCCCTCATGTTTAACCGCAATATTGTCAATAGGTACAGTGGCATCGAGGTTATATTAGTGGTCTAGTATTCCGCAGTGCTTAAATTCCACCATAGCATCTGGGGAATTTAAACTCAATTAATTAAATATATCTGGAATAAAAAACTAGCTTCAGTGTTAGTGACCATTACACTATCAGATTGTTGTCAAAATCCATCTGGTTCACTAATGCCCTCTGGCAAAGGAAATCTACCGTCCTTACCCTGTCTGGCCTACATGTGGCTCCAGACCCACAGCAACGTGGTTCACTCTTAATTTCCCCTCAGAAATGGCCAAGCAAGCCACTGAGTTGTGTTTAAGAGGGCAGCTCACCAGCACCTTCTGAGAGGGCAACTGGGGGTGGGCAATAAATGCTGGCCTAGCCAGCAACCTCTACACCCTACAAATCAAGACATTGGAATGTGCTGTTGATCAGCCCTCAGCATGATTTTCATCCCCTCCCCCAGCTGTCTCCAAGATTACTGCTGCCAATGGGCAATTTACTCTTCTATTCCTATGTAATTCGGGATTCAAAAGTCTGGGATCACCAGAGAAAAGAGACTATCAGAGTTTGTCCTAGAGGCCAGTTTAGCTCGGTGACCATGGTAGCAGCCACTGGGAAATGATTTACTTCCCACCAGCTCTCAGGAGTTTCCCGCCTGTACTCCTTTTGATCAATTATCTGATTCAAGCAAAAAGATGCAGGCAGTATAGGAACTGTCACAAGGATCAATCCCTCACCAAACTGATCCCTGCAGTTGTAAAGACCTCCAGGGGTTTTCCTCTCTGGTTAGTTCTCTCACTTCCTGACAATACTCTTTATAACCAAGGAGTATGTTACCAAGGATACCAGTTGCCTGTGGTGACTTGGGCTTCACTTGTATTGGTTGCTGAATAATTGTTTCCAAAAGCAGGTTGGGCCACATTCTTGGATTGTGGATAAAGCCGGCATTTGTTGCCCATCCCTAGTTGCCCTGAAAGGTGGTGAATACGACTGTGTGGTTTGCTGAACTGCTTCAGAGGGCCATAAAGAAACCACGTTGTTGTGGGACTGGAGGAAGGAAAGGTAGACAGAGAGGTTTACAAAGGGAACTCTAGGGCTTAGGCCTCTGCAGCTGAAGGCACAGCTGCCAATGGTGGAGCAAGTAAAAGCAGGCATGTGCAAGAGGCCAGAATTAAGCACAGATATCCGGGAGGGATGTGGGGCTGAAGGA
Organism: Cetorhinus maximus; assembly: GCF_964194155.1. Lineage (NCBI taxonomy): Eukaryota > Metazoa > Chordata > Chondrichthyes > Lamniformes > Cetorhinidae > Cetorhinus > Cetorhinus maximus. Next base: position 112,675,869 of record NC_135892.1, read on the forward strand.
GATTACAGAGGTAAGGAGGGGCGAGGCCATGGAGTGATTTGGAAACAAAAATGAGAGTTTTTAAATCAAACTGGGAGCCAGTGTGGGTCAACAAGCACAGGGGTGATGGGGAAAAAGGTCTTGTTGTGAGTTAGGATATGTGAGTTAGTATAGACAGCTCACTCCTTGAAAGAGTTAACCAGTTAATCCAATTTCTGTGCTCTTTCCCCACAGCCTTTTGCTGTTTGATGAGGATGTTCCAGAGGGACTGGACATAGAAGCAGTTAGTTATTACCATAGCAATTTGAGTGTTTCTTTGGAGATAAGAGAAAGGTTAAAAGATGCAATGCTATTATGCTTTAACTGCAGAGGTAGTTTATTCTTTGATACACTCTGTTCCAATGTACCTGGAGTTTTGCTGGGTGAAACTAAAGTTCCTGATGCTGAAGAGGGGCTTCAGACTTTGAATTTCTTGTGTCCATTATATCAGTGATGATGCTTTCCATTTATTTCAAACCAGTCCAGCCCAGTAGCCCAGGCTACACATTTAGGAATTCCTTCCTTAAATGTACACCTCTACCAAGGATATTCCTATCTCCAGAAACTGAAGATTAAGCATCAGAACATTACAGTAAACAATAAAGGAGAAAGAAATCGGAGAGAGAGAAGAGGAATAGAGACAGAGAGAGAGAAACAAAGGGGGAGAGACAGAGGGGGAGAGGGAGAGAGGGGGAGAGAGAGAGTGGGGTAGAGAGATAAGGTGAAAGATTAGAGGGAGAGATAGGTAGAAGAAAAAGACAGAAGGAAAGAGAAGGAAAGAGACAGAGGGAGAAAGAGGGAGAGATGAGAGAGAGAGACATAAGGCAAGAGGATGGAGGGAGAGAGGGGAAGAGAAAGAGAGCCAGAGAGAAGTGGAAAGAGGAGAGAAAGAGAGAGTGATGGAGGAAGAGAGACAAGGAAAGATCATGGGAGAGAGACAGACAAGGGAAGAGAGTGAGAGCGGGAGAGTCCAGAAGATTGGCTTTTTATGGGTGAGCAGTATATTGAAGAGGACTCAAAGACCTGGGCCCAAGGTCTTCTCCACATAAATCTGGCAACTGTGGATGCAGGGATGGCTGGAATTTAATTCCCCGGCTCTGGCACAGAGGCAAGTCTGCCGGTGAATCCTGGGGTGGGGGAACTGTGGGATGGGGGGAGGAGTACACTGAGTACTTAGAACCTGTGGGCTGCCAGTTTGACGCTTTCGATGAGAATAAGGGCTGGGTTATGCACACTATCTCTTTCTTTTGCTCGCCCCCTCTGTCTCTCTCTCTTACTCACTCCCTCTGATTCTCTCATTCTCTCCCTCACCTCCTGTGTCTCTATTCCTCTCCCACCCTGTCTCTTCTGCTATCTCCTGTCTTACTCTCACTGCCTCTCCTCCTCTCTTGCTCACCATCTCTCCCTCTATCTCTTTCCTTCTCTCCTTTTCTCACTCTCCCTTTCATTTTCTCACTCTCTTCCACTCTCCTTTTCTGTCTATTACCCTCTCCCACTGGCTCACCCTCTTACTCTCATTACCTCGTCTTCTCCCCCTTTCACTATCTCTCTATCTCCCTCTCTCCCTCTCTCCCTTCCATTTCTCTCTATCTATCCCTCCCTCTCTCGTTGAATCTCCTCATTCCCTCTCTGACAATATCTCTGCCTCTCACTCTGTCTCCTTCTCTCAATCTCTTTCCCCCTCCTTCTGTCACCCTGTCTTTCCCTTTCTCCCTTCATTCAGTTTCTCCCCTCTCCTTGTCTTTATTACTTTCCATTTCTCTCTGTCCCTCTCTCACACCATCTCTCCCTCATTCTCTGCCTTTCCTCTCAGTCTGTTCTGTCTTCCTTTCATTTTCCATTTCTCACTTTCTATTTCTCTCTCACCCTTCTCTCTCCTTCAACTCCTAAAAGGACCCCAGATACTAACATGTCCCATTAACCTCCAATCCACCTGCACATCATGACCAACGACTGGTGTATCTCCTACTTTGCTGCAGTGGATCGATCCAAATGCATTTGCTACAAGGTCCCTGATCTCTCGGGCGATATTTCATGGGGGTGTAAAGACAAGGCTTTCCCCTACAGTGACCCGTGTGTGTTCAGATAGTCCATTATCCACACAGACATTGCTGTGGAGATGGAGTTAGACAGTGACCCAGTCAAAGTCAATGATTGGTTAAAATTTGACTTTGCTGTGAACTTATTGGTGTAATAGTCAGGAGGCTTTGACCATAATGAAATATTTCACCAAAAAGAGTTAGTAAATGGTGCATGAATAATATTCCAAACAAAGGAATGTTTACCTTATGATTTTCTCAGGTTTTAAATAGCAAATTAAGCACAATATTTAAAAGTCATCGAATGAATGTGGAGCAGCACCAGATGAGGAGGAGGTCAATCACCCCCTCATTCCCATTGCCATTCAATGAGTTCATGGCTGATCTGTATTTTGTTTTCTTAACCTCTACGGGGAGGATGCACAGGACACTGACCACTCAAAACAGGATCAGTAACACAATAATGTGGGTTCCCAGGATGGCTCTGTATGTCTACATAGGTCTTCACTGTGGTGCCTTCTTCAGATTGCTCACGTACAACAGTCACATCACATCCCAACCACACCTCTTAAAGGTGTACCATAACAATTTGTAACTTAACTCCGTTTGCCCACCTTGGTTTCATATTCCTTAATACCCTTACCTACCAGGTCAGCATTTATTGCCTTCTTGAGCTTCTAGTTGTGGTTTTAATACTATTGAGGACTTGCCAACCACATTACTGTGGGTCTGGAGTCACATATGGACCAGCCTGGGTAAGGATGGCAGGTTCCCTTCCCTCAGGGATATTAGTGAAACCATTTGGGTTTTTAACAACAATCCAACAGCTTCATGGTCACTTTTGCCGGTGGCAAATCTTATCTTTTTTTTGAACTTAATTCAAATTCTCAACCATGGTGGAATTTAGACTCACGTCCGCTGGGTTACTAGTCCAGTAACATGATCACCACACAGCCACTGAATGGAAAGTGATTCCCTCGCCCAGGGTGAATATCCCTTCCTTTGACCAATGTGCAGTTTGCACAGGCAGGAAACAATCAATCCTTTCATCACATCACCACACTGATTTCCACTCGCCTGTCACTCCGTTATATCTGTGAGAAATTTGAATATGCAGCCTAACTCACAACATGAATGGACCAGTAGAAGCCACCTTTAAATAGCATTTCTAATTGCCATGCCTGACTCCAATTTACTGGCTTCAGGACATTAAAGAGACAATTGTACTGATTTAACATTTCTATTCCTGCCACTCCGTTTGGGCGATTCACTGATGTGATCCTTGATGTAGCTCGCAGTGCCGAAATCCTGACCGGGCCTCTTCCCCAACCCAAGCAGCTGGATTCAGTCATTGTACGTGCGCATCCTGACTTCGTGCTGAGCGTTGCTTCAGTTCCAGCTCATCCTGCTTGTCATGGGAACAGCAGCAAAATAAGATCAGAAGAAATAGGAGCAGGAGGAGGCCATTCGGCCCCTCAAGCCTGCTCTGCCAGTCAATATGATCATGGCTGATCTGATTGTGGCCTTATCTCCTTTTTCCTGATGGCCTCCCATAATCCTTGACTCCTTTGTCTGTCAAAAATCTGTCTAACTCAGCCTTGAACATATTCGATGATCCAGCCTCCGCTGCCCCCTGGGGAAGAGAATTCCAAACACTAACTGTCGTGTTTGATAGAATACCATGGGCTTGTTTACCACACAAGAAACAAGGCACCGTTCGTTCATAAGTGACTGTGTAAATACGTTGTGGGTTCATTTATTAAGACTAGGCAGATGAGAACAGTTAGACATACATATAAAGCTTGAAGACATCAGAGCTGTCTGTCTGTGTGTCTGTCTGTCTGTGTGTGTGTGTGTGTGCACACTGTTCAAAGCAAAAGTGAAACTAAGGCTGGATCGCATGACACATTTCCCTTCCAGCAATGTCGTGCTGTTATCCCTTACAGGCATATTACAACACTAACAAACCTCTGAGAGAAGAAACTCCTCCTCATCTCCATTTTAAATGGGAGCCCCTTATTTTGAAATGATGCCTCTCTAGTTCTAGATTGTCCCACGAATGGGAACATCCTCTCAGCATCTACCATGTCATGCCTCCTCAAATCTTATATGTTTCAATAAGATCACCTCTTATTCTTCTAAACTCCAATGATGATAGGCCCAACCTACTCAACCTTTCTTCAGACAGACCCTTCATTCCAGGGATCAGCTTAGTGAACTTTCTCTGAACTGCTTCCAATGCAAGTATATCCCTTCTTAGGTAAGGAGGCCAAAACTGTGCACAGGACTAGAGAAGCGGTCTCTCTAATGCCCTGTATAGTGTCAAATCAAAGCTTGTAATCCTCCACCCTTGCCCCCGTCTTGCCAGTGATGGTTTGTGTTTAAACATCCAGTATTTACACATTGGGAATTTATTTAGTGATGACATAAAATGGGGGATATGCGATGGACCCCACACCTGTTCGAAGCCCATTGAATGAGGAACTTGAAAAGCATGTGAGGGAGAAAGGAACTGAAAGATACGCTGATTGGTATGAGTTAGAGTGGGAATAGGCTTGTCTACAGCACAAACACCCACATAGACCTGCCGGGCTGAATGGTCTGTTTCTGTGCTTAAATTCTCTGTAATTATACACCCCACCTGAATCACTTCACCAGTAGGGAAAATTTGGACAGGTGTTTGCAGGTCGTGTTTCATTTTTGTCAATAGTTTTGATCCACTGAGCTTTGCTGCTGCTTTTCACATCTGTTCAAGAAGAACACTCAGTTTCACTGTGTATTAAAACAATCAGTTTTAAAAAGCAACCTTAAAGGTTCTGGGTCCCGATCATAACAGGGCCTGAACTGGTCATTCCAAATTCCCATTTCTACATTACAGCAATGACTACATTTCAAAGAACAACTTCCATTATCACAGAATTGTTACAGCTTAGAAGGAGGCCATTCAGCCCATCGTGTCTGCACCAGCCCGCCAAATGCACCGAGTGCCACTCACCCACCTTCTCTCCGTAAGCCTGCACATTCTTCCTTTTCAGATAATAATCCAATGCCTTCTTCAATGCCTGGGTTGACCCTGCTGTCACCACACTCTCAAGCAGCATATTCCAGATCTTAACCACTCACTCGCTGCAGGAAAAAGTTTCTCCTTGTGTCTGTTACCTGTAATGTGCTTTGGGACATACTGAAACTCAGATAGGCATTGGGAGGAGTTGTCCCAGGTTTGCACTAAGTGCGGTAGCGGGTGGGAAAAAGAACGTTTTACCCACCGGCCGCAATGGCGGCTTTTCGCGCCATATAGTCCCGATCCCGTCTCATTGATTATGCATTCCTGGGGAACACGCTGTTTCGCTGGTGGGCGGGCTCTCATTTGCCCGCCACGCCATCACATCGCTGCTTCCTCATGCTGAGTGCCATATTTAATACACCTCTCAGTGCTTCCAGCCCAGGACTGCTACACAGAAGACATGGCCCCGAAAGGCAAGAAGACTGCAGCCCCCCGATTCAGTGACATGCCCTGGGAATGCCATGGAGTCCCGCTGTGAAGTCCTCTACCTCCGATCTGGTCACAGGGGGGGCAGCAACATTACCACTCCGGCTTGGTAGACGATGGCACTGGTGCCAATGCTGCACAGAAGAGGTTGGCCATCCAATGCAGAAAGAGGATAAATGATCTCACTCGTGCGCCAGGTTAAAGCAACCATCTCTTCACTCTAAACTGACGCACACAAGCCCATCACACATTCACTGGCATCTCACTCACTGCCAGCTCAAGGGACATCACCACTCACTCTCTCTCACACACACCCTCGCATCTGGCCTCATCTCCTCTGGAGGCTGCCTCCTCAGCCCTCACTATCTTGAGGCCACTTGCACAGATCAACTTGTGCCCCCCCCCCACACACACCCTGGGATTACCCCCCCACCCCCCCCACCTCCCCCCCCACCCCCCCCCCCCACCTCCCCCCCCCCCCCCCCCCCCACCCTCCCCCTTCCCCAGTGCAGCCCTCGCCCTGCAGCCTCTTCCCTGGCCTGAGGCCACTTCTCCCCCTTCCCCAAGCTCACCCTCGTCCTGCAGCCATTGAAAAGCCACCCCCACCTTATGGCTGGTCTGGTACATAGAGGCCTGTCCGTGACCCCCCCCCCAACAGTGATGTGGTGCTGCCTCCGAAGCCTGGCGCTGATGTCCACAAGTGCTGCCCGAAGTAAGGTAGGCAACCACACCTCAAAGTCCCAAGCGAAGTGCAGCTCGCCAGGTGAACGTCACGTATGTACAGTTGAGAAACACATGCTTGGGTTGATCCAGTGTGGGGGGTCTGATTCCAGTGAGCTGGGTTTATTATGATATGCAGATGTATTATAATAAAGTTCCCAGCATCCAATGATGGGAAACGCGACCAGCCATTGACGGGCAGAGAGGACGATTGCAAACTGGTTTCATGACGTGGTGAAACCGGCTTTTGGCCTTCTCACCATATTGTCCACTCATGCCACCTGCTGCCAACGGGCCGGGAAAATTCTGCCCACTATGGAACTGGAAGTTCGTTCTTTAAAAGAAGAAGGAAGGATTGCATTTCCATAACATCTTACATGACTCGTGCAAAATACTCTGTCAAAGAGCTGGCATAGGAATGTAGGGCTGAATGGTTTCCTTCTGTCCTGTAATTGTGAACACTGCACGATTTTATCTGTTTTCAGGCTGTGACTGAGAGACCAAACATTGAACAGAGATTTATTCAATAGAATTTCATCGCCATGGTAACCATTTCTACCAGGCTTACCTACTGTTTGCTTTCAGTATTTTTTGCTATTTGTTAGATATTTTGATCAGTATTATTCCACTAAATGGTGTTCAATAGACAATGCTTAGTTGCTAATCCAATATTGGCCTGGTAATGTCCACAACTCTGTGGGTCTCAAGCATTAAAAAGAGAAAGATTAGCCACTCAATCAATGAACTGTGCATTATAATGAGTCAAATCTCACCAAAATCTCCTCTCTAAGAATCGGGCTGAATTTGAGTCTGGATCTGCTGTCAATATTGTTCCATTTCATCAGTCCATCCGCAGACAAGGGGTCTATTAGATTTTCAGAAGGCTTTTGATAAGGTCCCACACAGGAGGTTAGTAAATAAAATTAGAGCGCATGGGATTGGGGGGAAACATACAAGTGTGGATCAAGAATTGCCTATCAGACTGAAAGCAAGGAATAGGAATAAACGAATGATTCTCAAGATGACAGGCTGTTACTAGTGGAGTACTGTAAGGGTCAGTGCTCAGTTCACAGCTGTTCACAATCTATATAAATTAATTTAATGTGGGGACCAATTGTAATTGTAATATTTGTAAATTGTCTGATGACACCGAACTGGGTGGGAATGTAGGTTGTGGGGAGGATGCAAGGAGGCTTCAAGAGGACTTGGACAGGCTAAGTGAATGGGCTAGAACATGGCAGATTGAATATAATGTGAATAAGTGTGAGGTTATTCACTTTAGTAGAAAAAACAGAAAGGCAGAATATTTCTCAACTGGTGAGAGGTTGGGAAGTGCGGGTATCCAAAGGGACCTGGGTGTCCTTGTTCATGAGTAGCTAAAAGCTAGCAGGCAGGTGCATCAAGCAATTAGGAAGGCAAATGATATGTTGGCCTTCATTGCGTGGGGATTGGAGTTCAGGAGTAAAGCTGTCTCACTGCTATGGATTTCTGCCCAGTGACTAGCCTACCACAGCTCTTTAGGATAGAGAATTCCAAAGGTTCAGCATCCTCTGAGTGAAGAAATTCCTCCTCATCTCAGTCCTAAATGGCCTGCTCCTTGTCCTGAGATTATGTGCCCTGGTTTTAGACTCAGCAGCCAGGGAAAACATCTTATCCACATCCATCCTGTCATGCCCTGTAAGAATTTTCTAAGTTTCAATGAGACCATCCCTCATTTTTTGAAACCCTAGGGAATACAGGCTCAGTCTCCTCAATCTCTCCTCATAAGACAATCCCGCCATGCCAGGGGTTAATCTCGTGAACCTCCATTGTACTCCCTCTATGGCAAGTATATCCTTCCTTAGATAAGGGGACCAAAACTGTGCACAGTACTCCAGGTGAGGTGTCACTAAGGCTCTACCCATGCACATGGCATCTACCCTATCAAGCCCTCTCCGAGTATCAGATGTTTCAAGAAGATGATCTCTCATTTTTCTAAACTCCAATGAGTATAGTCCAACCTGATCAACCTTTCCTCATAAGATAACCTCTCCATCGCAACAATCAGCCTTGTGAACATTCTCTGGACTTTTTTTTATTCATTTATGGGATGTGGGCATTGCTGGCTAGGCCAGCATTTATTATTCATCCCTAATTGCCCTTGAGAAGGTGATGGTGAGCTGCCTTCTTGAACCACTACAGTCCCTGTGGTGTAGGGATATCCACAGTGCTGTTAGGGAGGGAGTTCCAGGATTTTGACCCAGCGACAGTGAAGGAACAGCGATATATTTCCAGGTCAGGATGGTGAGTGACTTCAAGGGGAACTTCCAGGTAGTGGTGTTCCCATGTGTTTGCTATCCTTACCCTTCTAGATGGTAGCGGTCATGGGTTTGGAAGGTGCTATCTAAGGAGCATTGATGAGTTGCTGCAGTGCATCTTGTAGATGGTACGCACTGCTGCCACTGTGTGTCAGTGTGGAGGGAGTGAATGTTTGTGGATGTGGTGCCAATGAAGTGGGCTGCTTTGTCCTGGATGATGCCAAGCTTCTTGTGTGTTGTTGGAGCTGCACTCATCCAGGCAAGTGGGGAGTATTCCATCACACTCCTGACTTGTGCTTTGTAGATGGTAGACAGGCTTGGAGAGTCAGGAGGTGAGTTACTTGCTGCAGGATTTCTAGCCTCTGAGCTGCTCTTGTAGTCACAGTATTTATATGGCTAGGTCAGTTCAATTTCTGGTCAATGGTAACCCCAGCATGTTGATAGTGGGGGATTCAGTGATGGTAATGCCATTGAATGTCAAGGGGCGATGGTTGGATTCTCTCTTGTTGAAGATGATCAATGCCTGGCACTTGTGTGGCGTGAATGTTACTTGCCACTTGTCAGCTCAAGCCTGGATATTGTCCAGGTCTTGCTGCATTTGGATATGAACTGCTTCAGTATCTGAGTCATCGCGAATAGTGCTGAACATTGTGCAATCATCAGCGAACATTCCCACTTCTGACCTTATGAAGGAAGGTCATTTATGAAGCAGCTAAAGATGGCTGGGCCGAGGACACTACCCTGAGGAACTCCTGCAGTGATGTCCTGGAGCTGAGATGACTGACCTCCAACAATCACAACCACCTTCCTTTGTGCTAGGTATGACTGCAACCAGTGGAGAGTTTTCCCCCTGATAGCCACTGACTCCAGTTTTGCTGGGGCTCCTTGATGCCACATTTGGTCAAATGTTGTCTTGATGTCAAGGGCAGTCACTCTCACCTCGCCTCTGGAGTTCAGCTCTTTTGTCCATGTTTGAGCCAAGGCTGTCATGAGGTCAGAAGCTCAGTGACCCTGGCAGAACCCAAACTGAGGGTCGTTGAGAAGGTTATTGCTAAGCAAGTGCCGCTTGATAGCACTGTTGATGACCGTTTCCATATCTTTACTGATGATCATGATTAGGCCGATGGAGTGGTAATTGGCCGGATTAGATTTGTCCTGATTTTTGTGTATAGGACATACCTGGGCAATTTTCCACATAGCTGGGTAGATGCCAGTGTTGTAGCTGTACTGGAACAGCTTGGCTAGGGGTGCAGCAAGTTCAGTACTACAAGTCTTCAGTACTATTTCTGGAATATTGTCAGGGCCCATAGTCTTTGCACTATCCAGTGCCTTCTGCCATTTCTTGATATCACGTGGAGTGAATCGAATTGACTTAAGACTGGCATCTGTGATGCTGGGGACCTCTGGAGGAGGCCCAGATGGATCACCCATTTGGCACTTCTGGCTGAAGACTGTTACAAATGCTTCAGCTTTATCTTTTGCACTGATGTGCTGGGCTCCCCCATCATTGAGGATGGGGATATTTGTGGAGTCACTTCCTCTAGTGAGTTGTTTAATTGTCGACCATCAGTCATGAGTGGATGTGGCCGGACTGCAGAGCTTAGATCTGATCCATTGGTTGTGGTATTGCTTAGCTCTGTCTATCACTTGCTGCTTATGCTGTTTGGCACACAAGTAGTCCTGTGTTGTAGCTTAACTGGGTTTACACCTTATTTTTAGGTATGCCTGGTGCTGATCATGTCATGCCATCCTGAATTCTTCAATGAACCAGGATTGAACCTCTGGCTTGGTGGTAATGGTAGAGTGGGGGATATGCCGGGCCATGAGGTTACAGATTGTGGCTGAGTGCAATTCTGCTGCTGCTGAGGGCCCACAGCACCTCAAAGTTGCCCAGTCTTGAGGTGCTAGATCTGTTCAAAATCTATCCCATAGCGTGGTGGCAGTGCCACACAATACGATGGAGGATATCCTCAATGTGAAGACGACTTCATTTCCATAAGGACTGTGCAGTGACATTCCTACCAATGCTGTCATGGACACATGTATCAGCGGCAGGCAGGTTGGTGAGGATGAGGCCAGTTATGTTTTTCCCTCCTGTTTGTTCCCTTACTATCTGCCGCAGACCCAGTTGAGCAGCTATGTCCTTTAGGACTCAGCCAGCTCGTTCTGTGGTGGTGCTACGGAGCCACTTTTGGCGCTGGACATTGAAGTCCGTACCCAGAATACACACATACATAGAAACATAGAAACTAGGAGCAGGAGTAGGCCAATCGGCCCTTCAAACCTGCTCCGCCATTCATTATGATCATGGCTGATCATCCAACTCAATAGCCTGCTCCTGCTTTTCCCCCAGATCCTTTGATCCCTTTCACTCCAAGAGCGACATCTAAATCCTTCTTGAAAACATACAATGTTTTGGCCTCAACTACTTTCTGTGGTAGCGAATTCCACAGGCTCACCACTCTCGGGGTGAAGAAATTTCTCCTCATCTCAGTCCTAAATGGTCTACCCCGTATCCTCAGACTGTGACCCCTGGTTCTGGACTCCCCCACCATCAGGAACATCCTTCCTGCATCTACCCTGTCTAGTCCTGTTAGAATTTTATAGGTTTTAACGAGATCCCTCCTCATTCTTCTGAATTCCAGCGAATATAATCCTAACCAACTCAATCTCTTCTCATATGTCAGTCCCACCATCCCAGGAATCAGTCTGGTAAACCTTTGCTGCACTCCCTCTATAGCAAGAACATCCTTCCTCAGATAAGGAGACCAAAACTGCACACAATATTCCAGGTGTGGTCTCACCAAGGCCCTGTATAATTGTAGCAAGACTGCTCCTGTACTCGAATCCTCTGGCTATGAAGGCCAACATGCCATTTGCCTTCTTTACCACCTGCTGCACCTGCATGCTTACCTTCAGCGACTGGTGTACGAGGACACCCAGGTCTCGTTACACATTCCCCTCCTCGATTTATAGCCATTCAGATAATAATCTGCCTTCCTGTATTTGCTACCAAAGTGGATAACCTCACATTTATCCACATTATACTGCATCTGCCATGCATTTGCCCACTCAGCTTGTCCAAATCACACTGAAGAATCTCTGCATCCTCCTCACAGCTCACCCTCCCACCCAGCTTTGTGTCATCTGCAAATTTGGAGATATTACATTTAGTTCCCTCATCTAAATCATTAATGTATATTGTGAATAACTGAGGTCCCAGCGCCGATCCCTGCAGTACCCCACTAGTCACTGCCTGCCATTTGGAAAAAGACCCGTTCATTCCTACTCTTTGTTTCCTGTCTGCCAATCAGTTTTCTATCCATCTCAATACACTACCCCCAATCCCATGCGCTTTAATTTTACACGCCAATCTCTTATGTGGGACTTTGTCGAAAGCCTTCTGAAAGTCCAAATAAACCACATCCACTGGCTCCCCCTCATCAACTCTACTGGTTACATCCTCGAAAAATTCCAGTAGATTTGTCAAGCATGATTTCCCTTTCATAACCCATGCTGACTCTGTCTGATTTTGCCACTGTTTTCCAAGTGCTCAGCTATTAAATCTATTATAATGGACTCTACAATTTTCCCCACTACTGACGTCAGGCTGACTGGTCTATAATTCCCTGTTATCTCTCTACCTCCCTTTTTAAATAGTGGGGTTATATGAGCTACCCTCCAATCTGTAGGAGTTGTTCCAGAGTCAATAGAATCTCGGAAGTTGACCAACAATGCATCCACTATTTCTAGGGCCACTTCCTTAAGTACTCTGGGATGTAGATTATCAGGCCCCAGGGATTTATCGGCCTTCAATCCCATCAATTTCCCCAACACCATTTCCCTACTAATACTGGTTTCTTTCAGTTCCTCCTTCTCACTAAACCCTGTCTTCCCCAACATTTCTGGTATGTTATTAGTGTCCTCCTTTGTGAAGACAGAACCAAAGTCTGTATTTAGTTGGTCAGCCATTTCTTTGTTCCCCATTATAAATTCCCCTGTTTCTGACTGTAATGGATTTACATTTGTCTTCACTAATCTTTTTCTCTTCACATACCTATAGAAACTTTTACAGCCAGTTTTTATGTTCCCCACAAGCTTACTCTCGTACTCTATTTTCCCCTTTTTAATTAATCCCTTGGTCCTTCTTTGCTGAATTCTAAACTGCTTCCAATCCTCAAGTCTGTTGTTTTTTCTGGCCAATTTGTATGCATCTTCCTTGGATCTAATACTATCTCTCATTTCCCTTGTAAGCCATGGTTTGGCCACCTTTCCTGTTTTACTTTTGCCACCCTCTGGAAACTCTGGCATTCTGCGCCCTTGCCACCCTCAGTGCTTCCTCCAAGTTGTGTTCAACATGGAGGAGTGCTGATTCATCAGCTGTGAGGGTGGGGGGGGGGGGTGGAGGGTGCAGGGGTGGTATGTGCTAATCAGCAGGATATTTCCTTGCCCATTTTTGACCTGATGCCATGAGACATCATTGGGCCCAGAGTCAACATTAAGGACTCCCATTGCAACTTCTTTCCGACTGTATTACACTGTGCCGCCACCTCTGCTGGGTCAGTCCTGCCGGTGGGATAGGACATACCCAGGGATGGTAATGGTGGTGTCTGGGACATGAGCTGCGAGGACTGTGTCATGCTGTTGCTTGCCTAGTATGTGAGACAGCCCTCTAGAGATCAGTGCTGGGGCCTCAACCATTTACAATTTATATCAATGTCTTGGATGAAGGGACTGAATGTATGGTTGCTAAATTTGCTGTTGACACAAAGATAGGTAGGAAAGTAAGCTGTGAAGAGGACATTAGGATTCTGCAAAGGGACGTAGATAGGTTCAGTGAATGGGCAAAAATTTGGCAGATGAAGTATAACGTGGGAAAATATGAACTTGTCCAATTTGGCAGGAAGAATAGAAAAGATACATATTATTTAAATGGAGAGAGATTGCAGAACTCAGAGGGATCCAGGTGTCCTGGCACATTAATCACCAAAAGTTAGTATACGGTACAGCAAGTGATTAGGAAGACAAATGGAATATTTTTGTTTATTGCAAGGGCAATGGGATATAAAAGTAGGGATGTTTTACTACAGTTGTACAGGGTATTGGTGAGACCATGTCTGGAGTGCTGTGTGCAGTTTTGGTCTCTTTATTTGAGAAAGGAGATAAATGCATCATAAGCAGTTCAGAGAAGGTTCACTCAACTGATACCTGGGATGGGGGAAGTAATTTTATAAGGAAAGGTTGGACAGGCTGGGTATTGGAGTTTAGAAGAATGAGAGGTGACTTTAATGAAGCCTATAAGATCCTGAGGGGACTTGACAGGGTGGGTGCTGAAAGGGTGTTTCTCCTTGTGGGAGAGACTAGAACTAAGGGACACAGTTTAAAAATAATGGATCTCCCATTTAAGATGGAGATGAGGAGAATTTTTTTCTCTCAGAGAGTTGTGAATCTTTGGAACTCTTCCCCAGAGGACACAGGATCAATGAATATTTTTAAGGCAGAGGTAGATAGATTTTGGACTAACAAGGGAGTCAAAGGTTATTGGGGGTTGGCGGAATGTGGAGTTGAGGCCACAATCAGATCAGCCATGATCTTATTGAAAGGTGGAGTAGGCTCGAGGGGCCGAATGGCCTATTCCTGCTCCTGATTCCTATTTTTGTATGTTCTCTTCACTACCCTGACCATGTACCCTGCCGCTAGTGAGTCTGGCGGGACTGTTCAAGGTTCACTGTCATGCTAAGTGTATGACTACTTCAAGAACATAAGACACTATCAATGTAACAAAATGTCCCAAGCTACTTCACAAAGTTGATCGTGATGGCAGGCCCAACAGTGAGGTCGATAGCTTTCTGTTGTCAAAAGAATCAATTCAAGTAGTGAGGTATTTTTGAACTTTGGATAAGCCAGCTGGCCAAGCAGTGCTCTATCCTGGTCCCGTACGTCCCTGTGTGCTGTGAACCTTTTGTCTTAGTGGTAGTGTTCCTGTCTCTGAGTCTGAAGGTGATGGGTTCAAACTCCATTCCACACAGTGTTGGTCAGGGGGAACTGGACTAGGGAGGCAGCTCATGCTGGGTCACGGTACCTTATGGCCTGCCTCATTTGATATTTTTATCCAACAGTCATCACAGAAAAATTTTGTGACATAACATGTTGCACGTACGAACTGATAACAGCTTGGCAAGGGCAAGAGAGCGTAGAATCATGGAATGTCACAGCACAGAAGGAGACCATTCAGCCCATCATGCCCGTGTCACTCTTTAGTAGAGTTATCCCGTCGCCACGGTCTTCCTTCATTGTCCTATAAAATATTTTCCTTCAATTCTCTTTGAGCTATTGTTGAATCTGCTTTCACCACACTTTCAGTTAGCGCATTCCAGACCACAACGACTCGCTGCATAAAAAAATCTTTCCTCATGATGTCTCTGCTTCTTTTGCCAGTCACCTTAAATCTGTGTCCTTTGGTTGCCAACTATTCTGCCACTGGATACAGGGTCTCCCAATTTACTCTATTAGAACCATTCCAGATTTTGAACACACTTATCAAATCTCCTCTTAACCTTCCCTGCTCAATGCCAGCTTCTCTAGTCTCTCCATATAACTGAAATCCCTCAATCCTGGGATCCTTTCTCGCAAACCTCCTCTGCACCATCTTGACATCCATCTGGAAGTTTGGAGTGCAGAACTGAGACTGAACACAGGACTAACAGTGTATCATCATAACCAATGCGATGTGAGGTTCGAGGAAGAAACAACTGTGTCAGAGAAGAGTGAAATTGAATCAAACCAGGTTCAGAAAGAGAAATAAAGAGTGGTAAAGATTTGATCAGGAGAGAAAGAGATACAGAAAAGAAAAGTAACGTTTTGAAAAAAATTAGGTTTGACATTTTTAGAATCTTTAAGAGCAATTTACGACCTGAAAGAATGAGACTCCAGAGTTTAAACTGTTATCTTTCTGAGGCAGAGAGGTTGATTAACAGTTATCTCATCAATAAAAGTATATTTGCATTATTAATTGCTAGACATAACTTTCTGCAGCAAGTTTAATGGGCAATTAATGTGCAAATCCAACAGGTTCTAAAGGGCAAGATACTGTTTGCGTAATGCATGATGTATCCCTTCATCCCAGAACTTGCTGATCGATTGGCACATTAATAATGGCATCATTAACAAAGCATTACTTTTCCAGCAAGGTCTCACCCATGCTCATAAAATATTGAGTTACCAACCAGCAAGGCACTCATGTTCAGACAGTGTGGTCACTGGCTCAGGGGCAGTATCCCCCACTTAATCCCCCCGCACCCCCCGGCCAAGTTAGAATGGTTGGGTTCATGCCCCACTCTAGGCAGCCCAGGCAACTGGAGACTGGAGACCCAGCTCTGAACACTGGGGGCCTCAGGCCAAATGGAGGTGGGTAATGTTCCCATCTATCCCCCTGTTTGTCAAGGGTTGGCATGGCTCCTCAGCCTAGGAGAAAGTTAATTAAAACATTAAACACCTCTTGAATCTGCAGAAGACACTTGGGATCAATTCCATCTCTGTTCCACCAAGCTCTTGATGAAGAGTCATATTAGACTCAAAACATTAACTCTGTTTCTCTCTCCACAAAAATGTGCCAGGCCTGCTGAGTTTCTCCAGAATTTTATGTTTTGATTTTAAATTCCACCTCTGGTGGTTCACCGTTGAGGAAGAGAGAAAAGGAGTAATTTATAAGCTCCATGCAGTTCCCACCTGAAAGAGCAAACTCATCAATCTGACATTCTTCCCCCTCTCGACCCCTGGAATGGTTGAGAGCTGTTGTGCTCTTTAAGACTGACATTCCGCAAAGCTGAATCAGAAGCTCTTTCGGTGCACGATGTTGCAAAACAAAACCAAAGTCCACGCTGGTAATCAGAAATAAGATCAAAAGATGCTGGGAATATTCGTAGGTTCAGGCAGCACCTGTGGTGAGAGGAACAGACTTGTTGATTTGAGTCAGTGACTTGTCATGAGCGCTGACAAAAGTGACCTTCAGCTTTCAGTCACCTGTCATTTTAATTCTCTGTCCCACTCCCCCTCTGACCTCTCTGTCCTTGGCTTTCAATGCTGTTCGAAAGTAGCTCAATACAAGCTAGAGGAGCAGGCACCTCATCTTTCAATTAGGCTCTTTGGAGCTTTCCAAACTCAACATTAAGTTCAACAACTTAAAAGCAAAATGCTGAGGATGCTGGAAACCTGAAATAAAAATAGAAAATGCTGGAAAGGCTCAGCAGGTCTGACAGCCTCTGTGGAGAGAGAAAGGGAGTTAATGTTTCAGGTCGATGACCTTTCATCGGAACAGGGACAAGCTAGAGACGAGACAGGCTTTAAGCAAGTAGAGAGTCAGGAAAAGAAATAAGGGGAGGAAAGAACAATAGGATGGGCCGAGTGGCCTCCTTATGCACTGTAAAGATTCTGTGATCCTTTGAGGTAAAGTCTGTGATAAGATGGAAGACAGGAGGGATTAAATGGCAAATGATTAAATGAAGCAAAAGATGGATCTGAAGGAAGTGTAAGTGGCAACAGCAGAGCCATTACCAGCAGCTGCTGCCTGAAAAGGCAGGGGCAATGGTTCTGATCTGAAATTGTTGAACTCAATGTTGCGTCTGGAAGGCTATAAAGCGTCTAACTGAAAGATGAGATGCTGTTCCTCAAGCTTATATTGACTTTCAATTGATCAGTACATAATGCCATGGACAGAGCGATCAGCATGTGAATGGGGTGGAAATGGCTCAGAGTCACGCCGGTGAATTAAATGAGGGTGTTCCACAGAGTGACCACTCAATTTGTACTTGACTTCCTCAGTGTAGAGGAGGGTGTATGATGAGCAGCCAAGACAGTGTTCTAAAGGAAAAAGGTACAAGTAAATCACTGGCCGGGATTTTCCAGCCCCTCTGTGGTGGGACCCATTGGCTTTTGGCGGGAGCGGAAGATCCCGATGGCGGACAGGGCTGGAAAATCCCAGCAACTGTGTCACCTGGAAGGATTGTCTGAGGCCCTGGCCCATGGAAAGGGGGTGGGCAAACAGGAAGGTACTGCATCTCCTGTGCTTGCATGGAAAGGTGCTGGAGGAAGGGGAGGGTTTTGTTGGAAGTAATTTTAATTACTTCAGGTGATAGTCAATGCTCCTATTTGTTTGGACATGAGGCACTGGTGATGATTTTGATGATTTACACTTCCTCCAGACCCATCTTCTGTTCCTTTCCTTGTTTCATCACCATCTCCTTTTGCCTTGCACCATCCTTGCTTTTTTTGTCTGATCTCTTCCACCCTAACACACACCTTCCTTTTCATCCTTTTCTTCCCCCCCCACTCCCCCCAACCTTTTCACTGAGTTTGGTACCCAGTTATAAACTGCTAAATCTCAAACTTCTTCCAGTTCTGATGAAAGGCTTTCAGCCTGAAACATTGGACAGAATTTTCCTGGCCCCATGGTGACAGGAATGGAGGTGAAGGGGCTATAATATAACGGGGAGGCATATCAGGGTGGGCCTGATGCAGACCCAGCACCAGGGAAGTTTCCATGGAGGCAGACAGCCGACTGGTATAATTAAGCCCCAGGTTAGATGCCATTTGTTGGGGCTGCCAACATTTTCCTGATTGGTCAGATTGGTCCCTGCTCTATGGGGAAGGCTGAAAGTTTAATGGAGGCATCCTCCTGCCTTGGGGCTCCATCCCTCACAGAGGGGGTCCTGGGCAGGAAAGGCAGCCCCTGCATCCCCAAAGATCCCCGGGAAGGTATTCCTCCTGGACCAGCTTTGGCCTTTGGCAATCTTGAAATTTAAATTATAATGGCCTCCCCATGTTGAGATGCCCTCTCAATCTGCTACCTGCCTCAGGAGCACCCACCTCTGTCAGTAGGGCTGCCAAGGATTCAGTGCTGCTGGCCATATGATTGGACCAGCAGTTTCGGGAGCCTAGCCACCATCCTTAATTGGCGACGGATGGCCAATTTGGAGTCTGTCTCCGGTAAAATTGCCAAGCCAGTCTCGCTGCCAGCAAGGGTGTGCTTGAGTGCTCCATTTGTCAGGATCCAGAAGCCTGCAGTAAAGCTCAGAGTTAACTCTGTTTCTCTCTCTCTGCAGATGCTTCCTGACCTGCTGACTGGTTCCAGCATTTTCTCTTTTTGTTCCAAAAACACAGCTTGACTGTGATTTCCTTGACACAGGGGGAGAGTATTCTTGTCTGTAGTCAGTGTCTTTCAGTCACTAGCTAAAAATACACTTTGATACACAGGATAAGTTATTTTAAACCCCCATCCATTTAATAATTTTGCCACTGCAACGATCCATTCATAATTATGTTTATGTAGAATGCAAAAGTAATTAAAAGCAATTTAGTTCTGAATTATTCAATAGACATCAAATCGCCCTAACTGAGCAGCAGAGAAGTTATTGTTTTGACAGAGGTGAAGTAATTAATGCCACTGCACTCTTCACTATGGATGTGACTTATTTTTAAATTGTGAAGCCAAAGAAACAAGGAAGATGGCACCAAAGTTAAAAGATACCAGACAAAATCAGGAAGTTGTGTTTGAAGAAAGATTGGATTTTAAACCCTTGTAGATTGTAAGAGAACAGAGGGGAGATGAGGGCAGTTGTCATGTTCTGGGAAGGAATAGGTTAAAAAGAAAGAACCTGCATATATATATAGCACCATATATAGCACCTTTCCACTTCCCCAGGACACTGCAAAGTGCTTCACAGCCAATTTATAATGTAGGAAGCTCATTAATCTGAACTAATACCATATTAGAGAATGAGTGATACACCATGATTTTTTAAAAATTCTTTCATGGGATATGGGTGTTGCTGGCAAGGCCAGCATTTGTTGTCCATCCCTAACTATCCTTGAGCTGAGGGCTTGCTAGGCCATTTCAGAGAGCAGTTAAGAGTCAACCATATTGCTGTGAGGTCTGGAGTCAAATGTAGTCCACAGTGAGTAAGGATGGCAGATTTCCTTCACTAAAGGGGTATTAGTTGACTTGGTGGGTTTTTACAATAATCAATGATAGTTTCATGGCCACCATTACTGAGGTCAGCTTTATAATTCCAGATTTAAATTCCACCAGCTGCCATGGTGGGATTTGAACCCATGTCTGGGCCTCTGGGTTACTAGTCCAGTGTCATTACCAGTACACCACTTTCTCTCCCAATGACTCCTGTACAGTGAGGATGAACATTGTGCAGGAGAGCTGTTGGTGTGTAAGAGAAAGAAGAATTGAAAGTTTAAGTGAACAATGGTCACAGGAGTTTAAAGTCAAAAATACAAAAAAGTGGCTAGAAGTTAAAGCCTTGAGTGCTTGTTATTTAGATTCTAGTCCCCTTTGAAGGCCAAAGAACAGCTCGTCTCAGGGATGGGAAGAAGCAGTGGGCTCATTGAGAAGTGTTTCCTAAGTTAGGTTGCAATGGAAGTTGGTTTGCTAGCTATAGTTTAAATCATAATGAAATATTTTACCAGGCTTTGTGACACTGGTGTTGCCCTATAGACTTGGGTATCCAACTATTGTTATATGATTAGGTTGAGGGTTTTATCTGATATGCAAAAAATATAATTGAAAGAAATGGAGCATGATTAAACAAGGTGAAGGCCAAGTGACAATTCTAATTTAGAACAGTTAAAGTTGTGCTTAAACGTAGAGCACTGCACTAGAGGCGCTGTGTCCAGATTTGAGCAAGAAGAGATAAGGGAGATGATGCAGTGAAAGGACCATCAGACGTGTTCTTTTCACCTGAGGACTGATTTGTGAAAAACAAGAGTGGAGAAATTGGATCCCTTTAATTTCGAAAGTAGGCAACTGAGATGCCAAGTAATAGAATTATACAAGACTAGTAAATAAATCTTCCATTTATATAGAGCAAAGACATCACAAAGCAGTTTACAGTCAATGAAGTGTAGTCACTGCTATAACATGGGAAATACAGAAGCTGATTGATGCACAGCAAAGTCCCCAAAACATCAATGTGAAAACTGACCAGATAATCTGTTTACTCTTTTTATCTTTTTTTTAAAACTCATTCATGGAATGTGGCCATTGCTGAGAAGGCTAACATTGATTTGTTTGTACATTGTAGGAATACCCAGAGTGGTTAGGAAGGGAGTTCCATTATCTTGACCCAGCAGCAGTGATGGAACGGCGATATAGTTCCACGTCAGGGTGGCATGTCGCTAGGAGGGGAACTTGCAGGTGGTGATGTTCCCATGCATCTGCTGCCCTTATCGTTCTAGGTGTTAGAGGCTGTGGGCTTGGAAGGTGTTGTCAAAGGAGCCATGATACATTGCTGCAGTGCATTCTGTAGATGGTACACACTGCTGCTACCATGCGCTAGTGGTGGAGGGAGTGAATGTTTAAGGTGGTGGATGGGTTGCGTAGTCCTGGTTGGTGTTAGGTTTCTTGAGTGCTGTTGGAGCTGCACTCATCCAGGCAAGTCGGGAGTATTCCATCACACTCCTGACTTGTACCTTGTAGATGGTGGACAGGCTTTGGGGTGTCAGAAAGTGAGTTACTACCACAGAATTCCCAGCCTCTGACCTGTTCTTGTAGCCCATATGACTTGTCCCATTCTGTCTTTGGTCAATAGTAACCTATAGGAGGTTGATAGTGAGGGCTTCAGTAATGGTAATGCCATTGAACATCAAGGGGAAATAATTAGATTCTTCCTTGTTGGAGATGGTCATTGCCTGGCACTTGTGTGGCACAAATGTTACTTGCCCCTTACCAGCCCAAGCCTGAATATTGTCCAAGTCTTGCTGCAAATGGACTGCTTCAGTACCTGAGGGATGGGTTCAGGCATAAATATCAGACGGGATATTGAAGAGCGCTCCCTGGAACTTCTTCAAATAATGTGACCTTTAATTTCCACCTGAAAGGGCAGACAGAGCCTCAATTTAAAATATCTGAAAGATGACATCTCCAACAGTACAGCACTCCGTCAGCACTACACTGAAGTGTCAGCCTAGATTTTGAGTGGGAATTGAAGCCATGAAATTGTGATGCAGAAGTGAGGGTGTGGGTTACTGAGCCATGTTTGACAGTGAGGTTGAGAGCTGGCACAGATGGATAGAAGACTGCCTATAATTGTTATATACCCCTGACTATTACAAAGCATTCTGTCAAATGTTAAACATTCTCAAAACCTCCCTGGGTAAGGTAATTTATGCTCAATTAATCTACGCAGAAAGCCAGGAAACTGCTGCTGTCTATAATGAGCGATGTGCAATATAGAGGTCATTCACGTGGATCAATCTTCTCGTTACAGAGAAAGGCTGCCTCTAACAGAAGGCATGGAGTTCAGAGTGGTGGAGGGATTCAAACAGTCTGAAGCTCTCTACCCATTTGACAGGGAGACTATGACCAGGAGGCTGACAAACAAATTGGAGAGGAGAACTGACTCATGATGATTTTAATGTTATGTGTTGCCTTGTTGAGGAACCTCCTTTCTATCTGCCCTGGCAATACTGTTAATCATCTTAAATGCTTCAGTTAGATCACCATTAATCTTTTATATTCCAGGGGAAGGTTCTGGTCATTGTTGATATCCAACAGGTTTCATGTGTGATGGAAGAATAGCACCCCAATCCTCACTGGCCCCTCATTTCTCACACCCCCATCATCCCCTCCTTCCCTGTCCCCCCTCAACCCCCCCGTCCCCTTCATGCTATTTGTTACCCTAAACCCCCTCACTCCTGATCATCCTCCCCCAATCACCATCCCTCATCCCATATTCCCTGCGCCTCACCCCCATCACCCCTCACCCCTTATTCCTGCTCAATCCCAAACATTCTGACTCATCCCTTCATCTCCCATCACCCCCACCCCCATACGTCCCTTCCCCATTTTCCAACTCCCAATTCCCCGCAACCCCTCACCCCATTCCCCCTCAGCCCCCATTGCATCCCCTCACCTCCCATCCTCCACCTTCCCTCCTCACCTCCAACCCGCCAACATAACCCCTCACACCCTCCCCCCATCTATGTCCCATTCCCACCGCCCTGCCCAATCAGCATCCATCTGAACAGCTAGATGGGTCCTCTGCCTGTCTGCAGTTGATTGATTATTTGACTAACCGGTTACATTTGCTGATTGGCTACAGTTGCTCCAAAGTTAGGTTTTCAATCAATCACCTCACAGATATCTGACAATGTGACCAGCTAATCTTTGATGCTTCCTTCCCGCACTCCCACCCTCCCCACCACCCCCAGATCCAAAGAGCAAGAAGTTCATCTACAAACAAACTCAATTCATTGGCAGCAGGAGGGAAAATGGGTGGCTCTGCGGTGAACAAGAGGTTAACCAGCTCAGTGTTTCCTGCAATGAACCTTGTCAACTTTAGAGAGTTTGGTTTCCATGGTAATTCTCCTTTGATTGCAAGGGTACATGTAGAAAATGTTCAAAGACCACATTTCTGACAGCTGGGCTTCAGAAGACCTGCTTCTTCATTTACCAAATCACCTACTTAGTTTGTCACAATTTCAGGAGAAGGGACAGTGTCTGAGGAAGGCACTGTTAGTGTAGGGGTAAATGCCTTGGAGTAGAACCCTCAGTTAATCAACCATTCAATCTCACAATTGGACTCAAAAGCAATGTCAGGCAAGACACACCTGTTCTGCTTGACAAGCTACTGTTTCCACCTCCTTCTGGAATGTGTCTCTGCAAAGAGGGCCTGGAGAGAGATGTCGAGATTCATCCCGAGCAGCTCCATGATGCAGCTCTCTGTTCTGTATGGGCTGTTTCCAGGGACACACTCCAAGACAGACATCAACTACAGCTGGATGACCATCAACCCGGTGAAAGATGTTCTTTGGTCCGCCCGAAACCTGCTGGTCTTCCAGTGCAAAGAACTGTCCACAACCAAGTGTTGCTGGCTGGCATGTTCAAATGTCCAGGACTATGTGCTGAGTGATGCACTAAGTCTTGGGACAGCTGCCACAGAGGCACAATGAGGAAAGGTCACTGTCTAAGACCTTTCAGCCAGAGTGCACTGAGGGGCTGGAAATTTTATAGAACCCTTCGGGCTGTATGACTCACATTGAATGTACACAGTAAATATTACATGTACCACAATAGTATTGAAGGACCTCAAAGTGCGACATGATCTATGTAGAACATTTGAACATCATTGCACTTTCTGTAATGGCCATTTTGAAATGTTTTGTGATTAGATATTTTATCAATAAAGTATATTTTTTCAAAAACAAAACTATTCTGCTATCTCAGGCAGCTCATACAATAAGTCCCCACTGGTGAACACAGTACCATACAAGGAAGGCCCACGGATATGCTCGTGCAGTCATCTATTCTGGTCCTCACAAAGCAAATCTTGGGTGACCAGTCCAACCCAAGGCATTTATTTAACGGGAAGACCAAAGTGGCAGAAGGATTAACCAGATGCATTGTGGTTAATGGGTCAGTGACAGCCTGTGGCTGAAGGGTTACATAATATGTCATCCAGGTTGATGCTAGCTATGTTGGCACTGGGTGGCGACAATGGATGGCCACCAGGATCCAAAACATTGGACCAATTGAGCAAGATGGCAGCATGAAATAAAGAAGGAACTCGTATTTGTATAGCAACTTTCATTTGGATAGCAACTCTCATCTCATGGTGTCCCAAAATGCTACTACCCAATGAACTATTTTTGAAGCGTGGTCACTGTTGTAATGTAGGAAATGTGACAGTCAACTTGTGCACAGCAAGTTCCCACAAATACCAATGAGATAATGATCAGATAACTTTTAGGGATTTTGGCCAGGGCATCAGGGAGAACTACCCTGCTCTTCCTAAAATTTGTGTCACCAGGTCTTTATGAACCTGGGAAGGCAGAGAGGGCCTCAGTTTAATGTCTCACCTGAAAGACAGCACCTTCAACAATGCAACACTCCATCAGTACTGCACTAGTGTATCAGCCTGGATTACACGTCTAGATCTCCGGAGTGGGACTTGAACTCATAACCTTTGGACTTAGAATGGAAGTTGTATGTAAGTTGTGAAGCTTTGCTTGCTGAGTTGAAGTGCTGTAGTATAATGGAGCTCTTCAGCTGCTTCATCCAGTCCTGCATGGACGAGTAAATTGAACAATTGAAGTGGAAGTAGGATTCCTACACATGACATACATTGACCTAACTGAGGTTCCTTACCCCTGAAGAACACGACTCACTGACAGAAGGTTGTGAGGTCATGTCCTGTTCCACAGCCTTGAGCACAAGGCTGATACTTTAGTGCAGTACAGAGGAAGTGCTGTCTGAAGTGACATCTTTCAGTTGAGACCTAAAGCCAAGGCCCTAACTGCTCTCACAGGTGGACATAAAATACCCTGCAACATTATTTGGAAGAAGAGCAAGGGAGTTCTCCCCAAAATCCTAGATAATATTTATCCCTCAATCAACAGTTAACAAGCAATAGGTGAAGCTAGCTGTTTCACGCTGCTACTATGCAGTATTAACACGAGTGTATTCACCACTAACAGGATGCTGCCATCAAGCCAAAAAGACGTTCTGCCTGTCACACAAATGAGTATTGTGATATATGAATTTCAGTACCAGTGTGATGCTAGGTATGTGTAGGCCGTATGCCCCAAAGACTGGCAGATCGTATCAAACAGCATGTCCCTTCTGCTATTCTCAACAGGCAAGCTACAGGCTATACCCAACCAGCCCGTGCTTGAAAAACTCCAAACACAATCTCCAACATTAGATGTGACCCTGCGGTTGGACAACATCTGCTAAATAATCCAAGAATTATGCTGACAACTTGTGGTGATTGTTGCTTTAAGGCCAGACTTACTGAGTAAGGGTCATGTGGTCAGGACAGCCAATCAACACTGAGCATGGGGAATCTCATAAGAGGGTGGAGTTTTCCTAGCCTGGGGGAGTGGATTGTAGCCTTGCTAGAAGCAGCCAACCAAATCAGCAGCTCTGTAAATAAAGTTCATTGTTCAACTAAAGAAGCCTCTCGGTAGTACATCTCTACACAACCAATTTAAGGTTGTCAGTTGGGTTCACAGTGCGCATCAATTGTGTGTACTGGAGCTACATATATTAATACACAGGGCCCTGATCTTTCCAGACAGAAAGAACATGTACGCACATTGTGTCTGTTTCAGCTAAGCAAAACAAGTGACAGCTATTTGCTGACTTATTCCTCAGGACAATGTCTTTGACCAATCAGGGCCTTGGTTTAAATTTCAAACAATGCTTGGCAATTAATTGCCGGTCACCATCAATTGGTACATTCTCCATAGCAACGCCTCTACCAATCAGAGTCCACTTGCCAACTAATCAGAACTCTCTTCTCATACAAGTTTTAGTTGTTGTTTTCCCCTTATATTGGTATTCCTGCGAAGTGTCCTGATGAGTGCAAGATGAAAAGCATTGACATGTCTCCTCTTTCAGCAATACACAAGTTAACAAGAAACGTAAACTGATCATTATGCAATTGCTGTTTGTGGGAGCTTGCCGTGCACAAATTAGAGGCTGTGTTTCCTATATTATAAGGGTGATTTTCCCACAAAAAACACTTTATTGATTTTAAATTACTTTTGGATGTCCTGATGTCATGAAAGGCTACATAAATGCAAATTATTCTTTTCCATCAGAAACAGATGATTGACTAATTAATCTCCTTTCATTGTACAGAACGTGGAATAAATCTTTAGTGTCATTGAAGAATCATTCGCCCTCCACAAGAATAATTCCTCTCCTGATTCTCAGTTTAATTCTGAAGGCTGACTTTGAACAGAACACTGGCCCCATACAAAGTGTGATCTCAGTACTGCAGTTGGGTAATGTTGGGACATGTCTTTCATCAACTCCTGGTCTCAGAACCATTCCTCCATGAAGGGAGCCACAGGGAGCTTGAAAATTGGAATTGGAAGGTTTATTTTTGGATTGTTCTTGGATTGTTGAGTCTTGCAGCAGAAGAATTAGAATCTGATATATTAACTGCAGTCCTTGCTCTGCTTGTAATTACAGGCTTTACGATCAAAAAAAGAGTTGAATTTACGGCTCTGCATTGTAAGAAGGGAGAGTGTTTAAGCAACAAAACCTACTTTGTTTTTCCTTCCATAGTCTAACTTGCCACCACCCCCTTGCCATTGTCTCCCCACCTCTGACTCACCCACTTCCCTGGGCTTAGCATCCCAGTCAAGGAGTAGATGGCATTGTGGTAATACCACTGGACTAGTTATCCACGGGGGCTAGACTAATGCTCTGGGGGAGTGGGTTCAAATCCCAACATAGCAGCTGGTAGAATTTAAATCCAATTAATAAATCTGAAATATAAGCCTTAGTAATAGTGACTGTTATGGCTATTCTGATCAATGATACCTGTTTAAAAATCCATCTGCTTCACTAATGTAAGGAAAGAAAGAAACCTGTAGTCCTTACCTGGTCTGTCCTACATGTGACTCCAGATCCACAGCAATGTGGCTGACTCCTAATTGCCCTCTGAAATGGCCTAGCAAGCCACTCAATTCAAGGGCAATTAGGTTTGGGCAACAAATGCAGGCCTTACCGGTGATGCCCACGTCCCATGAAAGGATAAATAAAAGTTGGTTCATCCCACTCTTTTCATTGACCTCTGGATGGCTGAAGGAAAACACAGCAGTTGACCTTGGGCCAATGCTATACCTCTGAGTCAGCTGCAGAAGGGACTGCCATCATGTATCAGCCACAGCAGATGATGTTTGATACAGAAGTGACAAACGCCCTGGGCACACTCTATTGTCTCCCGAGATGGACAGATGCCATAAAACAAAAAGTGTGGAGACCAGAACTGTTCACGGTATTCCAAATGTGGTCTAACTGAGGCTTGATAACAAGTTTAATATAACTTCCTTGTTTTTCACATGCATCTCTCTGGAAAGTCAAACCAACTATTCGAATGAATTCACTCTGTGTTATCCTGCTTCAGTTACATAGCTGCTAGTTCGAGGAGCCTTTAAGGTATTTGCATTCATGCCCCTTCCCATAACTTTGGGAGGTTTTGCCCTGTGACAGCAGGAGTAGACATTCCACTGTCTTTCATTCACAACGTCACAAGAGAGGTTATTTGGATTGCTGCACCCTTCCCCAATGGATTGTATACAATCTGCCCTGTTTGTAGTCTATTAGTGCTGCCTGAAAGGGCGGTGGAAGCAGATTTAACTGTAACTTTCAAAAGGGAATTAGATAAATATTTGAAAAGGGGGAAAATGCAGGGTTGTGAGAAAAGGGCAGGGGTAATGGGGCTAATCAGATAACTCTTTCAAATAGCCAGCACAGATACAATGGACAGAATGGCTTCCTTCTGTGCTATATCATTCTATTTTGTTGCCCCTTCCCTGATAGGTAATCAAAGAAGACTTGACCTGCACATCCACACCATTCAACACTGGATGGTTACTCTCTATAGATGGCAATCCCACCCAGTCCCAGTAACACGACAACCACCTTGTTCCATGGACCATCTTGTTCCAATTGACTACCTGATCGCCTGTATCCATCATTACCCCAAAAATCCTCAATCTCATTCACAAAATCGGTTAGATGAAGCCCATTCTGATCTTCCAGAATACCAGCTCTACTCTTCCCCTATTTCACCTGATATCTGTTTCCTATCTTCCTCCTTTTTGCTGACCCACTTCAGCTCTTAGTGGTTGCTTAAAAAAGAGGGATAATAAAGGGTATTATTCCAATACCTCCATGGCCTCGCCCATCCCCTAACCCATCTCTGTAACATTCACCAGCCTTCACAACTCTCCGAGATCTCTGCACTCTTCGAATTCTGGCCACTTGCATATCCCTGATTTTAATTGCTCCACAACTTGAAGCCATGCATTCAGCTGTCCAGGCCCTAAGTTTGGGAATTCCATCCCTAAACCTCTCCACCTCTCTCCCTCAATTAAGACACTCCTTAAAATCTACCTCTTTGGCTAAGCTTTCAGTCTAAGTTATCATAACTTCACCTTGTGTGGCTCAGTGTTGAATTTCATCTGATCAGGCTCCTGTGAAGTGTCTTGGGATGTTTTACTAGTTAAAGACAGTATATAAATGCAAATTGTTGTTGATATGGAAAGGGAGATTAGGCTATGGATCCCAGGTCAGTTAAAATTGATAGGCTTTTGTCGAGTGACATTTATTGTGTTTGAATGGAGCAACAAAAGTTTGTCTACAACTTCAAGGTCGTGGATGTACATGAAATAAATTGTCTTAAAGATCTTTTGATCAAAGATGTAGATACAGATGAGAGTTGATAAACTGAGGTGAGGCTTATTTAGATTTTAATGAGCTCCAGCTTGTTATAAAGGTTTTGAGAGGAAAACAGTTTGGCTTCTGTACTTAAACATGAAAGTTTGTGACAATATTATTATGTGGCAGGGGAGGAATCTAACTCTCAGTACAACAACCCAAGAGAGACAGAGATCTCATTGAAATTAAGATGCATAATCACAAGATAAACTGCTTCCATTCTTGGAAGATTAAACCTGATTGAGAAAATATAGAACGGGAAAATAAAAGACAAATTTTATCCAGATGAATGTTTTTGCTTTTCTGTCTGTTTGCTCCTCATGGAGGGATTGAATTCCTGTTTGGGGGGTGCTCCTTGGTTCCCTGACTTTGGCTCACCCTCTGGGAGCTTATCCAAGTGACCGTTGGGTGTCAGTCTTGACTCAGTGGGTTTCTCACTCCCCTCCAGAGTTAGTAAGTTGTTGGTTTGAGCCCGACTCCAGGAACTTGAGCACAAAGTGCAGACTGGCACTCCCAGTGCAGTATTGAGGGAGTGCTGCGCTGTTATAAGTGCTGATTTTCAGGTGAGACATAAACTGAGTCACTGTCTGCCTTCTCAGCTGGACTTTAAAAGTCTCATGGCACTATTTTAAAGATGAACAAGGCAGTTCTGACCGGTAAATATCGCTCAACTAACATCTAAAACAGGTTATCTGGTAATTGATGTGTGCAAAATTGGCTGCAGCAATTCCTTCAATATGACTGAGCCGAGGCAAATTGGCAATGCAAAATTTCAAATGTAAAGCTTCACTTTTCACACCAGCTAGAACTGGAATCAATGCTGTCCTCGTCAGTAAGGAGAACCCTGGCTACTGAGTCAGGAAGATATGGATTCAAGCCCTTATATCCCTGTCCTTCCCTTTCTGTCTTTGGGAAAGGCAACTGTGAAACTCTGTGGGTTGAATTTTCTGGTTGGCGGGCGGGGGGGGTGGAGCAGGAGCGGGCGCGGACCTGATTACCGCTCGCAATCGCGCCGCCATTTTAAACGAGTGGGCCAATTAAGGCCCGTCCAGTGTACTTCACGACTCCCGTTCATAGCAGGAGTGGGCAGGCAGCGGTGGGCGCGCTCAGGCTGCTGGGCCCAATGGCGACCCAGCGGCCTGTAGAAAGGAAGGCCTGGCAGCCTTGGAAAGGCTGCTCACAATGGCTGAGCGAAGGGCTCTGCAGAGGGGCAATGAAGTTCATGCAAGTCCGGAGGGTAGGCCATTGGGGCAGGCCAGGCCGGAGGGTAGGCCATCGGGGCAGGCCAGGCCGGAGGGTAGGCCATCGGGGCAGGCCAGGCTGGAGGGTAGGCCATCAGGGCAGGCCAGGCCGGAGGGTAGGCCATCGGGGCAGGCCAGGCCGGAGGGTAGGCCATTGGGGCAGGCCAGGCCGGAGGGTAGGCCATCGGGGCAGGCCAGGCCGGAGGGTAGGCCATCGGGGCAGGCCAGGCCGGAGGGTAGGCCATTGGGGCAGGCCAGGCCGGAGGGTAGGCCATCGGGGCAGGCCAGGCCGGAGGGTAGGTTGGGGGGCCAGTGTGCCTCTTGTTTTTCGGATGCCTGCCTTGCTGCCCTCCTCGAGGAGGTGGCAGCACGCCGCGAGGTGCTGGTTCCCCAGGATGGGGGGAGGAGGCACACCCCCCCCCCCCCCCCCCCACCCTCCCCCCCCCCCCCCCCCCCCCACATGACAAAATGTGCCTGGGAGGAGGTGGCGGAGGTGGTGAGCTCCCGCAATGTGGTGCGACGCACCTGGATCCAGTGTCGTAAGCACTTCAATGACTTGTTGCGCTCTGGCAGGGTGAGTACCATGTTGGAATTGGGCATTTAACCCAGCAGGTCGGCTTATGCCCCCTGCTGCCCGCCCCCGCCCCCAAGTCTGAGTGTAGTGACTGCAATGGATCATTGACGGTATGTGTCCTTCGCTGGGTGGGCCAGCAGATATTGCCCATGTTGAGGTCACCCTGAGAGGGTGATGAGGAGATGAATTTTCCCCCGCAGCATGTGTTACACTGAGTCCCACATGGCTGGTGTGGGGGTAACCTGGAGGAGCTGCACCTGGGTACAGTGCTGGAACTCCAGGACATGTCAAAGTCAGGGTGATGAGATGGTGGGAGGGGAGCTTCAAGGTGGCGTTGGCAATGAACCATCTGCTGCGCTCCACGCTCCAGCGCCTCCTTGCTGTGGAAGGATATACCGTGTGGGGTGGTGGGGTGAGGGGGGAGTGGGGGGGTGAACAGGCCTAGCATCTCTGTGTGAGTGTTCGGCAGCAGCGGGGTGAGGGGGCACTGGAGCCCTGGTATGTCCCACTCTGGTTGGGGTGGGCCGTGCGTGAAGTGAGTCCATGTGCAATTTGCACTAATCAATGCTGTTCTCTCCTTTTCAGCTGAAGAATGCTCATAACATGGCAGAGCGGGTGAGGACTGGCGGCGGCCAGGCGCAGATCGCCATTCTAAGCCAGTTCGAGCAGGAGGCCCTGGATTTGGAGAGGCGCCATGTACCCAGGTCCACTGGTGTCGGTGAGGCTGGGCTGCCATGACCAGGTATTTATGCCCAACAGTGGGGTCACCATTGTTCTCCCAACAGCCATAGCAGGGCTGAATGTTAAATGATTTAATTTTGAACATGGCTTGACCATTGGTTATGGAAGGATGAGCGCATAATGATCCAGGGAACAGGGCTGAACTTTGTCATTGTCTCCACGTTAACTGATCCAATGTCCTTGTTCTTCCTTTCAGCATCAGTGGAGCAGGGCCGGGAGGAGGAGCAGCAGAGGCCCCTCTCACACCTGAGGGGCCTGAAGCCTCACCAGCGTCACACCATCTCTGCCAGGCAGGCACCAGCGCAGATACTAGCACCTCGGTGGGAATTCGAACATCGACTAGTGCCCCGGGGCACAGTGGTGAGGGCACTTCACAGTCGTTGGAGGAGCTGCCTGAGACAGAGTGCCCATGACGCCAGCAGTCGGAGGACTCCAGGGGACCAGGCACATGCTCAGTCGGTGCCTGATGATGTGCCTCTGGATGTGCAGCAAGTGCAGGAAATGCGACCGGATGTGTGGGAGCATCTGGGGTGATACATGAGGCTGTGCTTGGCTTGGTCTCCGTGGTGGAGGAGTCTACGCGGACAATTGCCGAAGCAATGAGCCACATGTCCGAGTGCCATGCGTCCTCCATGGAGAGAGTGGCGACTCTCGTGGAGAGGCTCCTCCAGGAGACCCATCAGGGCTTCCTGGGGATGTGCTCGGACCAGCAAGCCCTCATATCGGCATTGACCTCAGCTGGTCAGTGCCAGTGTGGGAGATGGTCTGGGCACCGAGTTTCCCAGCTCGGTGCCCATCCATCCACAGAGCAGGGAGATCCAAAGTGACCTCACGTCGGTGCAGCAGCTGCCTGTCGTCTCTGCGAGCTCCTCTCAGGGTGCTCCAGATGAGGGCGGCAGCTCCTCCGTCCCTCTCCCAGTGACCGTTGCATCCGATGAGGCTGCGACGACTGGGGAGATGCCAGCTGTGGCACTGGCCGCTCCCTCCCAGGCGGGGCCAGCACAGGCTCCACGGGCCAGAGGACGGCTGCCAAGGTCATCGAGGCCAACAGGACAGCAGAGTGAGCAGAGTCTCAGATGCCATCTCCGAGCGATGGGGCGGCACCAAGACATAGCACCCGGAAACAAAAGCATAAAGCACCTTAGGCACTCCACAAGTTTTTCACTGGTGCTTTAGTGTTGGCCCAAGATAAGGCCCTTGGGATTTGTTCTGATTTGTAACATTATTGTCTTTTGTTTTGCATAAGTTTGTTTGCTTGACATATTAAATTCAGATATGTCACCATGGCTGAGGGAGCCTCTTTTCTTCTGCATGTGTGTGGTTTCCAAAAATGTAACGACTGTTTTGTTGGACATTCAGCTTTATTAACAAGGCCCTTAGTTACTGTTCCTAATCTGGCAGATTTTGCACTCAGGTGTTGAGTATGGAGCCCACAGCCCAGGTTTGTCCGGGAGGTCCATCTGTGGTGTGTTAGCTGAAGGTTCGTTGGATTAAAGCCTCCCGGGTGTCCCTGCCTCCCTACAGTATGCCCGGGTCAGCGTCTACCCCCTCAGCATTTCCCTGTGCTCATCCTCGGACTCACTGCTGGACTCATCGTGTGCAGCTGCAGCCACTGCGTCTACATCTTCATCGTCCACTGTGTCCCCCCTTTCCAGCGCAAGATTGAGAAGTGCATCTTGAGGAGACCGATGGTTCTCTTGTGGTGCCCTGGCTCCTATTGTACCGCTGCTCAGCTTCTGTTCTTGGATGGCGGAGAGGCGTCATGAGCCACCTTCTGAGGGGATAGCCCTTATCACCCAGCAGCCATCCATCCAGCCGGGCTGGAGCACTGAAGACCCCCGGCACCTGGGAGTGTCTGAGGATGTAGGCGTCATGGGAGCTGCCTGGGTACCTTGCACAGACTTGTAGAATCAGCATCCTGTGATCACACACTATCTGCACGTTCATGGAGTGGAAGCCCTTCCTGTTGATGAAGGCACCGGGCTCACCTGCTGGCGCCTTGATGGCCACATGTGTACAGTCTATAGCACCCTGGACACGGGGGAAGCCAGCAATGGCCGCGAAGCCTCTGGCTCACTGTGCCTGACTTGCCTGGTCCCAGCGGAAGTGGATGAAGGTCAATGCCCGTCTGAACAGAGCGTCTGTAACCTGCTTGACACAAGTGTGGACAGCTGACTGGGAGACACCGCAAAGATCACCCACCGAGCCCTGGAAGGAGCCAGAGGCATAGAAGTGGAGAGCAACTGTGAGCTTCAGAGCCGCTGGCATGTGGTGTCCACTCACACAGTTAGGAGAGATCTCAGGGCCAATCATCTGACAGATATAGTTGACTGTCTCCCTTGAGAGTCAGAGCCTCCTTCAGCACTGCACCTCAGGCATATTGAGGTAGCTGCTTCGCCGCCTGTAAACCCTAGCAGCAGGATAGTGGTGTCTTCTGAGGCCCCTTCCACCTCGGTCCAGCTCTTGGCCCAGCACCCCTTGTGCCTGCACCTGTCCTCCCAAAGGTGGCTCCCCTGGAGGCTGAATGTACACTCCTGGCCTCCTCCCCCTTCTAGCCCTCCCTTCCTCCTCAGAGGAGATGCCTCCAATGGAGAGTTCAGCTCCCATTCCCAGGCTAAGGGAAGGCTTCCTGAATCCTGCAGACCCAGAAAAGATTCCTCACTGCAGAGTGCTGACCTGAAGGTTGTGAGTCCAGACCAAGCAGCTGGTGTGCGTTTGGAAGTACTGCAGATCATACAGGCAAGTATCAGTAACTCGTGACCCCAGTGAGCCCTTTAATCCCGCCCGTGGATGAAGTTTATACAAAAGTGTCCTACCCGCCTGCCCGTTGCGCCCGTGCGCCGACCCGAAGATGGCACGGGCGCCGAAAAATTGGTGTTGATTGTTGAGTCAAGAGCATTAAGTGGCCCATTAATTAATGGCGGGCACGCAGTGGATATCATCAGTCGCCCGCCCAAAGAAATATCGCGATGGCGCGCGGTGACGTCGGGACGTTCGCCCGGTGTCACCGCCCGTCATTTTATGCGCGGACGGGCGGGGACCCGCCCCCACACGCCAACGGGAAAGTTCTGCCCTGTGAATTGTGAGCCGGCCAGATGAAACTTCCCATTTTCAGATTGAAAAATTGCAACGCTCCTGGAAGAGATGAAAGTGAGGCAGGGATGAAAGGAGAGCCTGAGGGAAATCAGAGCTTGTATTTCGCAAGCTGAGCAATAAAGCGCGGCAGGCTCAATATTTCCCTAGGGACTGAGGGAAAGCTGCCACACTGGCATTTTAAACAGGGGATAAAAAAAGTCGTCATGAAATCCATTCTCTGGGCATCGCATTAAAATATCCACAATGGCACAAAACAGCTGAACAAATTATGAACAAAACCGATTCAGTTCTTCTCACGGAGCAGATGGGGATCAAACTAAAAGATGGGCAGCTGGCCTACTGCCTGCTCGAATTTGACTCCGAAAACTCTTAAACCTCTATAAGAATTGTCATTTACAGCAGCGTCCACTTACACAGAGCTGTTGCAGAATTCTTCACAGGCTGGAAGAAAGAGAGAGCTGCATTTATAATAGCACCTTTCAGGATGTCAGGCCATCCCAAAGTGCTTCACCGCCAATGGAGCACTATTGAAGTGCAGTCAGTATCACAATGCAGGGAATATTTTTAAATCCATTCACGGGATGTGGGCTTCGCTGGCTGGGCCAGCGTTTATTGCCCATCCCTAGTTGCCCCTTGAGAAGGTGGTGGTGAGCTGCCTTCTTGAACCGCTGCAGTCTATGTGCTGTAGGTACACCCACAGTGCAGTTAGAGAGGGAATTCCAGTATTTTGGACCAGCGACAGTGAAGGAATGGTGATATATTTCCAAATCAGGATGGTCAGTAGCTTGGAGGGGAATTTCCAGGTGGTGGTATTCCCATCTATTTGCTGCCCTTGTCCTTCTAGATGGTAGCAATCATGGGTTTGGAAGGTGCTGTTTGAGGAGTCTTGGTAAGTTCCTTCAGTGGATCTTATAGATGGTACACACTGCTGCCACTGTGTGTCAGTGGTGGAGGGAGTGAATGCTTGTGGAAGGGGTGCCAATCAAGTGGACTACTTTGTCCTGGGTGGTGTCAAGCTTCTTGAGTGTTGTTGGAGCTGCACTCATCCAGGCAAGTGGGGAGTATTCCATCACACTTTTGACTTGTGCCTTGTAGATGGTGGACAGGGTTTGGGGAGTCAGGAGGTGAGTTACTTGCCACAGGATTACTAGCCTCTGACCTGCCCTTGTAGCCACAGTATTTATATGGCTAGTCCAGTTCAGTTTCTGGTCAATGGTAACCCCCAGGATATTGATAGTGGGATATTCAGCGATGGTAATACCAATGAATGTTAAGGGGTGATGGTTAGATTCTCTCTTGTTGGAGATGATCATTCCTTGGCACTTGTGTAGCACGACTGTCACTTGCCAATTGTCAGCCCAAGCCTGGATATTGTCCAGTTCTTGCTGCATTTGGACATGGACTGCTTCAGTATCTGGTATCAGTAATGATGATCATGAAACTTGTGGATTGTCATAAAAACTCAACTGATGTCATCCTTAGCCAATGTGACCTATGGCAATGTGGTTGACTCTTAACTGTCCTCTAAAATAGCCTAGCAAGCCAACCGGTTGTATTCAAGAAGATGGCTCACCACCCCTCCCACAAACAACAATGTGATAATGATCAGGTAATCTGTTTCTAGTTCTTTGTTGAATGACAGGACACTAGGGAAAACTTCCCTGCTCTTCTTCAAAGTAGTGCTTTGGGTCTTAGACATGCGCCTGAGAGGACACGCAGGGCATTAGTTTAACATGTCATCTGAAATATGGCACCTCCGACATTGCAGTGCTCCCTCAGTACTGCAATGGGCGTGTCAGCCTGCATTATTGTAGTAATTATGGTTTTCTTTAGTGTGTAATGTACCTTAAAGAATAATACTTGTTAGGGATGATCTGTAGTAACCAACAGGAGAGTAGCACGGGCTAACTCAAGCAGTCAGTGTAGAGATAGAGTTGGAATTGAAAGCACACGTGTAGTTGCTGCTGAGTATATTGTAAATAAACTTAATGTTTCCACCCAAGAAGTGTCTGCAGATTAACCCTATCACTAACAGTACAACCCAGCCACCCTACAACAATGATGTTCTCAAGTCTCTGAAGGCACAGAGGCAACAGATGGTTACCCACGAACCACACTGGCATCTGGGTTTTTAAAAACTCAGTTAAAACAATGACTTTCATTCTCCTATGTTCACAGAATCACAGAATTGTTATGGCGTAGAAGGAGGCCATTTGGCCCATCGTGTCTGCACTGGCTCTCGGATTGAGCAACTCACTTAATTCCATTGCCCTGCCCTTCTCCCCATAACCCTGTACATTCTTCTTTTCAGATAAGAGTCTTATTCCCCTTTGAATGTTTCAGTTGAACCTGCTTACACCACACTCTCCAGCAGTGCATTCCACACCCTAACTACTCGCTATGTGAAAAAGATTTTCCTCATATCATTTTTGTTTCTTTTGCCAATTACTTTAAATCTGTGCCCTCTCACTGTCCACCCTTTCACAAGTGGGAACAGTTTCTCCCTCTCTACTCTGTCCAGACCCCTCATGATTTTGAATACTTCTATCAAATTTCCTCTCAACCTCCTCTTCTCCAATCTATTTTCATAACTGAAGTTCCTCATCCCTGGAACCACTTTCGTGAATCTGTTGTCCCTCCTCCTAATGGGCAGGTCACGTTCTTAAGGTTGCGTAACTTGTCCATTGTTAGGTAAATAGAAATCTTCTTCCTATTCCCCAACTAATAGAGTAATTATGCTTCAATTGATGTGGTCTCGGAAGAGTTGTTTGTGGCAATATTTTCGAAGTTCTCAAGGTCTTTATCATGGAGAATGAAAGGCATCAATTGGCTTTTTTGTTAAATAATCCTCACTGAGACCTGCTTTAGATCAGTCTTTCAGATGAGATAATTAAAGCCCCATCTACTCTCTTGGCTGGATGTGAAAGAAACAACATCATTGTTATAATCTCAGCTGAGGTCATCCCCAGACAAGCCTGATCCCAGAGTGGAACCCAGCTTGATAGATCCTAACTTTTATCTTTTTTGTTTAGGTAGGTGGAGAGCGGCTACTGAACAGAGGCCAGTTGATGAACTTTTAACAAAAGGATAGAACATTTATTCAACAAGAAAAGATTAACTATATTACAATACTCCTTCACCCACAACTATACCTTTCCAGATGTATACAGATTTGTAAGGACAACACAAGTTACAAAATCTATCTTATACTCTAATGTACACAGTAAGTACACAGTCCATGTAAATCTATGGCACCCTGTGGTCAGACACACCACACTCTGAAACCAAGCGACAGATGCCACCTCAACCAGGTGCAATGGATCTCTCCTCAACTCCCCCCAGATGCTTGTCACACCATGAGCCAATCAGTCTCAATGAATTCCGTCCTTCACACAAGGGTTTCCAATCTCCACTCTCCAAGACCTCGCCTTGGAATCTTCTCCCAAACTAATGCTTTCTCTCAGGCACCTTCCGCAAGAGTTCACCGCCAGGGTTTCAAACTCTCCTGCTGATGTTCCTCTTCCCATATGCATTCAAGCTGTCTTCCGCACACTCTGTTTCTCTCTGA
Source organism: Cetorhinus maximus (assembly GCF_964194155.1). Taxonomy (NCBI): domain Eukaryota; kingdom Metazoa; phylum Chordata; class Chondrichthyes; order Lamniformes; family Cetorhinidae; genus Cetorhinus; species Cetorhinus maximus. Next base: position 112,713,895 of record NC_135892.1, read on the forward strand.
CTCAGCCGTCAACACTACACCACTGCTTCACACGTCCATAGCAAAGAGTTACAGACCTTCAGTTGTCTCTTTGGACCTTCTTGCCTTTTGAAAGCTGTTCTTGCTTTAAATCCACTTTCTGCAGCTTTTGTCTCTTAAAATCTGAAGCATGGAGCCTTTCTCTCTGCCCCTCACTCTTAACTTCACTTAATAGGGCCTTTTCCAGGTTCCTGGCCTTCCTTTGACTAGAAGGTCTGCTTGGACTTTCCCCTCTTCCACTCCCCTGGATTTTTGGGTTTTTTCTTTAGCTCGGGACTAGTTATCCGTCTATTTGCTCCGGTCTCTCCTGGTAGCAACTTTCAGAACCAACTGCACTCAAACAGCTTCCAAAACAACTGCTGTTTATCTTCTTCTGTGTGTGTCTGTGGGAGGGATCTGCCTCTCTGGCCCCCCTGTTGCTAGGCAACATTCCAATCCTCCTGCCCTTGTATGTTTACCTTTATTTTATTAGAGTCGTAAAGCTCCTCATTAGAAATGCAAGCAACCTTTTACAGTGAAACTAAAACTTCATTTGGCCTTTCTTAACACACAGATACAGAAATACAAATCAAACTTAAACTTTAAAGCTAAAGGTCATTCCTAACATCCACAAATACAAATATAACTTACTTAAACTATCTCTATTTCCTAACAACATTGTTTGAAGAAGAACAAGAGAATTGTCTCTGGTGTCCTGGCCAGTCTTCAATCAATATTACCAAGAGCAGGTTATCTGCTCTTTTATCTGATTGCTGCTCATGAGGATCTTGCTGTGCCCAAATTGTTTGCTGTATTTCCTGCATTACAGGAGTCAGTTTGTACACAGGAAGCTCACACAAACAGGAATGAGATAATGACCACACCAAGTGCTTTCTCGGTCATGTTGGTTGAGGGATAAATATTGGCCCACGACTAACTTCAAACTAATCGTGTACTGCGCCCTCATAACCCTCCCCATCACTTCCTGCCAAATAAATAGGAACATAGCAATATAAAAACATATAGGAAGATCAAATTTACAGGAACTTAGAAATGTATAAACCTACATGATCGCCAAAATACACAGGTATGTAGGAATTTATTAGCATATTGGAATGCAAAATATAGCAATGTATAAACACCTTGCACCAGCAAATATATCAGAATATAGGAATGCATTAACATATAGGAATACAAAATGTATAGCACGCTGTAATTCTGGATCAGTATAAATGAATACTACACCTACAGGAGTTTTTTTAAGCTCAAGGTTGCAAGCTGTGTTGTTAATCTGACCTATTGTCTGGATGACTCACTACGAAGCAAATTATTCCCCTTATCTAGCTCCTTCTGGGGAATGTGTGAAGCAAGAGTTAATATCTGCCTTTCACATCAGGAACTGAGCTTGAATCCAGCTCTGGCTGATGAGATGAAAGACTCTCTTTTTCTCTGCCTGTCTCCTTTTCTGCTCATTTAAGCATCATAAGTGAACTGTGGCAGCTTCAACCCACACATCATTAGGATCGAGTGCACAGTCCTAAACTGCCATGAATCCCATGTTAATTGGTGCTAATTTCAATCATCGGGGCAGAACTCGTGAGAAATGTCAACACCAGAACAGAGCCTAGCCCAAGATACATATGGTACAATAATTAATGGCCTCCAATGTATTATAGCTCAGTGGAGAACGAGCTATGTGTTCGAACGCTGTGGGCTCAAATCCCACTCCAGAAACTTGAGCGCAGGGTCCAGGTTGAAATTTCAATGCAGTACTAAGAGAGTTCGGCACTTTTGGACCTGCTGTCTTTCAGCTGAAATGTTGAATCCAGTTCCTATCTATCCTCTCAGATGGATGCAGGACAGCCCAGGACACTATTGTGAATAAGAGCAGGGGAGTCCTTATATTTATCCTTCAACCAACATCACTAAAATATATTGTCTGGTCATTATCTCATTACAGTGGGAGCTTGCTGTGCACAAATTGGCTGCCGTGTTTGCTGCATTACAACAGTGACTGAACTTCAAGTTACCTCATTGGCTGTGAAGTGCTTTGGTCATAAAAATCCCGGCCGATTACCGCCCCATCAGTCTACTCCCCATCATCAGTAAAGTAATGGACAGGGTCATCAACAGTGTTATCAAGCGGCACTTGCTTAGCAATAACCTGCTCACTAACGCTCAGTTTGGGTTCTGCCAGGGCCACTCAGCTCCTGACCTCATTACAACCTTGGTTCAGGGGGAAAACTCTCAGTTGGTTGGAGACATACCTAGCACAAAGGAAGATGGGGTTGTGGTTGCTGAAGGTCAATCATCTCTGCTCCAGGACATCACTGCAGGAGTTCCTCAGGGTAGTATCCTCAGCCCAGCCATCTTCAACTGCTTCATCAATGACCTTCCTTCCATCATAAGGTCAGAAGTGGGAATGTTTGCTGATGATTGCACAATGTTCAGCACCATTCGCAACTCCTCAGATACTGAAGCAGTCCATGTCCAAATGCAGCAAGATCTGGACAACATCCAGACTTGGGCTGACAAGTGGCAAGTAACATTCACACCACACAAGTGCCAGGCATTGACCATCTCCAACAAGAGAGAATCTAACCATCACCTCATGACATTTAATAAATGAATTAAATATATATCCTCATGGTTAATTTCTAAAATTTTAAAGCTGGACACTGATCTTTTTAAAATGGCTGAAGCTATGTCTGTCTGTGACCCTGAACAAAATAAACTATTTGGTAGTATCAAAGAAATTTGCATCTCGTTATCTCTGAAGAGACCCTAACGACCCCCTGTGGGCAGGAAAGAACAAATTCACAGGGAACTGTACAAAGGCCATCTACATTTCATAAACCCAGATTGGCCAACCAGAGCTGATTTTTCTGCTGGAACAAAGGACCCCACAACCTCCCTTTAAGACTTAATGGTTGGAATATTTACTATCTCAGAAATCCAGGTAAATGGATATACATCCTTTGTCAAAGCCAAAGTGGAAACGTGAGAGTCATGTGATATGACCCGCCTAGCAGTAGAACCAGTAATATTGCCTTGTGAAGCTGCAAAGCTCAGTCTGCCACATTTCTACCTGCTAAGCAGCAGTGCAGAAAAGGGGCTCAGTGTAGGTTTGAATGTTTGGTCTCAGCTATACTGTTTCGACTAGAACTTCTGTACCATCGCCTATAAGACTGATTCATCTCTGCGTGCCTTTCTCATCATGGAAGCCAACTCTCGTGGAAAAATGAATTATCCAGCACCAGTTCAGCCTGCCAAACTCTGTGAAGGGATGCACCACTGGACTTTGATTCTGAACTCTGGACTCATGTGAAACAATAATTCTTTTCTCTGTGGTCTTTACCCTGTAAATCTTTCTTTCTCTATTCCTCTTTTATTTTATGAATACACAGGGGGGCTATGTTGTGACCCTCCTCCTGCATTTGAGTGTGTGCAAATAAGCCAATCCCGTTGAATTCATTCTGCTCTGGGGTTATTAGTAGGAATTGAATCGTATCAAAACTGATGGGTTGGGAAGTACACCACTGCTTATAAAGGCGGAAATCAAAATCAAAAGGCCTTTCTGTTCATGAATGGGTGGTGAAAGGAGAAACCAGGGCTGTTTAAATTAACACCCGCCCCCTCCTGCCTGTAAAAAAGTCATGAAAGGTGCTATAGAAATGCAAGTTCTTCTTTTCTAGACCATGATTCCATGTATTTTCATTTTATTTCCTTCCTGTAACTGGGAGGATCAATGGATGAAGGACCGATGGTAATACCAGATTGTGATTTCTGGTATTTTACCCACTCTCTGGGTAAAATATTCCTCACTGGATACTTTAGTCAATGATCTTAAATATGTGTCTTCTGGTTACTGACCCTCTTGCCAGTGGGAACAGTTTCTCTCTATTTACTCTATTGAAATCTTCAACATTTTAGAAATTCGGAATAAGATTTAATCGAAGACTTCAATACGACTGATATAGAGAAAGCATCTCTTCTGGAGGGGGAAATCCAGGACAAAGGGACACAAACTGAAAATAGGAGCCAAACTGTTCAGGAGTGACATCAGGAAAAGCTTTTCCCCACAAAGGATAGTGCAAATTTGGAACTCTTTCCACCCAAAGGCTGTGAATTCTGGGGTTCAATTCAAATTTGAAGACTGAGATCAAGGGGTTACGTTCCTATGTACACCATCCTATCAAACACTCCTGGGTTAGATACAGCATGGGTTAGGAACCAGGTTATAGCTCATTTTAAGTTGCTCCAACAACATCAACAACAACTTGAACGTGCCAAGCCTTCGTTGATTCATGTAGACTCTATGTGGTTGATTCCTTGATGCACTAGTTTCTCTAAACACTACTTTAATGGGCTATTTGACACAAATGTTTTAGCAATGAACAGAGGACTTTCACCGCTTTAAACAGGCTGTGAATAACTCAACAAATGTTGATTGCTTAAGGAGTGTGAACAAATGTGAGACAGTGCAGTTGTCTTTATCGGCTCATTAATTGAGATTACTACATGTTAACAATCTAATTAGTGTAATCAATGCTGGGAGTTATGTTGCATTAGTTTCATAATGTATAATGAAGCTTTATACTTTACACTGGGTGGCTCTAATGCTTCAGCTTGGCTCATACAGCTCTCCGTCAAAAACTAATCCCGCTTCCCCATACTCTTCCCCCTTTAGCCCGGTACCAATCCAGAACTAATCTCTCCCGTCGTCTCCTCATAACCCTATCAATCCCAAACTAATCCCTCTGCCCCAGCCTCTGCCCACAGCCCTGTAGAAATCCCAAACTAATCCCACCGTCCTGCTCCCCCGCCATAGCCCTGTATCAATCCCAAATTAATCCCACTGTTCTTTCAACCCCCGTAGCCGTGAATCGAAATCAAACTAATCCCAAAATAAAAGCAAAATACTGCAGATGCTGGAGATCTGAAATAAAAACAGGAAGTACTGGAAAAACTCAATGCCTTTTCCAGCCATTTCTGTTTTTATTTCAGGTTTCCAGCATCTGTAGTATTTTGATTTTATTTTAGTGTTTAATTTGCTGTCATTTCTTTTCCACGAATGCCCACCTTGAAGATGTTCTGCTTTTCTTTTCGATGGCATTTCCATTTGTCTCTTGTCCTCTCTTCAGTTCTGAAGAAGCATCATATTGAAATGTTAAATCTGTTTTTCTGTCTCCACTGATGCTGCCAGACTGGTGAGTTTTTCCAGCACTTTCTGTTTTTATCCCAAACTAATCCCACTGCCCTGAACTCTCCCATAGCCCTGTATCAATTCCAGACTAATTCCACTGTTTTCTCTCTCCTTTTATCCCTGGTTCAATCCCAGACTAATCCCACTGTACTCTCTCTCCTTTTAGCCCAGTATCAATACCAAATTAATCCCTGTTCTCTCTCCCCATAGCCCTGTATCAATCCAGAACTAATCCCACTGCCCCACTCTCTCCCCACAGCCCTGTATCAATCCAGAACTAATCCCGCTGCCCCACTCTCTCCCCACAGCCCTGTATCAATCCAGAACTAATCCCACTGTCCCGCCCTCTCCCCATAATCTTGTAGCAATCCCAAATTAATCCTACTGTTCTCTCCCTCTCTTTAGCCCTGTTTCAATCCCAAACTAATCCCACCCCTCCACGCTCTCCCCATAGTTCTGTAACAGTCTCACATCAATCCAAGTACCTGAATTTCACTTCACAGCCTATAGCAATCCCAATGTAATATCACTGCCTCATTCAGGCTAATCCCACTGCTCCACACCCTCCTCATTGGCCTTCTATTATGCTCTACTTCCAATATTGGAACTAATTTTCCCAAAAGAGATGACAGTCTCTGTTTCAACCTCTTCCTGTGATAAAGCATTCCATGCTGCAACAACCTGGTGTTGAAGAAATCTCTCCAAAGCACTCTCCTTAATCTTTGCTGCTTATTATAAACTGATGACTCCTGATCACTAACCCCAAAGCCAGAGTTAATATTAATTAAACCAATCAGAAATTGTGGCATTGGCAGGTAGATTCTATGAATTTGTGAGCCTAACCTGGAGACTCTACTATGAGGAAACATGTACAGGAAAACCATAAGGAGCACAGTCACTTTTTTTTAATTCATTCACAGGATGTGGGCTTCTCTGGCTGGGCCACCATTTTTGCTCATCCCTAGTTGCCCTTGAGAAGGTGGTGGTGAGCTGCCTTCTTGAACCGCTGCAGTCCATGTGGTGTAGGTACACCCACAGTGCTGTTAGGAAGGGAGTTCCAGGATTTTGACCAGTGACAGTGAAGGAACAGTGATATATTTCCAAGTCAGGATGGTGAGTGACTTGGAGGGGAACTTCCAGGTGGTGGTGTTCCCATCTATCTGCTATCCTTGTCCTTCTAGATGGTAGAGGTTCGGAAGGTGCTGTCTAAGGAGCCTTGGTGAATTCCTACAGTGCATCTTGTAGATGGTACACACTACAACTACTGTACGTCGGTGGTGAAGGGAGTGAATGTTTGTGGATGTGGTACCAATCAAGCGGGCTGCTTTGTCCTGGACGATGTCAAGCTTCTTGAGTGTTGTGGGAGCTGCACTCATCCAGGCAAGTGGGGAGTATTCCATCACACTGCTGACTTGTGCATTGTAGATAGTGGACAGGCTTTGGGGAGTCAGGAGGTGTATTATTCATCGCACTATTTCTAGTCTCTGACCTGCTCTTATAGCCACAGTACTTGTATAGCTAGCCTAGTTCAGTTTAGGGTCAATGGTAACCCCCGGGGTGTTGATATTGGGGGATTCAGTGATGGTAATGCCATTGAACATCAAGGGGTGATGGTTGGATTCTCTCTTGTTGGAGATGGTCATTGCCTGACACTTGTGTGGTGCGAAAGTTACTTGCCACTTGTCAGCCCAAGCCTGGATATTGTCCAGGTCTTGTTGCATTTGGACATAGGCTGTTTCAGTATTTGAGGAGTTGTGAATGGTGCTGAACATTGTGCAATCATCAGGGAACATCCCCAATTCTGACCTTATGATGAAAGCAAGGCCACATCTCCAAATGTGTATTCCTAGCCATATTTTCTTTGCTACAATCACACTTAAAGAGCTTCCTTAATGGTTTAATGTATGAGATGCTATTACCAATGTTGCCAATGTCACTTGGCGGATATAAATAACATCCCAGAAATAATTGTGAATCAGGAGGTTTGGGAAGGAGGAACTTAAAACAATTACAACCTCCAGGGATTTAATATATTTAGATTTCCAAAAGGAGTTCGATAAGGTACCGAACATAAGGCTACTTAATAAGATAAGAGCCCATGGCGCTGAGGGTAGTATAATAGCATGGATAGAGGATTCACTAACTAATAGATGACAGAGAGTTGGGATAAGGGCGGCATTTTTGGGATGCCAACTTGTAACTAGTGGAGTGCCACAGGGATCAGTGCTGGGGCTCAATTATTTACAATATATATTAACGACTTGGATGAGGGAAGTGAATGTACTATCGCCAAGTTTGTGGATGACACAAAAATAGGTAAGAAGGCAAGTGGTGAGGATGAGTCTACAGAGGGATATAGACAGATTAAGTGAGTGGGAAAAAACTTGGCAGATGGAATATAATGTGGGAAAACGTGAGGTTATGCACTTTGGCAGGAAGAATAGAGGAGCGGAATATTATTTAAATGGGGAAAGACAGCAGAAGGCTGACAGCAGGGAGACTGGGAGTCCTTGTGTATGAATCCCAAAAAGCTAACATACAAGTTCAGCAGGTATTTGGTAAGGCAAATGGAATGTTGACCTTTACTTCAAAGGGAATGGAGTATAAAAATAGGGAAGTCTTGCTAAACATACAAGGCACTAGTTAGATCACACCTAGAATACTGTGAACAATTTTGGTCCCCTTATCTAAGGACAGATATACTGGCATTGGAGGCAGTCCAGAGAAGGTTCACTAGATTGATCCCAGGTATAGAGGGGTTTTCTTATGAGGGAAGGTTGGGTAGGTTGGGTCTGTGCTCATTGGAGTTTAGAAGGATGAGAGGTGAACTTATTGAACATATAAGATTCTTAGTGGGCTTGACAGGGTAGATGCTGAGAGGTTGTTTCCCCTTGTGGGAGAGTCCAGGACCAGAGGGCATAATCTGAGAGTTAGGGGGTGCCCATTTAAAACAGAGATGAGGAGGAATTTCTTCTCTCAGAGGGTAATCAATCTGTGGAATTCTTTACCGCAGAGGGCTATAGAGGCTGGGTCATTAAATATATTCAAGGCCCGAGATAGACAGATTTTTAATCAGTAAGGGAATCAAGGGTTATGGGGAAAATGTAGGAAAATGGAGTTGAGGATTATCAGATCAGCCATGATCTCATTGAATGGCGGAGCAGACTCGATGAGCTGAATGGCCTACTTCTGCTCTTACGTATTATGGTCATATGGTCTTATGGAAAGGGTACTAACAAAATTATTAGAACAAAAGCTGACAAGTCCCCAGGTCCTGATGGACTTCATCCTAGAGTCTTAAAAGAAATGGTTGCTGAGATAGTAGATTCACTGGTTTTAATTTTCCAAAATTCCCTATTTTCTGGAAAGGTCCCATCAGATTGCAAAAAAAAATGAATGTGGCTGCTCTATCCAAGCAAGGAGGGGGTCAGAAAGCAGGAAACTACAGGCCAGTTGGTTTAACAACTGTCATAGGGAAACTGCTGGATTCTGTGTGAACACACTGGAGAGAGTCCAGAAGAAGTTTGCAAAAATGATCCCAGGGATGAGAAACTTAAGCTATGAGAATAGACTGGAGAGGAGAAGGCTGAGAGGAGACTTGATAGAAGGTTTCAAAATCATGAGGGGGCTGGACAAAATAGATAGGGAGAAGCTGTTCCCACTCGTATAAAGATCGAGAACGAGAGGGCACAGATTTAAAGTGATTTGCAAAAGAAGCAAATGTGACATGAGAAAAAAAATTTTTCATGAGTGGTTCGGGTCTGGAATGCACTGCCTGGACGTGTGATGGAGGCAGGTTCAGTCGAGGCATTCAAGAGGACGTTAGATGATTATTTGCATAGAAACAAGGTGCAGGGGTATGAGGAAAAGGCAGGGCAATGGCACTAGGTCATAATGCTCATTTGGAGAGCCAGTGCAGACATGATGGGCTGAATGGCCTTCCTCTGTGCCGTTAAGATTCTGTGATTCTGTGATTCTGTTATTAATGAGGTTACAGCAGGGCACTTGGAGAACCTCAATCCAATCAGGCAGAATCAACATGGTTCTGTGAAAGGGAAGTTGTATTAGACTAATTTATTGGAGTTCTTTGAGGAAGTAACAAGCAACGTGGATAGAGGGGAACCTGTGGATGTGCTCTACTTAAATTTCCAGAAAACAGTTGACAAGGTGCCACATCAAAGGTGAATCTACGTCCCCTGGTACATGAATCACTAAAAGTTAGTATGCAGGTGCAGCAAGTGATTAGGAAGGCATATGCAAAATAAGAGCTCATGGTGTAGGGGGTAACATATTAGCATGGATAGAGGATTGGTTAGCTAACAAGAGAAAGTGAGTAGGCATAAATGGGCCATTTTCAAATTGGCAAGATGTGACGAGTGGAGTGACACAGGGATCAGTGCTGGAGCCTCAACAATCTACGATTTATATCAATGGCTTGGAAGAAGGGACCGAACATATTGTTGCTATATTTGCTGATGACACAAAGATAGGTCGGAAAGTAAGCTGTGAAGAGGACATCAGGAGTCTGCGAAGGGACATAGATAGATTAAGTGAGTGGGAAAAAAATTGGCAGATGGAGTATAATGTGAGAGGGTGTGAACTTGTCCACTTTGGCAGGAAAATTAGAAAAACAACATATTATTTAAATGGTGAGACATTGCAGAACTCTGAATTACCGAGGGAATCTACATCCCCTGGTACATGAATCACTAAAAGTTAGTATGCAGGTGCAGCAAGTGATTAGGAAGGCATATGGAATGTTGTTTATTGCCCAGGGGAATTGAACATTAAAGTAGGGATGGATTGCTATAGTTGTACAGTGTGATGGTGAGACCACATCTGGAATGCTGTGCACTGTTTTGGTCTCCACATTTAAGAAAGGATGCAAATGCATTAGAAGCAGTTCAGAGGAGGTTCACTTGACTGTTATCTGAGATGAGGGGGTTATCTTACGAGGAAAGGTGGGACATGTTGAGCCTGTATCCATTGGAGTTTAGATCTTATTGAAAGCTACAAGACCCTGATGGGGCTTGACAGGGTGGATGCTGAAAGGATGTTTCCCCTTGTGGGAGAGACTAGAACTAGGGGACACAGTTAAAAAAATAGGGAGCCTCCCATTTAAGATGGAGATGAAAAGGAATTTTTATCTCTCGGAGTGTCGTCAGTCTTCAGAGCTCTCTTCCCAGAAAGCGGTGGAGCCAGAGTCATTGAATATTTTTAAGGCTGAGGTAGATGGATTCTTGACTAACATGGGAGTCAAAGGTTATCAGTTGTTGGTGGAATGTGGTGCTGAGGCCACAATCAGATCAGCCATGATCTTATTGAATGGCAGAGCAGCCTCGAGGGGCTGAAATGGCCTACTCCTGCTCCTAATTCATATGTTCATATGTTATTAGTAGAGTTGATACTCTGCTATACTCCCTGAATCCTCACTGTGCTGCGGGCAAGGCTGGGATTTTACATGGAGGTGGTGGCCCCTTCCACAGGTCCATGCCTAGGTCACCTCCACCATCCCTGGAAGCCAGGGCTCTCGTTTATAATGAGCAGGTAATTAATTGCCTGCAGTCATGGCCTCTTCCCCTCTTAGGCAGGATGTTCCATCTGTGAGTGCTGCCAGCCAATCAGAGGTCAGCAGCTCTTCAGCCCCACAGCGCCACCTGGAGATGTCGCCACTGCTGGGACTGCAGCTAGACCTCGGGCCCGCCACGATGGAGGAGACCTGGAGTGCAGGTAAGCGAGATTAGGGCTCACTGGGGCCAAACAGGCAGGCTGGGTTCGTCTTTCAGCTGGGGAAACCCTTTCCACTTGTGGGGAGAGCCCCCTGTTGGCCACAGGGTCAGGATCAGGAGGGAATCTCTCCAGCCCTCAGGGAGGTCACCAGCCTATACTGGGCGGCCTCCCCAGGTGGCAAAGTGCACATCTGCAGGTGGCAGGGAGTGCTTATCAATTGGTCAGTTAAGGGCCTCAATTGTCCTAAGGGCTGGTGGGTTGCCTGCCACCTACCCAGCCACTGGTCAGGCAATGGGCACAGCACACCCTTCATCCCACTGATTTTACACCCACAGCCACCTCCCTGCCTGCTCCTGGTGGTTGGTGGGTCGGGTGGTGGGGGGTGGCGGATAAAATTCCACTGAAGGTTCAGATCTCCATCTCCTATTGTAGGAAAGAAAGAATTTGCATTTCTACAGCACCTTTCACAGCTTCGGGAAGTTCAAAACCGCATCACAGCCAACTAAACACTTTTGAAGTGAAGACAATGTTGGACTGAGAAGAAAATAGCAATGAATTCATGTTCAGCGCTCTCCCACCAACAGCAATGTGAAAATGGTCAGGTAATCTGTTTTTGCTGATGGAGGGATAAATATTGGCCCCGGGACACCAGAGAGAACTCCCCTTCTCTTCTTCAGAACACCCTGGGAGCCTTTTACTTCCACCTAAGGGTGCAGGCGGAGCCTTGGTTTAACATCACATCTGAAAGATAGCCCCACTGGCAGCGCAGCACCCTCTGTATTTCACTAAAGCGTAAGTACTCGCTTAGGAATCTGAAGTGTGTCTTGACCCCATGACCTCCTGACTCAGATGTGAGAACCTATAGAAATCATGGCCTGAATTTTACCCTTGAAGGGCACGCGCCTGGGAATGGCCGGGAAATGGACCCCTGACCGCGATTTCAGGCTGGCTGGCCAGTGAACCACCAGCCAGCGTGAAACGCGCCCTGAGAAAAGCTCAGCGCTGCCGGGGTTTGGGGCAGGAAGAGGGCAGAAGATGATGTCACTGCGGAATGTGGGTGAACACCGTGAGAGAGGACCCTAAAGGCAGACCGCTGCCTCAGGAAGCTGCAAACCTTCCAATGATCAAGCACCTGAAAGCATACCTCAGAAAAATGCTGTCCCCCAGATATTTATTTTCATTCTATTTCCTAGCGGAGATTTCAACCCACCCTTGGATGAGGTTTGATGAAAAATGTAAAGGTCGCCTGGCCGATTCGCCCATCCGGCCAACCGTAAGGTTGAACAGGCCACAAAAAATCGAGGACCATTGCGCCGTTAATGGGCTTAATGGTCGGCAGGCGAGCTTCTGATTTCTATGTGTGCCCACCCAGTGAAATATCGTGTGAGCGCGCGATGACGTTGGGACGCTCACCAGGTGTCTTCTCACGTGATTTCACACCCGATGGGGTCAGGCACCCACCCGCGAGGCATAAAATTCTGCCCCATGTGAAGGGTTAAAATAATCCATTGTTAGGTTAAGAAATTCAGGAGAGAGGACAGCCAATAAATCAAGTAGTTTCACTGAGAAAAGCAGCAGGTTGTTTGCTGAGGATCAATGGTCATTAGATATTGGATCGAGATTAACCGTGTTACAATTGATTCTTACAGTTGTCAGAGATGGAGAGAGGGCTTGTTGAAATACCTGGAGAGAAAGCAAGGGAGTAAAAGGAGATGGGTTTGCGTGGTTGTAAAAAACCGCAACACAGGCACAATGGGCCAAATGGCCTCTTCCGTTGCTGCAAGTGGACAGATATTCCAGCAGCCCGTACTCATAATCCAGAGATTGTGAGTTCAAATCCCACCACGGCATTCAGAGAATGGCCACCATCTTCTCAGGGGCAATTAGGGATGGGTAACAGATGCCAGTGTTGCCCAATCCTCAGAGTTAATTTTTAAAATAAGTCACATTTTTATGACATAAAAAAAAAAGACTGCCTTGTATTTGGCAATCGCCTGTGAATTGTCATAATGAAACTCTCACCAGCTCCACGCATATACATGGGGGTGCAATAATGACTCTGCGATTATCAGGACAAATTTTTAAAAGCTTTCCCGGAATAATTTGATTTCTGACTTGCATCCCTTAGGCTAATCTCATTGTTAACTTTAGTGATTCCACAATTGTAATTAAGAAGGTCATTTCATTGAAGCACCATCTGAAAACGAGGAAAAAATTCAAATAGCAGAGCATCAATCTCCAGTGTGCCACTAGTCAATAAAACACAGCAAGCTTCATTAATCAGCATTCCCCTCTGGTAAACAAAGAATGTTAGCAGTAAGTCAGTGCCTTCAGTCTGATCAGAGAATGGGAACTGTGTCTTAACATACAAACTCTTAGCTCAATTTATCACTCAGTAGTTTCAAAGATGTATTTTGTCCAATGTTTCTTGTGGGGATTGTAAATTCTGTAAAGGGCCATTGCTGCACCACCACCTTGTAGAACTGGGCCACAGGGTTGCCATGGTGAAGAGAGCTTCGTGTTTCTACTCCTGCTCGTGTTTTAGCCTCTTGATTTATCCATAGCCCGCCACCAAGGAGCTTCAGAGAGTTTATGTTCCCTCATTCTCAGGACGAGGGCATCACAGGCAATTGGCTGGAATTTATGACCCATCGCTAAATGTGTTGTTGGAACTGGGGGCCTCCTGCTTGGGCTGAATAAGTGGTTTGCTGGGCCACTTCGGAGGGGAATTCAGTGTCAATTACATCAGTGTGGGACTGGAGTCACATATAGACCAGACTGGGTAAAGACAGCAGCATCCCTATCCTATAGGGTTTTTAGCCACATGGTCCTGCTCACCCAACAGTCCCGCGTTCACTCATCTAAATTGGTTCTGATGAAAGCTCATGACCTGAAATGTTAACTCAGCTTCTGTCTCCACAGATGCTGCTGAATATTTCCAGCATTTACTGTTTATATTTCAGACCTACATTAGTTTCTTGTCTAGCTGTGCCTCAATTTTAAAATTCACATCCTTATTTTCAAACCTCTTCTGGGCATTGCCCTATCCCTATCCCTGCTATCTCCTCCACCCTTGGAAGCCTCTGAGATATCAGCACTCCTCTACTCCTGGCCTCTTGCACATCCCTGATTTTAATCACTCTATCACTGGCAGATGCGCCTTCGGCTGCCTGGGCCCTAAGCTCTGATATTCCTTCCGAATCCTCGCTCCCTCTCTACATCTCTCTCCTCCTTTAAAATGCTCCTTAAAACTCACCTCTTTGACCAGGCTTTTGGCCACTTACCCTAATATCCGCTTACATAGCTTGGTGTCAAAGTCTGTTGGCTGTCTCTCCTGTGAGATGCTATGTAAATGCAAGTTGCTGTTGTTGTTGAAACACTGCTACCGTTGTGTACATCGGAAAATTGTGTGGTTTGTGTGTGAAACAGAGGTGAGCTTGTTAAAGTAGTTGACAGGATTAGAGAGGAGTTATGGAGAAATCTTCTTCTCTCAGAAGGTGGAGTGGGTCTGGAGCTCACTGTGTGAAAGGGTAGTAGAGGCTGAAACCCTCATCATATTTAAAAAACATTTGGATGTAACCTACAGAGCTATGGGTCAAAGGCTGGAAAATGGGAATAGTATGGCTAGCTCTTTTTCAGCTAACAATGGGCCAAATGGCCTCCTTCTGTGCTGTAAATTTCAATGATTCTATGATGTCCTGGTTATCTCCTGATGTTAATTACTAAACATTTGCCTGGATGAGTGCAACTCCAACAACACTGAAGAAGCTCGACACCATCCGGACAGAGCAGCCTGTTTGATGGGCACCCTACCACCTTAAACATTCACTCCTTCCACCAACAATGCACAGTGACAGCTGTATGTACTACAGTGTGTTACACTCCTTCAACAGCACTTTCCAAACCCATGACTTCTCCCACCTAGAAAGACAAGGGCAGCATGGGAAAGCCACCAACTGCAAGCATCCCTCCAAGCCGCTGTCATGAAGAGATATTAATGTATATAATGTTATTGGAAATTATTTTTAAATTGGTCTTGTAGTAGGGTCTGTGTCTATGTGTGCGGCTTAATTGGATTAAAGCCAGCTAGACTGGGTGCTTTGGTGTATAGCGGTTTGGGATGTTAATTAGATAAATGTAAGGATAGAAGGTAAAGAGTACATTTGCATTTGTTGAACAAACCATTCAAAAGAATGGGTAAAATCTTGCACCTAACTGGGCGACACCAAGCCATGTGTTTATATTACTGATAAAATTAGTGGAACGAAAGGATTATTGTTAGGAGAGGTAAAATTAAAAACCTAGTAGTACAATGAAAAATTTACATTTGAAGGGAAAGCTAGGTATAAACCGAGAGGAGTTTGTGTGTGAGGCAGAGGCATGTTAAATCTAACCAGCCTGTAATGCAAAGGAACCACATTTCAAGGGACCTCATTTTAAATCCATAAGGCCACTTGTGCTTTGCCTGGTGTCTATTTAAAGTCTATCATTTACTGTTGCCTTGGTGAGGATTTACCTGGGAGTGATTCATTTGGGGATTTGTTTAAAAGTTAATATGGTAGTAATTTGTAGACACGTGTTTGATTTCTTGTTAAATTAATAAGTGTTTAATTAAGTTTTATATAAAAATCTCTTGAGGTTTGCTGATTTTATTCCTGAATTCAGAGCTGCATCTCAAACATACCAATTGAAAATATAGGTTATGAGAGTTGTTTAAGTTTCCCTCTGGGATTTAAACAACTCAGCCTTTACCAACTGCTGTGTCATAACACCACCTACCATTTTGACTGGGAACTATATCGCCATTCCTTCACTGTCACTGGGTCAAAATCCTCCCTTCCTAACAGCGCTGTGATAGTACCTACACCACAAGGACTGCAGCGGGTCAAGGGCAGTTAGGGATGGGCAATAAATGCTGGCCTAGCCAGCGATGCCCACATCCTGTGAAAAAATAGAAAGAACAGCGTTCGCAAGAGCCTGGTAAAATGCTTTATGCCCGGAATGGGGTGCAAAGGAGAAAGTAGAAAATAACTTGGGAAAGAAAGTTAGAGGGATGACTTTATGTAAAATATAATCATTGCTTCATTTGACATCAAAGTCATTTGTTACTTGGAATGAATAGTGATTTCCTTTGATTAAATAACCATAATTAAAACACAAAAGATCTTCTTCTTTGACCCTGAATAATGATCTTTTTTTAATTAGGTCATTTTGCACTTATGAAGAGTAATTGATTATTCTGTTTAAATACTTATTCTGAAGATAAGCAATTTATCATAAACATCTGACAGAACTATAATAGTGAGTCATTAATGCCGTCAATAATTAGTAGCAGAGGGGAAAATCACCAACTGGTTACAGGTAATTATGTTTGATGTTGAAAATAATTACTTGGCTAAGCAGTGGGAAAGGAATTCTGGCTCCATTTAGCCCAAAGGGGTATGGGATTAATCCCATGTCCTCAGAAAAGTATGGAGGGGTAGAGTTTTAAGATCAATGAATGGTCAGAATGGAAACCTTGAAATAGGCAAAATGGTGAACAATTTCTACCCCACCCCAATATCTAGAGAACTTCATTGATCATGGGAACTTGGACTTAAGTCATGATTTAATGCACTTCATAGAAGCATGGCGGAAATATCCTTATTGCCGTTGGTGTAAATAATAATAAAAAATCATATTTTTCAGCAACTGGATGGAGGAAACCATCCCTAATTATAACTCTTGCATTTCAGAAGGAGTGCTGCACCGCCAGAGGTGCTGCCTTTCAGATGAGATCTTACAGAGTCACAGAGTCATAGAGCCACTTACAGCACTGAAGCAAGTCATTTGGCCCATCGAGTCCATGCAACCAAGGCCCCACCTACCTGTTTGGGTGGGAATCCCATGGCACTATTTCGAAAAAGAACATGGGAGTTCTCCCTAGTGTCCTGGCCAATATTCACCCCTCAATCAATATCGCAAAAACAGATTATCTGGTTATTATCACATTGCTGTTTGCGGGAGCTTGGCATGTGCATACTGGCTGTTGTGTTTCCTACATCACAACAGTGAATACATTTCAAAAAGTACTCCACTGGTTGGAAGTACGTTGAGACATCTGGCAGTCATGAAAAGTGCCAAATAAATGCAGGTCAGTCCTTCTATTTTCTTCTGTTTTTCCTAAATGTTCATGAGAAATTAATTGCCCATATAGTGTCAGCTTGGCTCAACTGGTTGAACAGATGTCTTTCCATCTGAAGATCATGAGTTCAAACGAGAGTTCCAGACAGAAGCATATAATTTAACCTGACACTTCAGGGCAATGTTAATGGAAGGCTGCACTATCAGAGGTTTTGCCTTTTCAGTAAGATGTTAAACTAAATCCACATCTGGATGGGCATGAAAGATGCATGGCACTCCCTGGGCCATTCAGAATGACATGGGAACTTCTTATTGACACAAACATTATGGAAGCTGGAACTCTCTCCCCCAAAGCTCTGCGAATGCTTGGGATCAATTGAAATTTTCAAGGCTGAGATTGGTAGATCAGATTAGGTAGTGGTATCAAAGGGACAAAAGCAAATAAACTGAGTTGAAGCACATATCAGCATAAACTGATTGATTGACCAAACAGACTCGAGGGGCTGAATGGCTTCCTCCTCTTTCTAATGATCCTATAAATGGGAACAACATTATAATTTAAATGTAGAATAACATTTACAAGTGGAAATTACACGAAGATAGGAAAGGCAATCCAAATGGGGACTATAATCCCAGACTCCACTCTCTCCCATTGGCTAAGCTACCACAGAAAGAATTCTTTATATGTTCCCTTTCATACTTACCTTTGTCTTTAACTAAGGACTGTGTTACTCTGAGCACTAAGTTGTCAATCTCACCATTGCAGGGAAATCTGCGCCATAATATCATTCCCTAATCACATTGCTGCTTCTGATCAGTAACCAGAGGATACCGATTCACGGTGAATGGCAAAAGAGTCAGAGGTGACATGAGGTAACATTTTTTTACAAGGTGAACTGCTGCGATCTGGAATGTGTTATCTGAAAGGATAGTGAAACCAGAGCCAATAGTGACATTCAAAAGAGACTTTGAAAAATACTTGAAAGGGAAAAATATTTACAGGGCTGTGGGAAAAGGACAGGGTATTGGGGTTAATTAGAGGGGGAATGAGGAGCACTCACTGTGGACTCTTTCACTGAAAGAGTCCACAGAATCACAGAATTGTTACAGTGCTGAAGGAGGCCATTTGGCCCATCATGTCTGTACCAGCTCTCTGAATAAGCCTTTTACTTAGTGCCATTTTCCCGCCTTCTCCCTATAAGCCTGCACGTTCTTTTTACAAATAATTGTCTAATTCCCTTTTGAATGCTTCGATTGAACCTGCCTTCAACACACTCTCAGACAGTGCATTCCAGATTTTAACCACACGCTGTGAAAAAGTATTCCCTCATATGACTTTTGCTTCTTTAGCTAATTACTTTAAAACCTGTACCCTCTAGTTCTCGATCCTTCCGCTAGTGGGAAAAGTTTCTCCCTATCTACTCTGTCCAGATCCCTCACGATTTGGAATACCTCTCAGATCTCCTTTCAGCCTTCTCTTCTCCAAGGAAAACAATCCCAACTTCTTTAATCTATCTTCATAACTGAAGTTCCTCAGGTCTGGTACGATTCTCATGAATCTTTTCTGCACTCTCTCTAATACCTTCACATCCTTTCTAAAGTGCGGTGCCCAGGACTGGACACAATGCACAAGCTGAGACCCAACTAGTGTCTTATACAAGTTCAACATAACCTCCTTGCTCTTATACTTTATGCCTCTATTAATAAAGATATTAATAAAGTTGTTGGGGTCTAGAATGTTTGACATGAAAAGATGGTGGAAGTTGATTCTATAAGTAAAAGGGGGTTGGAAGGATACTTGAGGAAGAACTTGGACGGTTATAAAAACAAACGGAGGTATGGGAGTAAGCACAATTTTTTTTACTTCTTTCATGGGATGTGGATGTTGCTGGCAAGGCCAGCATTTGTTGACCATCCCTAATTGCCCTTGAACTAAATGGTTTGCTAGGCCATTTCAGAGGGCAGTTAAGAGTCAACAGCATTGCTGTGGGCCTGGAGTCACATGTAGGCCAGACCAGGTAAGGATGGTAGATTTCCTTCCCTAAAGGGCATTAATGAACCAGATGGGACTTATAACAATCAATGACAGTTATCATGGTTACCATTGTATCCCAGATTTATTAATTGAATTTAAAACTGCCCTGTTGGGATTTGAGCCCATGTCCCCAGAGCATTACCCTGGGGCTTGGGATTATTAGTCCAGTGGCAATGCCACTACACCACCATCACCCCATTGCGCCCTAATCCTGCTCTATCAAAGAGCAGCACCAGCACAATGGACCAAGTGGCCTCTTGTGTTGTAACATTCTATCATCCTATGAACCTGCTTATCAGGTTCGATGAAAAGGGATGGGAGGAGGTTCAGTTGGGGCTTAAAATCCAGCACTGGCCTGTTGGGCTGAAAGGCCTGCTTCTGTAATGTAATTCTGTGTAATTCCTATTCATACTGTCATTCCCGTTCATAACATCACCGAGAATGGATTTTTACAGAAAGTGAATGTGCAAGCTGGTTTCCCTAATCAGATAATAAAATGAGGAGAAATGTCACTGTCAATATTGAGACTAGAATGTCAGGTCACGCTTCTGAGCAGGGTAGCTGAGAATGGCATAGAATTGGGGAACTCTAACACAGCAAAGGGGAGGACTAGGCATTTGCTCTGCATCCGGATAAAGTGACACAGCTCTGTGTGAAAAGACAGATTCATCAGGTCCCTATCTCTTTGAATAGTTCATCAGGAAAGATCATATTTAATGCTGCAAATGAGCCTTTGTGTTCATCCTGTGTCCTCGGAATAAGGTGCCCGGTAACTGGTGAAGCCAGGGACAGAAATGCCATTGCTTGATGTTGCTATAGTGATATGAGAAAGACCTTTAAAATTAGAACTGGGCGAATGGAGAATATCCAGAACATCTGAGCTTAAGGCAAAGGATGCAATGGACCAAGATCACCCTATCATTACACTTTAGGATCATTACAAAAAAACTTGCATTTATATGTTTTTTTTATTTATCATGAGATGTGGGCATTGCTGGCTAGGCCAGCATTTATTGTCCATCCCTAATTGCCCTTGAGAACTGAGTGGCTTGCTAGGCCATTTAAGAGTCAACTACATTGTTATGGAGTCACATGTAGGCCAGACCAGGTAAGGATGGCAGATTTCCTTCCCTAAAGGACATTAGTGAACCAGATGGGTTTTTTTTTTAACGACAACCAGCAATGGTTTCATAGTCATCATTAGACTTTTAATTCCAGATTTTTTAAAATTGAATTCACATTTCACCATCAGTTGTGGTAGGATTTGAACGCTGGTCCCCAGAGCATTACCCTAGGTCTCTGGATTATTAGCTCAGTGACAACACCACTATGGTACCACCTCCCCTGTATAGCACCTTTAATATGGGAAAACAAGAGCATTGATCAGACAAAGTCTGACACCAAGCCACAGAAAGGGACATTCTGCCAGTGACCAACAACAGCTTAGTCAAAGATGGAAGTTTTAAGCAGTGTCTTAAAGGAGGAGAGAGAGGTAGAGAGAGACGGAGAGATTTAGGGATAAAATTCCAGAGTTCTGATTCAAGGGGCAAGGCAAGAGAGGGTTTTGAACACAAAGATGAGAATCTTAAAATTGAGGTCTTTCTGATGATAGGTTAAACAATGGCCTTGTTTACCCTGTCAGGTAGATGTTAAAGATCCCGTGGCAGGTTTTGAAGATGAGCAAGAAAGTTCTGCCTGGTGCCCTGGGTCAATACTTATCCCTTAGCTAGCATCACAAACAAAGATTGTCTAGTTGCTATCATATTGCTGTTTGTGGGAGCTTGCTGTGCGCAAATTAACCGCCATGTTTCCTACATTACAGCCATGACCACATTTCAAAAGGACTTCATTGGTCCTAAAGCACTTTGGGATATCCTGGAGTGGTGAAATGTACTATATCAATGCAAATCGTTCTTTCTTGTCAATTATTTTCCTTCGTCAACACCTTCCAAACCCACGATCACTACCATCTAGAAGGACAAGGGCAGCAGATAGATGGGAACACCACCACCTGGAAGTTCCTCTCCAAGCCACACACCATCCTGGCTTGGAAATATATCGGCCGTTCCTTCACTGTCGCTGGCTCAAAATCCTGGTACTGCCTCCCTAACAGCACTGTGGGTGTACCTACACCACATGGACTGCAGCGGCTCAAGAAGGCAGCTCACCCCCACCTTCTCAAGGGCAATTAGGGATGGGCAATAAATGCTGGGCCCAGTCAGCAATGCCCGTGTCCCGTGAAAGAATGAAAACATTATCTAACAAGTCCAATCCAAAGTGAATACTATACCATACTAGCCATACTATACTAATCTCATTTACTGATTGGAACAAAATCATGAAAAGCAGAAGTTAACACTGATATATGCGACATACCTAAATTGCCTCTGTTGTACATTTTGCCAACTAACCTAATCTGCTAGTCTTTTTCTCAGTCAATGTTTGAGTGCTCCTATTTATCATAAACAATTTCTCAGTCCTGACCTTATCGTCTGCTTTGTTTTAATGAAGAGGATGAAAAGATTCAGGAGCAGGGAAGGGGGAAAGGTGATTCAGGTTCTTTGCTGGCTGCATTTGCGGCCACCACAACTGTAGGAGGCACACTCGCTGAGCATGCAGTCCCAGTTCCTGATGCTGCATCAAAGCGCACTGAAACTGAACCAAGTGTAACACAGCAAGTGTAGCTTGTTTAGAACTTAGATATGCATTTAAGATACAAGTTTTGTTTATTGAAGGGTTCAGATCTTGTGTGTCACGGCAAACAGGGTGGCAAGGTGAATGGGGCAGCGAGGGGGTTGGCAAGCAAAGTGGGCAGCGAATGGGGTAGTGAGTGGGGTAGCGAGCAGGGCACTGAGGGGAAGCAGAGTGCCGCCGCTGTGGAAAAATAGGTTATTGTAAAACCGTCTATTGCTCGAAAACGCTGTAAACAGAGGGAGAGAATATAAAAGCAGAGCCACATCCAAGAAATGGAAGAACCACAGAAAAAGGAAGTAACTTTCCCAGTGGAGGTAAACACTACTGAAAACAAATGCTGGCTTTTATTAAACTTAAAGTGGATGGACACCCCAGAGAGTTGAAATCACCCCACAGAGTTTAAAATTAGACACAGGAGCAGGAGTTTCTGTTTTCTTCAACAAAGTAAAATGGCTCAAGCAGATGACACTGCAACCCTCATCCATCAAATTACAGGACCCCAGTGGGGCTACCTTGAAAGTCGAAGGACAACTCATGGAAATGTTGAAGTATAATGATAGAGAAAGCCTCGAACCTCTCTATGTCATTCAAAACCAAGAATGCTCTCCACTAAGCTGAAAGGCATGCTCAAAATTGAAGCTCATCTATAAAGTTGATGAAGTTGCTCGTGAGTCCCTACAGCAGCACATTCAGGAATGAATTTCCAAGATTATTTACAGGCCTGAGTAAACTAAAGACCGAGTATCACATTACCCTACGAGCTGATGCCTAACCAATTTGCCTCTTCACCCCGAGGAAAGTCCCTCACTCACTCTTGGGCAAAGTTAAGGGTGAAATTAAGAAGATGAAAGAGTAAGGAGTTATTTCACCAATCGCCGTGCCAACAAAATGATGCTCAGGAATGGTCACAGTCCCAAAGCCAAATGGCCCTATCAGAATCTGCTTTGATTTAACTAAGCTAAACAAATCAGTGGAATGTGAGATCCACCCAATGGCGTCATTGGACAAGAGTCTTGCCAAACTAGCCAAGAGTACTCTATTCCCCAAATTGGATGTGAGCGTTGGATTTTGGCAGTTCCCTCTGGACAAAGATCCAGACTGCTGGCCACTTTTATAAAATCATTCAGAGATCATTGTTTTAACAGATTAACATTCGGAATAATGTCCGCTTCAGGAATTTTCCGGAGAACAATGTCTCACATTCTAGAAGGCATGGAAGGAGTAACATGTCACACGAACAACATACTCGCACATGACTCCATGAGAGAAGAGCATGATCGCAGGATCAGAGCAGTCCTGAGAGTTTTACAGGGTGCAGGTCTAACATGGAATGAAAAATGTGGGTTCGCCAAACCTATGATCAAGTTTCTCAGTCACAATGAACAAGCCACCGGAATCACAGCTGATCCACAGAAACAAAAGTAATCAGAGAATTTCCACAGCCCAGGAACATTACCGAACTGCAAAGATTCCTCAGGATGGTCAACCAGGGAGGCAAGTTCCTGTCAAATTTCGCAGAGGTCAGTAAGACCTTGTGACAGATGTTGAGACAGAGTCAACAGTGGTGCTGGAATGAGGACCAGCAAAATGCTTTTGAAAAGATTAAACAACTTTTAAATTGTCTGAAATTTTGGCACATTACGACCCAGAACTACCAACCATAATAGTAGCAGCAGATGTGGACAAGATGCCAACAGGTCTGGGGGCAGTTTTGTATCAAATGCAGAGAGAAAGTAAATATAGACCCGTTTTACTATACCGCAAAGTCATTATCAGAAATAGAAGAGAGATATGCCACAATCAAAGAACTGTTGGCAGCAATGTGGGCGTGTGAAAAATTCCCAGGCTATGTTATGAGATTACAATTCAAAATTGAAACAGATCATAAGCCACTAGGAACATAGGAACATAGGACTTATGAGTAGGCCATTCAGCCCTTCAAGTCTGCTGCACCATTTCTGGTTGCAGTCTCAGTTCCGCTTTCCTGCCTGCCCCACTTGTCGCTCTTGCCATGAATGTGTAATTATGATATTATAGATTTTAAGGGAAACTGTTTGAAAAGCACATGCTTGCTAAAAAAAAAAAATCAATTTTTAAAAAAGCCTTTGTTCAGAAAAAGGGATACATGGAAAGAGAACTTGGCACCTTTCTGTGAAGGTTCAAAAGCCTTATCAGAGTGCTCATCTCAAAAAGGGTCACAAAAAGACATCTTGACATTCAGTGAGCACAAGTGTAAATGAGATCTTTCCACTTGCTGGTTTTCTTTCTGAACAAAGATAATTAACTGATAAGGCCCTTAATGAAAAGCTAATAAAAGAGGACCCCAGGTGGATGAAAGGCTGTCTGAATGGCCAATACCTAATATGGATTCATCAGTTTGGGAGCAGCCATCCTTGGGTTTCATATTATAAGAAAAGGCTGGAGGTTGCCAAAATGGAGAACCTTCTTGAACATCATGAGAGAAACACCTTGAAGCAGAAACTGTTCCTTAACAGGGAGAGACCAAGGAAGGTTTCCAGAAAGAGCCATCGGACTACTGTACTAAATTAACCCACCGAGGGCCACTACCTGCAGTAGTGTAGAAGTGAAAATAGGGGCCTTTAATCACTCTCAGGGCCTGTTCTGCTTGTTGAGTCTACCTGCAAAGGCAAACTCCAACTATTCAACTACAGAAGCCATCACAGCTGCTAAACTGAACCTCAAGTGCTGAAGAAGAGTCATACGGACTCGGAACGTCAACTTTGTTTCTCCCTCCGCCGACGCTGCCAGACCTGCTGAGTTTTTCCAGCATTTTCTGTTTTTATTTCAGATTTCCA
Organism: Cetorhinus maximus; assembly: GCF_964194155.1. Lineage (NCBI taxonomy): Eukaryota > Metazoa > Chordata > Chondrichthyes > Lamniformes > Cetorhinidae > Cetorhinus > Cetorhinus maximus. Next base: position 112,738,496 of record NC_135892.1, read on the forward strand.
GCATCCGCGGTGTTTTGCTTTTATCTCAAGTTTCACCCCCTTCACATCGGAAAGAAGGAATTCAACCAACGGGCCCACAACTACATCTCACAGATAATGATTTGAAATCTCATCTTTAAGTATCTCTTCTTCTTTATCTGCATTTTAATCTTTTTATCTGTATTTTAGTTAATAACTTTATCATTTTTACTTACGTAGCTTTCAGTAGTAATTTTGGAATAACAAAGAAGTGTTTTCCCCTTAAAATCAAATAAGCCCAGGTGTTCCCATAGCCTTGATGGAAAATTGGAAAGTGATAGTGGTTCTTTTTGCTCTTGGCTGTTTACTACACATTTAAGACAATTAGAAATAATTCTTTCTATAGAATGAGTAATGTCTGGCCACCAGACTGATTGCTGGGCTCTCATATGACATCTTGCTGTTCCTAAAAAGCCACCAAGAATCTAGTGGTTCAGATTAAGATTCATGAGATATGACTACATAACAGAGCATGTTCAAAGAAAGTTTCAAATGACAGCAGACACACTGTTGCAAATACCTTCAGAAGGAACCAAACAAGAGAATTTCACTTAATCGAGGAGGTGGAAGCATATACATCCCAATTATTCAAGACTTATCAGCTACTGCAAAAAAGTAAAAGTCATAAAACAGGAAATAAAACAAGCACAGCAGCAAGATGATCAATGTCTCCATAGATGACAATATTGTCTGGAAGCATGGCCAGGCTATAACCCCACAATCAAGTGTTACGCCAATAGCTTGACCAACACAAGCACCTCACAGTTGTTGATGATTTATTAGTCTTCAATGAGAGAATAGCCATACTGATAGCACTTTGTCTTGATATTCTTCAAAGACTTCACCAAGGCCACTTAAGGAGCTTGATTTTAAGGGGAAGATATTCCTTGCTGTCATTGTTAACTACTCAAGGTGTATTGAAGTAAACGGATGGCACAGCATCATGACAGAAGCAGTCATTCAATCACTGAAGAGAATTTATGCAATGCATGGCATTCCGGACATGGTGGTGTCAGACAATGGCCCACAATTTGCTAAGGAGTTATTCCGAAATTTGCAAAGGAATACGGATTCATTCATGTCACTATATCACCTTGTTATCCTCAAGCAAATAGAGAAGCTGAAAGATGTACAAACAATCAAAGATTTGCTGAAGAAGAATGAAGACCTCAACCTGGCTCTTCTGCGTTACTGAACTGCACCACAACAAAGTGGTTTCTCACCATCTGCGTTATTGAGGGGAAGGAGATTGAGAACTCAACTTCCATCCCTGACATGGAAATTTAAATCCAACATCACCACGAACGACCATGAGAGGGTAAACAGTGTGAGGAAGAGCAGAGAAACAAACAGGTTCATAACGTTAGCCACAGGCACAGAGCACGAGTTACCAGTGCTGAAACTGGGGAGATAGTGTGGGTCCAAGGCCGAAAGATTGAAGGCACAATTATCAAAAGAGCTCTGCAACCGAGGTCATACAGGATTGCAACAGACCAGCGTACCATAAGGAGAAACTGCAGCCAATAGAAACTTTTGAATCCTTCATAGGATACAGGTGTCACTGGCTAGGCCAGCATTTATTGCCCTTGAGAAGGTGGTGGTGAGCTGCCTTCTTGAACTGCTGCAGTCCATGTTTTGTAGGTACACCCACAGCACTGTTAGGGAGGGAGTTCCAGGATTTTGACTCGGTGACAGTGAAGGAACAGCGATATGTTTCCAAGTCAGGATGGAGAGTGGCTTGGAGCGGAAATTGCAGGTGGTGGTGTTCCCATCCGCCTTTGTCCTTCTAGATGGTAGTGGTCATGGGTTCAGAAGGTGCTGCCTGAGGAGCCTTGGTGAGTTTCTGCAGCGCATCTTGTAGATGGTACATACTGCTGCCGCTGTGCATCGGTGGTGGAGGGAATAAATGTTTGTGGATGGAGTGTCAATCAAATGAGCTGGTTTGTCCTGGATGGTGTCAAGCTTCTTAAGTGTTGTTGGAACTGCACCACTCAGATCCTGAAAAGAAAGAAGAAAAAGTAGGACAAAGCTCTACAGCGACCCAGGAGAAGAACACCCACACCGAAGAAGGGATAATGCAGAATGTCCTCGATTGCAGAAAGAGAACTGAACAAGATCAGGGAAATTGTTCAAGGCACTTCAGAGACTAACTTTTGAAATGGCAGGACTGATGATCAATGCCAAACTGTCCAAATCCCAGAGGGAAACTTGAAACAGCTGGCAAAACATTTTTTGCAATTTATATAGTATGAGGAGAGGTTCTGAAATCAGGAAGTGATGTCTCCGACTACCTATGATGATTTTAAAATAGAGTAAAAATTTATTAAAAGAATAAAGCAAAAAAAAAACACAACTTCACTTCAACACAAGAGCGGCTTCACACAGTAAACAGTATTTTAAAACAGTTCCACAACACCTTAACTATCCTCAGAGCTAACCTTCCCCTTCTCTGTTCAGCAACTATCATTATAGATTTCAAAATCTATAGAATTCCTGTAATTTTTACAACACAGTGCTCTGAGGCTGACAGCACCTGTTTCTCCCAGTCTGGTCATGTTCACACTCTCTTCTGGGAGTTCTGTCCAGCTATCCTACTGTCTCCTGGGAGATCTAAGTAGCTACCCCTACCTGGGCTTTAGTATTTCCTTAAATGTGTTCCTTCTTTTGATCTCTCTCTTGTCTCAACCAGTCTCTTTAGAAATGTTTTCTTCACAGAATTGATTCGATGCTTCTTTACTTTAGCTCTTAGGCTTTTTAAAAAAAAGTCAACTTACCCTAATTTTTACCTTATTTACTTATACCTTTTCACAACCTGCTATATCCTCCTTCAAAGTAAAACTCAATTCAAAACCACCCCTATTATTGCTTTATTTAAAACTTTGGTTGCATATCAAAACTACTCCTTACTGTAGATTTTAGACTCTTACAATCACCCCCCCAATTTCCATAGTTACAAACCCCCAACAGCCTGTCTGCAAGTACATAAGAAATATGACAGGGTTATTACCAAAAGAAAAATACTACAATTTCTTGTTTTCTTGACACCCTGTGAAGCCTGAGACATTGAGGAGGATGTAAATATAATAGGAATAAAGACTTGGGGGGAGATGGACAGTAAAGGTTAATGTCAGATGCACATGATGCTGATGTAATGATGATGCAATGTCACATGATTAAGTAACAGAGGGAGGGAAACTTCCAAGGCCCAGTGCAGAATTCCCAATATGTACATAGTAGCTATAAAAAAGAGTAATGGTTTTAAAAAACTACAGTCTCGAACTGCTTACTTTGGGAGATTAGACAAGCCCAAAAGAACCCCAACAACATGACAAAGCATAAACCTCCTGGGCCCTTCCGCAATTAGGTAGAATCAACTTGGTTTTGTAAAAGGGGAATAGCATTTTGCTAATTTATTAGAGTTCTTTGAGGAAGTAACAAGCAATGTGGATAAAGGGGAACCTGTTGATGTGGTGTACTTGGATTTCCAAAGGCATTTGACAAGGTGCCACATCAAATGTTACAGCACAAAATAAGAGCTCATGGTGTAGGAGGTAACATATTAGAATGGATAGAAGATTGGTTAGCTAACAGGAAGAAGAGAGTAAGGATAAATGGGTCTTTATTGGGTTGGCAAGACACGACAAGTGGAGTGCCACTGGGATCAGCGCTGGGGCCTCAACTGTTTAAAATCTATATAAATGACTTGGATGAAAGGACTGAATGTATGGTTGCTAAATTTGCTGATGACATAACGATAGGTAGGAAAATAAGTTGTGAAGAGGACATAAGGAGTCTGTAGAGGGATATAGATTAGTTAAGTGAGTGGACAAAAATTTAGCAGATGGAGTTTAATGTGGGAAAATGTGAACTTGTCCACTTTGGCAGAAAGAATAGAAAAGGAGCAAATTATTTAAATGGACAGAGATTGCAGAACTCTGCAGTACAGAGGGATCTGGGTGTCCTGGTACACTGATCACAAAAAGCCAGTATGCAGGGACAGCAAGTGATCAGGAAGGCAACTGGAATGTTGGAGTTTATTGCAAAGGGAATGGAATATAATTTTTGCTACAGTTGTACAGGGAGTTGCTGAGACAACACCTTGAGCACTGAGTGTAATTTTGGTCTCCTTATCTATGAAAGGATATAATTAAATTAGAATCAGTGCAGAGAAGGTTTAGTTGACTGATTCCTGGGTTGAAGATGTTGTCTGTTGAGGAAAGGTTGGGCTGATTGTGTTTGCCTCCATTAGAGTTCTGAAGAATAAGAGGTGAGAGGTTATTGGCGGAAGGTAGGAATGTGGAGTTGAGGTTACAAACAGATCAGCCATGACCTTGTTGTATGGCAGAACAGGCTCGAGGGGCTGTGTGGCCTACTCCTGCTCCTAAGTCATATGTTTGCATGTTCATATGAAACATGTAAGACCCTGTGGTGGCTTGACAGGGTGGGTGCTAAGAGGATGTTTACCCTTGTGAGAGACTGGAACCAATGTACACAGTTTAAAAATGAGGGGTCTCCCATTCTCCCAATTAAGACAGAGCTGAGGAGAAATATTTTCTCTCAGATGTTCATTAGTCTGTGGAATTCTCTTCACCGGAGAGCAATTGAGGCAGAATCACTGAAGATTTTTGAGGCTGAGGTCCATAGGTTCTTGACAGGTCAGGGAGTCAGAGTATAGGGGGTAAACAAGAAAGTAGAGGCCACAGTCAGATTAGCATTGATCTTATGAAATAGTGGAGCATAGCTCGAGAGGCCGAATGGCCTACACCTGCTCCGAATTCATCTTCTTGTATGGGCCTCTTCGGGCCCATGTTTGAGCTCCCATCTGGCCTGGACCAGGATCTGGCTCTCAGCATGCCTGATCTGACTGGGGAGCTGAGACTGATGTTCTACAACCACCTCACTGACCCATTAGGACCTGGCAGGAAAGGACCAGGACCAGGGGGTGGGGGGGTGGTAAGTAATTAGTCATATTTTAACCTCCCACCATACCAACCCCGCAACCCCCAACTGCCCAGTTTTCCACCAAGTAGGTGCCGTAAAAACATAATCGATAGCGTCTTTGTTCTTCAATCAAGTTGGTTCATTCGTTTCTTCAATAAGTAATAAAAGAAGCCTACTATGTTTCATTGTGACATCTAGTATGTTTGATGTTGATGTATTAAATATTATTAAGTGTTAAACTATTGAATTATTAAATTATTGAACCTACATGTGAAAGACTGATTTATTTGTTTGATAAAAACAAACGTGTAAAAGTTTTCCTCAAATTTTCTTTTACATCTAAGGCTTTAAAGTCAAGAGGATTTCAGATAATTAAAAAGTTCATCCAAAAGAGACTTTTTTTAATATTCATTTACAGGGGATGTGGGCATCACTGGCTGGGCCAGCACTTATTGCCCATCCCTAGTTGCCTTTGAGAAGCTGGTGGTGAGCTGCCTTCTTGGACCGCTGCAGCCCACTCCTTTTTATTGACTTTTTTGCGGTTTGATACAACTGAGTGGCTTGCTAGGCCACTCCATAGGGCATTCCAGAGGGCATTTCAAAGAGCATTTCAGAGGGCATTCCAGAGGCCATTCCAGAGGGCATTCCAGAGGGCATTTCAAAGAGCATTTCAGAGGGCATTCCAGAGGCCATTCCAGAGGGCATTCCAGAGGGCATTTCAAAGAGCATTTCAGAGGGCATTCCAGAGGCCATTCCAGAGGGCATTCCAGAGGGCATTTCAAAGAGCATTTCAGAGGGCATTTCAGAGGGCATTTCAAAGAGCATTTCAGGGGGCATTTCAAAGAGCATTTCAGAGGGCATTCCAGAGGCCATTCCAGAGGCCATTCCAGAGGGCATTCCAGAGGGCATTTCAAAGAGCATTTCAGAGGGCATTCCAGAGGGCATTTCAAAGAGCATTTCAGAGGGCATTCCAGAGGGCATTTCAAAGAGCATTTCAGAGGGCATTCCAGAGGGCATTCCAGAGGCCATTCCAGAGGGCATTTCAGAGGGCATTTCAAAGAGCATTTCAGAGGGCATTTCAGAGGGCATTTCAGAGGGCATTCCAGAGGGCATTCCAGAGGGCATTCCAGAGGGCATTTCAGAGGGCATTTCAGAGGCCATTCCAGAGGGCATTTCAGAGGGCATTTCAAAGAGCATTTCAGAGGGCATTTCAGAGGGCATTTCAGAGGGCATTTCAGAGGGCATTTAAGAGTCAACCACACTACTGCGGATCTGGAGTCACACGTAGGCCAGGCCAGGTGAGAACAGCAGGTTTCCTCCCCTAAAGAGCATTAGTGAACCAGATGGGCTTTTACAACAATTGACAATGGTTTTGCCCGACCCGATCGGGTGTTAAGTTGCGCGCGATGACGTCAGGTGAGCACCCCGATGTCATCGGCACACTCGCGCGGTATTTCGTGGGTGCCGGAGCCACGCCCACCATTAATTAAGAAGCCGCTTGAGACCCTTAACAGTCCAATTGAGGGTGATTTTTCCTTGCCTGTGCGATTTTGCTCTCGTTGCACAGGCAAAACAGGCAGGTGGGCAGCCGACATTTTCAAAACTCATCCACAGGCGAGATAAAAAGGGTCAGCAGCATTGCCAGTGTGGGTAGTGAGGAGTTTTGGAGATAGTTTGCTGCTGGTTGCTTATTGGTACTTGGCAGCCTCATCTCTGTTCGGGGCTTCATTCTTAGCATTTCCAGGCTTCATTTCAGGACTTATTGCTGTCTGCCAGGCCCCCCGAGCATTCAGACCGTGTGGACCCTTCCAGGTATCAGACAGCCTTCCCTTACCCTGGTAATGGGGATTGGGGTCTCTGCTGGAGGCACCTCCTCTGAGGGGGAAGAGAGGGGCAGAAGGGAGAGGAGGCCGGGTATCCCAATGTTGTTTCCAGGGGAGGGACCTGTGGGAGGAGAGGCGCAGGCACAAGAGGTGCAGGGCCAGCAGGAAGTCCAAGGTGGAAGGGGCCACAGAAGACGCCACTATCCTGCTGCCAGGGTTTACAGGCAGCGATGCAGCTACCTCAGTATGTCCGAGGTGCAATGCTGAAGGAAGCTCCACCTCTCCAGGGAGAGTGTGACCTCCATTTGCCAGATGATTGGCCCTGAGATCAGCTCCGACTGTGTGGGTGGACACCCCATGCCAGTGGCTCTGAAGGTCATGGTGGCCCTCAACTTCTATGCCTCTGGCTCTTTCCAGGGGTCAGTGGGGGATCTGTGTGGAGTCTCCCAATCAGCTGCCCACAGTTGCGTCAAGCTGGTGACAGAAGCTCTGTTCAGGCAGCAGCTCCTAACCTTTATTCCTTACCGTACGGTCAAGGCCAGCCAGGCTGAGCAAGCCAGAGGCTTTGCAGCAATTGCTGGGTTCCCCCGTGTCCAGGGTGCTATAGACTGTACACAAGTGGCCATCAAGGCGCCAGCGGGTGAGCCCAGTGCCTTCACCAACAGGAAGGGCTTCCACTCCATGAACGTGCAGATAGTGTGTGTCAACAGGATGCAGATTTTACAAGTCTGTGCAAGGTACCCAGGCAGCTCCCATGACGCTTACATCCTCAGACACGCCCAGGTGCCGAGGCTCTTCAGTGCTCCAGCCCGGCTGGATGGATGGCTGCTGGGTGACAAGGGCTATCTGTTGAAGAGGTGGCTCATGACACCTCTCCACCACCCAGGAACAGAGGCAGAGAAGTGTTACGAGTCATGCCTGCACAAGTGTGGCATTATGACACAACAGTTGGTAAATGTTGAGTTATTTAAAATCCCAGAGGGAAACTTTAAACTACTGTCATAACCTATATTTTCAATTGGTATGTTTGAGATGCAACTCTGAATTCAGAAATGAACCCACCAAGCCTCCAGGGATTTTTATATCAAACTAAATGAAATATTTATTAATTTACAACAAGGTATTGAACTCACACACATGTCTACAAATTACTACTATCATAACTTTTTAACAAATTCCTAAATTAATCTCCACTAAGGTAACAATAACCAGTAGATTTAACCGGACACCAGGCAAAGCATTTTCACCTTACAAATTCAAAATGAGGTTCCTTTCAATCTGGTTCCTTTGCAGACAGTTGTAGGTTTACAGGCTTTGATCTTACATGTCTCTGACCTGTACGCACAAAACTGTTTTCTGTTATGCCCAGTCTTCCCCTTTGAATGTAAATTTTCATTGTATCGCCAGGCCCTTTGAACCCCTTTCATAGCACCAATTTTATTAGTAATATAAACATATTGCTTGGTCTCTCCTAGCTAGGTGCAAGATTTCACTCCCAGCCTTTGAATGCTCTATTTAAAAATGCAAATTTCCCCCATGTTTATCCAATTACCATTTCAAACCTACTTCTTTCTATTAATCAAAGCACCCAGACTAGCTGGCCTTAATCCAATTAACACACACACAGACTAAACCTCTATTTTAAAAAAATAATTTCCAATAACATTATATACATTAATATCTCTTCCTGGCATGCAGTGGTGGAGAGGACCATAGGTCTTCTCAAGATGTGTTTCCAATGCCTGGACCGTTCAGGGGGAGCACTACAATATCCCCTAGAGTGGGTGTCACTGATAGTGGTTGCATGCTGCACTCTCCGCAACCTGGCACTGGCAAGGGGGGACCCACTGGAGGAAGGGGATCTTGACACAGCTGCACAGCCCACAGTACAGTAGCGAGTCCAAAGAGGAGCACTGTGAGGAGAATGCTGATGGAATGGACCCAGACCTCGGTAACCTGTAGGAATGCAGGGACACCAGGGACACCTTGATCCAACGCTCCTTCAGCTAGGCTGCCAAAGATTGACTTCAACCCCATGCCAGGGCTACTGCCTCCATGCCAGATGTGTTCATTTGAACACAAAGAACACTCAGTGCATGTGCAATAAAGTTCAGAGCCATCTAAGTCTAGCATTACATACTGGCGTTCCCCGCACCAATGAAATAAAAAGGTGAAGCATACTCAGGCCATGATGACAGAAGCACAATTTATCTCATTCTGACAGTTCAATAATATTTACATAAATATTTCTGGTCTTCAACCCTAGACCCACATGTGACCGGTCCCTCTTGTGCTCATTGTGCCTTTAGCTTTGCTTGTGAGTGCTATATCTTGGTTCTCCCCCTTCGCTGGCACTGGCGTTGGAGACTGTGCTATCTTGTTGGCCTTGATGACCTTGGCAGTTGTCCTCTGGCCAGTGGAGCCTGTGCTGGCCCCGCCTGGGAGGAAGTGGTCAGTGCCAGGGCTGGCATCTCCCCCAACATCGTACCTTCATCAGATGCCACAGTCACTGGCAAAGGGGAGGAGGAGCTGCTGCCATCATTCAGGGTGCCCTGAGAGGAGCCAGCAGAGATGACAGGCAGCTCATGCACCAACATGAGGTCACTCTGGATCTCCCTGCTCAGCATTGATGGACGGGCACCTAGCTGGGTTACTGGGTGCCCCATCTGTCTCCCACACTAACACTGACCACCTGAGGTCAGTGCCGTGTGAGGGCTTGCAGGTCCGTGTGCAACCCCAGGAACCCCTGATTCTGTTCCTGGAGCTGCCTCTCCATGAGAGTCGCCACTCTCTCAATGGAGGGTGCAGTGCGCTCGGCCATTACAGTCACTGCAGTGCTGATGCTCCTCATGGACTCCTTCATCACAGAGACGATGGCATGCATACCCTCATAGATCTCCGCCAGATTGTCCTGCACATCTCGCTGGATATCCAGCACCTGCCGCCTAATGGACGACTCCAGAGGTTCATCAGCTGTCGTTGACTGGGCATAGTGCTAGTCATCAGCAGTCCTCTGACTGCCAGTGCCCTGGACACTCTCTGTCTCCGCCTGCACTTCAAGTGAGTGTGAAGTGCCCTCACCAATGTGCACCGACATTCTAGCTGCCAATATAATGCCCGCTGAGGTGCTCGTATCTGTGCTCGTGCCTTCTTTAGAGAGCAGGTGTGACGATATCAGGGGTGGCCCCATGGGGTCCGCATGTCTGCTGGTGAATATAAAAGGGATACCAAGGACACATCATTAGTTTCAGTCATCACATTGTCACTGTGCATTCCAGGCACCCTGGTGAGAAAATGGAGATCTGCATCATGGTACCATCTTCTCTCAATCATCAATGGGTCTCCAGGTTCGAGGCTCACATCAATGAAGAGAAGACACTAGAATGGTTGCACAAACTGAAGTTCTCACCCCTGTGCACTGCACTCTTTCTTTTTTTATTCATTCACGGGGTGTGGGCTTCGCTGGCTGGAGCAGCATTTATTGCCCATCCCTAGTTGCCATTGAGAAGGTGGTGGTGAGCTGCCTTCTTGAACCGCTGCAGTCCATGTGGTGTAGGTACACCCACAGCGCTGTTAGGGGGGTGGAGTTCCAGGATTTTGACCCAGCGACAGTGAAGGAACGACGATATATTTCCAAGTCAGGATGGTGAGTGACTTGGAGGGGAACATCCAGGTGGTGGTTTTCCCATTTATCTGCTGCCCTTGTTCTTCTGGATGGCAGTGGTCGTGGGTTTGGAATGTGCTGTCTAAGGAGTGAATTCCTGAAGTGCACCTTGTAGATGGTACACACTGCTGCCACTGTGCGACGGTGGTGGAGGGAGTGAATGTTTGTGGATGTGGTGTCAATCAAGCGGGGCTGCTTTGTCCTGGACGGTGTCAAGCTTCTTGAGTGTTGTGGGAGCTGCACTCATCCAGGCAAGTGGGGAGTATTCCATCACACTCCTGACCTGTGCCTTGTAGATGGTGGACAGGCTTTGGGGAGTTAGGAGGTGAGTTACTCACCACAGGATTCCCAACCTCTGACCTGTTCTTGTAGCCACAGTATTTATATGGCTAGTCCAATTCAGTTTCTGATCAATGGTAGCCCACAGGATGTTGATAGTGGGGAATTCAGTGATGGTAATGCCATTGAACATCAAGGGGCGATGGTTGGATTAGGAGATGGTTGGATTAGGAGATGGTCTTTGCCTGATATTTGTGTGGCGTGAATGTTACTTGCCACTTGTCAGCCCAAGCCTGGATATTGTCTTACCTTTGTCTCACACCCCCACCTCTCCACGCTCAGTTGCAAGGCGCGTATGTGGAGCTGCCCGGCGTCTTGCTTGTATTTGGAAAGGATTAGGAGGGTAGCGGTCCTCCACCGGTCCACAACCTTTCAGCATTGTTGTGGGCCGTCTTCTCCATAAACAACAGAGGAGCTTTGATTAGCCCATCCTGTATCTGCAGCCTGGCCAATCCCAGTGGAGGAACACCTTGCAGGGCACATCCAAGTCGGGGGCCTCAAGGCACAAGGCACTCAGTCCAAGAAGCCAGGGCTCTCCCACTTGGCCAGCTCCGACATCATTGACAGTTGGCACACGGACTTTAGCACCCCTAAGGTCCATGGGGAGATGGCCACACCCACCACTTCTGCACATGGACCCATGCCAACATGGTGCTCACCCTTCCTGAGCGCAGCAGGTCATTGAAGCGCTTCCGGCACTGGACCCAGGAGTGGCCGTGCCACATCATGGCTGCTCACCACTGCTGCCACTGCCTCCCATGCCTTCTTGGTGAGGTGCGGTAGCCTCCTTCTCCCATCCCTGGGGACCAGGGTGTCCCTCCTGGCAGCCACCTCCTCCAGGAGGACAGCGAGGGTCTCATCAGTAAAGCAGGGTCGGGATGTGGGCCGAGTGCCCACCCGACCTACCCTCCAGCCGCACTCGACTCCGTCGTGAAAGCGCGGGAGACGTCCTTCCAGGGCAGCCTGGGCCGCTTTTTAAACCGGCTGTCGGGTCGCCAGTGAATCCAGCGGCCGATTGACCCCCCCCCGCCCCCACTCAGCCCTTCCTGGCCAGAGCAGAGCCGCGATCACGCTGGGCGTGCCCACCAGCATGGAACTGCGGCTGGGTCCCGATCGTGGGTGGCACATTGTCTCACAGCTGCTCACCAGGCCCGACAACGTCAAAATCCTGCCCGTGGTCATCATTAGACTTTTAATTCCACGTTTTATTGAATTCAAATTCCACCACCTGCCATGGTGGTTTGAACCCAGGTCTCTGGACTACCAGCCCAGCAGCAGTATCACTCTGCCCTTTCCTCCCTCTCTGGACCTACAGCAATGTGTTTGACTCTTTACTTCCCACTGAAACGGCTTAGCAAGTCATTCGGGCAACGATGATGGGCAACAAACACTGGCCTTGCCAGCAATGCCCAAATACCGTGGCAGCATCTGAGGAGAGAGAGAAAAGCAGGGTTATTGTTTCAGATCAGTGGCTTTTCATCAGAACTGGGAAAGGTTTCTCATGAAAGGTCTCAGGCCTGAAATGTTAACTCTCTTTCTCGCTCCCCAGATGTTGCCTGACGTGCTGAGCGTTTTCAGCATTTTCTGTTTTTATTTCGGATTTCCAGCATCTGCAGGGTTCTATTTTTGACCTAGATTATCTGTCCATTCATCTCATTTGCTGTTTGAATTACATAGAATTACATTGACATTTATAGCACAGAACCAGGCCATTCGGCCCAACTGGTGTTTATGCTCCACACCAGCCTCCTCCCATCCCTCTTCACTGTGCCCTATCCTAACATCTCCTTTTAAGGTCGGCAGCCGTGCAGCTGGCCCGGCTGCACACACGCCGACCTGTCAAAGGCCTGTTAAGGCCATTAATGAACTAATTAAGCCGATTGAGAAAGTTGCTCATCCAACCTTAAGGTTGGCAGGCAGGTGAAGAGCCCAGGCGGCCTCCGCATTTTTCATGGAACCTCGTCCACGGGCGGAATAAAGTTCATTGACATGTCCCAGCTCATGTGACACTGTCACATGAGGGGACGTGTCTTAAAATTTTTTATTTTCCTTATTAAAATTTTTGGAACTTAAACTAATCTCCCTGAGGCAGCTCTGTGCCTCAGGGAGGTTTCTGCACTCTTTCATGTGCATGTGCAAAAGAGCACAGGCCCTGACTCAGGGAACCCCCAACCCCGCCACCCGCACAGGGAGTGCTCAGCTCTTCCAGGTGCCTTAATTGGCCCTGCCCACATAAAATGGAGGCGGGGATCCGATCGGGGGCGCCGATCGGGTCCGCGCCCGCCCATGTCCGCCCCCACACAACCTCCCCGACAGGGGGGAAATTCTACCCTATTTGTTTACCTAGCATCGCCCGAAATGTATCTGTGCCATTCACCTCAAATACTCGCGTGGTATCGAGCTCCACATTCTCGTCACTCTCTTGGTAAAAGAGGTTTCTCCTGAATTCCCGCTTGGATTTATTAGCAGCACTGTTGTGGTCCATTGCTTTGACCTCCGCAAGCGGAAACGCTTTCTCCATGCAATCCCCTTCATAATTTTAAAGAACTCTTCGAGGCCATCCCTCAATCTCTTCTTTTCTGGAGAAAAGACCCCCCGGCCTGACCCATCTCCTCTGAAGGGTATCTCCTCTCAGTCCTGGCAGCAGCTTTATGAATCTTCTTTTCGAAACTTCTCCTGTGCCTCCAGTCCCTTTTGTATGTGTAGGAACTCTGCGTGGTACTCCCATGTTGCATTGGCTTCCATGGCAACGATGACAGTAATTCATCAGTTGTGGTGCACTTTTTGACAGGTTTACTGGCTGAACAAAATGAAATGATCGATCTTAGGCGCGGGTGTCATTTCGAAAAGGGCCCTCTCCTTGCTGCCCTCACCCACTGTGTCCCGCTGAACCCTGTCATTGATCCAACTGTATTTAAAGCCATCTGTTTCATTGCTCCATTACTCTTAGAATGCTGTTTATCACACTTATATTTGTCATTTAGTTTGCTCTAAATGTTATGTGGCAATAAATAATACTCTCCTCCACACAGGAGCAGCAGGGGGATGAAAACACTCACTGTTGGAGCTAATACTCAAGCATTTATCATCCCTGCCGTCTGACCATTGTCAACTCCCAATCCAACTAGCTAACTCTCCATTAATTCACAAAGCCTGGCTGCATGCGGGATACTCAACCAGGCAGTGAACGCCTGATTTCAACCCTACAGAATCAGGCTGGCTGGTCAATAGTCTGACAGCTAGAACTTTAACATAAATATACTCGGTGAATTAACGTGTGCCCTCTGGTTACCAACCCTCCTGCCAGTGGAAACAGCCTCTCCCTATTAATTCCATGAAATCCCCCCTTTACCTTCCCTTCTCTAAGTAGAACAGTTCCAGCTTCCCCAGTCTCTCCATTTCATTGAAGTTTCTCATCCCTGTTCTCGTTCCAGTAAATCTCCTCTGCCCCTTCTCCAGGGCCTTGACATCCTTCCAAAGAGTAATGCCCAGACTGGACCCAATCTTTTTTTTATCAACTTCTCAAGTGTCAGCTTGTGTTACATGAGGTGGCATAGTGGTAATGTCACAGCACTAGTAACCCAGAGGCCCAGGCTAATGCCCTGGTGACATGGGTTCAAATCCTACCACAGCAGCTGGTGGAATTTGAATTCAGTTAATAAGTCTGGAATCTAAAGCTAGTGTCAGTAATGGTGACCATGAACTGATCATTGATTGTTGTAAAAACCCATCTGGTTCACTAATGCCTGCTAGGGAAGGAAATCTGCCATCCTTACCTGGTCTGGCCTACATGTGACTCCAGACCCACAGCAATGTGGCTGACTCTTAACTGCCCTCTGCAATGGCCCAGCAAGGTCAGTTCAAAGGAAATTAGGAATGGGCAACAAGTGCTGGCCTTGCCAGCAATGCCTACATCCCATGAAGGAAAAAAGATCAACCCTATCCACAATGGGAGCAGAAAACCCATAGCATCCTTTAAACCAATCTAACCATAACCCTGGTTGGCTGGGTAAATTAGGCCTATATTCTCTAGAGCTTAGAAGAATGAGAGGCAATCTCATTGGAATCTTCAAAATTCTGAAGGGGCTTTTTGGGGTGGATGTTGAGAGATTGTTTCTATTGGTTGGGGCATCTAAAACGTGGAGCCCAGTCTCAGGATAAGGGGTCGGTCATTTAGGACTCAGATGAGGAGAAATTTCTTCACTCAAAGGGTTGTGAACCTTTGGAATTCTCCACCCCAGAGGGTTGTGGATGCTCCATCGTTGAATACATTTAAGGCTGGGATGGAAAAATTCTTGGTCTCACAGGGATTGAGGGAAATGGGGAGTGGGCGGGAAAATGGAGTTGAGGCCAAAGATCAGCCATGATCGTATTGGATGGTGTGCAGGCTTGATGGGCCATGTGGTCCACCCCTGCTCCTATTTCTGATGTTCTTAACTCTGGTGAGAATCCATTGGTGGTAATTAGGTCGGGATCTAGGTAAGCCGGGTGCCAGTCTTACGTTGGGTATTGCAAGGATTTGTGAGTTGTAGCGTTTTGAGGCAAGTTACCCGGTGAGACCAGGATCGGGTTGTCAAATGCCTTGGACTCCAAGTCAAGCTAATGTCCTGGACCATTGAAAGTCCTGCTGACAACTGATGCAGCTTTTGGCCCCTCCTGGTAAATAGGGACTGATGAGGCTGCACTATAAACGTTTCTATACAAACATACAAACATAGAGCAGGAGTAGGCCATTCAGCCCCTCAAGCCTGCTCCACAATCCAATAAGATCATGGCTTATCTGATTGTAACCTCCTGCCTATCCCTGATATCCTTTCACACCCTTGTTAACCAAGAATCTATCTAGGTCTGCCTTAAAAATATTCAAAGACTCTGCTTCCACTGCCTTTTGAGGAAGAGAGTTTCAAAAGCTCACAACCCTCTGAGAGAAAAAATTTCTCCTCATCTCTGTCTTAAATGAAGGACCCCTTATTTTTAAACAGTGACACCTCTCTCTAGATTGAGGCCTAGGAATTCTGTGACGAGTTACTCACCTCCTGACTCCCCAAAGCCTGTCCACCATCTACAAGGCACAATTCAGGAGTGTAATAGAATACTCCCCACTTGTCTGGATGAGTGCGGCCCCCACAACACTCAAGAATCTCGACACCATCCAGGACAAAGCAGCCCGCTTGATTGGCACCACATCCACAAACATTCACTCCCTCCACCTCCAATGCACAGTAGCAGAAATGTGTACCATCTACAAGATGCACTTAAGGAATTCACCAATGCTCCTTAGACAGCACCTTCCAAACCCACAACCACTACCATCTAGAAGGACAAGGGCAGCAGATACATGGGAACACTACCACCTAGAGGTTCCCCTCCAAGTCACTCACCATCCTGACTTGGAAATATATCGCCGTTCCTTCACTGTCGCTTGGTCAAAATCCTGGAACTCCCTTCCTAACAGCACTGTGGGTGTACCTACACCACATGGACTGCAGCGGTTCAAGAAGGCAGCTCACCACCACCTTCTCAAGGGTAACTAGGGATGGGCAGTAAGTGCTGGTCCAGCCAGTGGAGCCCACATCCCAAGATCCCATGAATTTTTTTTAAAATTCTCCCACTAGAGGAAACATCCTCTCCACATCCACTCAGTCAAGACCCCTCAGGATTTGAAAGGTTTTGATCAAGTCAGCTCTTACCCTTCTAAACTCCAGTGGATACAAACCTAACCTGTCCAACCTCTCCTCATAAGACAACCCGCCCATTCCTGGTATTAGTCTAGGAAACCTCCTCTGAACTATTTCTAACACATTTACATCTTTCCTTAAATAAGGAGACAAATACTGTACAGAGTACTCCTGGTCTCGTCTCACTGAAGCATAACCTCCCTACGTTTATATTCAATTTCCCTCATAATAAATGATAACATTCTATTAGCTTTCCTACTAACCTGCTGTACTGCATACTAACATTTTGTGATTCATGCACTAGGACACCCAGATCCCTCTGCAGGGGTTCCCCTTTTCCTCAGAGACCCTCCCCACACTGAAGTTCATGACACCAGGTTCACAAGTGTATGACTTGAACAGAATGACCAGCGAGATAAGTTTCTTCTGATAATTCATAATTGCTTTATTGAATCACCCATAATGCCACAGTACAAAATCCAAATTTTTTAACAAATTCATTCATGCGATGTGGGCTTCACTGGCTGGGCCAGCATTTATTACCCATCCCTAGTTGCCATTGAGAAGGTGGTGGTGAGCTGCCTTCTTGAACCGCTGCAGTCCATGTGGTGTAGGTACACCCACAGTGCTGTTAGGGATGGAGTTCCAGGATTTTGACCCAGCAACAGTAAAGGAACGGTGATATATTTCCAAGTCAGGATGGTGAGTGACTTGGAGGGGAACTTCTAGGTGGTGGTGTTCCCATCTATCTGCTGCCCTTATCCTTCTAGATGGTAGTGGCTGTGGGTTTGGAAGGTGCTGTCTAAGGAGCATTGGTGAATTCCTGCAGTGCCTCTTGTAGATGGTACACACTGCTACTACTGTGTGTCAGTGGTGGAGGGAGTGAATGTTTGTGGATGTGGTGCCAATCAACTGGGCTGCTTTGTCCTGGATGGTGTCAAGCTTCTTGCATGTCATTGGAGCTGCACTCATCCAGGCAAGCGGGGAGTATTCCATCACACTCCTGACTTGAGCCTTGTAGATGGTGGACAGGCTTTGAGGAGTAAAACAACCTATTCCCAATACCCGGCACAAAGCCACCACAACTCGGTTAAAACTTACAAAAGCACAGGCAGATACCACGTCCTGTCCTGAAACCTTAAGGAAAAAAACCACAGACCAATATCGCCTAGTTATGGCTGAAACAAATTACAAGGTACAGGCAAAAAAACACCAAGTTTTCATCCCAAACCTTCACAAAACCCTCAGACCAATATCACTGCGATTTGGCTGAAACTTACAATTCCCAACACGGCTGGTATGCCCGGTGTTGACTGTCGGCCTGAGTCAAGGTGATCAGACTTGACCCTTCTTCTGACTGCAGCCTAGATACTCAGATCTGCTCGTCCTTTATAATAATTTAACTCAGGCATGTCAAAACATGTTCCCTTTGTTCCAATGTCCATTTAGTTGATTCCATGCAAAGTCCAGACAAATGCCATCAGCTCCTGCAGATTGAAACAATACAGGGTCTTCCATGGAAGATGTATCCAGATGAACATTATCAGTTCTCACCGTGTGAGCGATTCTCCTGCTATTTCAGGTGACACAGTAACAGCACCTGATTCCAAAGTTAATGAGGGTTTGAATGACCCTATTTCCCGTACTATTGTCTGTGGTGGTTGAATAATTCCTTGAGTGTATTGTATTGATGATATGTCCTTTGTACCACTGTATTGGGTAATCAGGCTTTTTGATCAGGTTAGTCAATGTCCAAACCCTTTTGATGAGTTACTGTGTTTTCACTAAATGTCAGAATTAACCCCTTGCTGCCCAGCTCTGTACTGCTGATTGCAGCTTATATTTTTGAAATTTACAGTTGCAATCATGAGGTCAAAGCATGTCTGTGGGTTTGAAATTATGTTCCATATAGTTCCCAGTTGGAGGGGCTTCTGATCCTACACCTCTGAATCTCAGAGCTCTGCAATCTCTCACGATTTAGATATTGTGCTTCTTTTTTACTCTTCCTGCCAAAATGGCCAATTTCACTATTCTAATCCACTGCTCACCAGCCTTGTGCCCTGCAAACCCCATAACAGGAGCAAATCCAAAATCTGCTGTATCCTAACATCTGCCAAGCTCTGTTCACCTATCAATCCTGTGCTCACTGACCTACACGGGTTCCTGCTTGAGCCACACATCGATTTTAAAATTATCTTGCTTGTTTACAAATTCCTCCATGGCATCTCCCCTCCCGATCTCTGTAACCTCCTCCAGCCCTACAAAACTCTCAGATTTCTGAACCCAGATACCTGGGCTCTTGAACATCTCTGATTTTGATCACTTCAGCATTGTCAGCCATGCCTTCAACTCTCTGGGCCCAAAGCTGTGGAATTCCACCCCCCCCAAACCTCTCCACCTCCTTTGAAATACTCCTTAAAACTTACCTCACCTGTCTTGATGTGGCTCAGTGTTAAATATTATCCGATAATGCTCCTGAGAATTGCCTACGGATATTTTACAATGTTAAAGGCGCTATGTAAATACAAGTGGTTATTGTTGTTGTGGGCATCCCTGCACAATGTTTTTCCCTCACCAAGCCGCCCAGACTTGTTAGCTGAGTATGAAGCTTGATGGGGCAGCCAAGTGCTGTTGATTTGCCTTCAGCAGTGTGTCTATCCACCGTTACTAGTAAGATTAAGAGCCCACCCCCTTGGCCCACACCCTGCACTTTTATAAGGTCAGCATCTGAAGTCCCAAACATTTAGGTTACAATTCACCACCTTGGGCCCAGAATTACATGAAGTAAACCTCAAATATCACTCCAAAAGCCAGGCAGGTTAATAGGATCAAAGCTTGTCCAAATATTCTAGTGGAAGCCATGGTTTAAGTTGAAATCTAAAGGAAATTCCATACAGAAAGAGTGATCAATGTGTGGAATGACCTATCCAGCAAAATACGAGAGATCCAGAGTTTAGTACAAGGCTGGGAGAGTTTGGCTCTGCCATTTTTCACAGTCCTTATACATGCCATTGTTATTCATAAGGGGTCTACCAATGTTCAGTTTGGATTATCCGCCAAAACCAGTCAGCCCCTGACCCCATTACAGCCTCGTTCAAAACATGGACTAAAGAGCTGAATTCAAGATGTGAGGTGAGAGCGACTGTCCTTGACATGAAGGTAGCATTTGGCTGAGTGTTACATCAAGTAGCCTTGGCAAAATTGAAGTCAACGGGAATAAGGAGGAAAACCCTCCACTGGTTGGAGTCATACCAACCTCAAAGGAGGATGGTTGTGGTTGTTGGAGGTCAATCATCTCAGTCCTGGGACATCGCTGCAGGAGTTCCTCAGGGTAGTGTTCTCAGCTCAACCATTTGCAGCTGCTTCATCAATGATCTTCCTTCCATCATCAGGTCAGCATTGGGGATGTTCGCTGATGATTGCACAATGTTCAGTGCCATTTGTAACTTCTCACATACTGAAGCAGCCCATGTCTGCATTTAGTAAGACTTGAACAATATTCAGACTTGGCCTGATAAGTGGCAAGTAACATTCACACCACATAAGTGCCAGTCAATGACCATCTCCAACAGGAGAGAATCTAACCATCTACCCCTGCCATTCAATAGCATTACCATCACTGAATCCTTCACTATCAACATTCATGAGGTTACCATTGACCATAAACTGAACTGGACTGGCCATATAAATACTGTGTCTCTACAAGAGCAGATCAGAGTCTGGGAATTCTGTGGAGTGTAACTCACCTCCTGACTCCCCAAAGCCTGTCCACCATCTACAAGGCACAAGTCAGGCGTGTGATGGAATATTCTCCACTTGCCTGGATGAGTGCAGCTCCAACAACACTCAAGGAGCTTGACACCATCCAGGACAAAGCAGCCCTTCTAAGCACCACTTATGCAAATATTCACTCCCTCCACCATCAACAAACAGTGGCAGCAGTGTGAACCATCTACAAGATGCACTGCAGGATGTACCCAAGGCTCCTTAGGCAGCATTTTCCAAACCCATGACCGCTACCATCTAGAAGGGTAAGAGGAGCAGATACATGGGAACACCACCACGTGCAAGTTCCCCTCCAAGCCACACACCACCCTGACTTGGATGACTTGCTGGGATGACATCCTGACTCGCTGTCGCTGGTTCAAATTCTTGGAACTCCCTTCCTAACTGTGAGTGTATCTACACCACATGGACTACAGTGATTCAAGAAGGTGGCTCACCACCACCTTTTCAAGTGGTTGGGCAATAAATGCTGGCCAAGTCAGTGATGCCACATCCCGCGAAAGAATAAAAAAATTGAACAGCAATAACTGATCCAGCAAGAAAGAAGTGAAAGAATCGATGGTGGATGGAAAAGCGAAAGGGGAGGGATACTGCCAGCAATAAGAGAAATTACATGGGTGTATCAGCCATCTTAAAGGTAGGCCACACCTTGTATTAGCTTCATTAAATTTGCAGCTTAAAGCACTCTCCTTCCCCTACACCCCCTCCACCACCACCCCACACCCCACCCCCCACCTCCAACCATCCTTATCATTTTGTGTTGACCCAGGGAAGGCATTTTAATGCTCAGGAATGGAATTTGTTCCATTTTGAACATTCATTGTCTTGAGGGGATCTTATGGCTTAGCCTAAGACAGTGAAGATATCAATGGTGAATCACTGGCTGTGAACTGCTCTTCAGTGGTTTCAAAATGTGCAAGTTTTTAATATTTTACTTGGCCTCCAACTCACGGTAAGTAATGCTCTTTGATTTATTGCACAGGCAGCATACTGATCATACCCAAGCTCGGAATGTAATGTCGAACACCAATTACAAACACTAACAACCAATTTAAGATTTTCGGTTGAACTCACAATGTGGCTTATTTATGCTTGCTAGGAGCTCATATATTCATATGCAGGGCCGTGTTCTCTGCAGACAAAAGGAATCTGTCCAGGCATTGTGTCTTTTTTGAATTAAACAAAAGCATGGAGGACAAGAGTTTCCTAGTGCATTCTCCATGGAAACAGCTCGAACAGTCACAGTCAACTTGCCACCAATCAACATTCTTTCCTCATGCAGTATAAATTGTTGTTCCCTTCAAAATTTGGCATCCTTGCACCTGTCCTGATGAGTGCAAGATGAAAATTTCAACAGCATGCCTCTTTATTTCCAGCAATGGTCTTTGATTTGTATTCTGTTTCTTTGGACAGCGAAAGCCAATAGACATGAGTTACCACCTTCAGGATTGACTCCGAGATAATTAGAAGCAAGATCAAAGAAGTATCCATTTATATCACAGCTTATTAAAGATAACAAACTACTTTTCTGGTTCTCATGAAACAGAGCAAGTTTTTGCAATTCTTAGACAGAAAGAACAGGGCCGATTTTCAAAACCATAGGCATGTCCCTCACCAGCTCAAGACTTTACATCCCGAGAATGGAAAGCAGTGGGACCTGTGCCCCAAGATTTCCCAACATGTACTCCTGGCAGGTGAGGTTCAGTGGCAAACCTAACTTTTGGAGTAACAGCCCCAACTTTTTCAATCTTTTCTTTTTAAGAGTCTTGTTCCATTTCCGCCCCTGATGCGAAGATGATTCTTGTCAAAATACACACCGGGTGCAAGACCCATATTGTAATCTGTCTTAAATAGCGTTACAATCCCCATGGGGATCCGTAAGCCAAAACATGCAAATTTACCAAACAACCCCCACATGAAGAAATGACCAAACAAGACTTCACTTTCATAACTTCATTTTAACACAAATCAAATCAACACAAATTAAAGATGAATTGACAGGCAAATCACAGTCAGTGCAAATTATAAATTACACGTGGAATAGCAGATGCAACAAAGACGATCTCGTGGAGGTAGTAGGCTGCCCACTTTGCCTGTATAGTCTCAGTTTCAGTCACAGAGTTCTTTCAAGTAGAATTCCAGTCCCTTTCCATCAGTGACTTAGATGATTCTCTGCAGGAAGGTCTACATAAACAGGGCCCCAACCATGTTATCCTCCACACAATGGCACACTTCTTCCTGGAATCTTCTCAACTCTTCTATTCTCTTGGTCTCTCTGTTCTTTTCTGTGCCACATGGGCTCCGTATTTTAACGTCTTTCCTGTTGGTGCTGTGTTCAGGTCAAGTGTCACCCTGCAGCTCACATGGACAGGTATTATTATCCAAAAATTACAATTGATCCCTTTGCAAGTGGCACAAAAGTCCTTTTCTAACATTTTTAAAAACAATTAGTGATTTCCCAAATATTTTAAAGTAATTAAATGTGCGGTGAGAGTGACTGCCCTTGACATCAAGGCCGCATTTGACCGGGTGCGACATCAAGGAGCCCCAGCAAAACTGGAGTCAATGGGAATCAGGGGGGAAACTCTCAGTTGGTTGGAGACATACCTAGCACAAAGGAAGATGGGGTTGTGGTTGCTGAAGGTCAATCATCTCTGCTCCAGGACATCACTGCAGGAGTTCCTCAGGGTAGTGTCCTCGGCCCAACCATCTTCAGCTGCTTCATCAATGGCCTTCCTTCCATCATAAGATCAGAAATGGGAATGTTCGCTGATGATTGCACAATGTTCAGCACCATTCATGACTCCTCAGATACTGAAGCAGTCCATGTCCAAATGCAGCAAGACCTGGACAATATCCAGACTTGGGCTGACAAGTGGCAAGTAACATTCACGCCACACAAGACACAAGACAGGCAATGACTACCTCCAACAAGAGAGAATCCAACCATCTCCCCTTGACATTCAGTGGCATTGCCATCACTGAATCTCCCACTATCAACATCCTGGGGGTTACCATTGACTAGAAACTGAATTGGGCTAGCCAAATACACGCCCTTCCCATACACATCACAGTTGTGATATCTTGTCCCTTGGTAGCTCTCTCCCATTTGGACACACTTTCGCCCATCAGTTCCAATTTTTCCAACTGCATCCCAAGTAATATTTAATATTCCAAGAATCCATTTTCTAATCTTCCACATGGTTCCACTATATGCAAACTCACATTAACTTGGAAAACTTAGCTGTGGATACAGATCAGCCATAATTTCACTGAATAGCACAATGGTGCCGAGGGGCTGAATGGACTCCTCCTGTTCCTGTGTTTCTATAAAGAATGGTATATATATACATATATATATCACCGTCTTAGAACTTCCTCAATGCAATCTGATGATTCCTCCAGAGTACACTAATTCATCTTCAATAGATATGCAAATAAAATTTAAAAATATCTTCCTTTCCCATTCTGTCTGTTCACCTCTTTCCATTCTCTTTACTCTATCCCTGTCTCCCCTTCCCATTTTCTTTCTCTATTGTATTCTCTTCCTCTTTGTTTGTTTTATCTGCCACTCTACCCCATCTCCCGCTTCACGTCCATCCCTCCCTTTTGTTCTCTTTCACTCCCTCGGTCTGTACATTACTCTTCCCTGATGTCTCTTTCCTTCTGGCAATTACGTCTCTATCTCTCTCTATCTATCCTTCTCCATCCATCTGTTTCTTCCTCCCCATTTTTTCTTTCTCCTGGCCCATCTTTTATCTTCTCTTACACTTTATCTCTCTAAACCTCATTCTGTCTATCTGGCAACATCTCTTTCTCTCTCTCTCTCTCTCTCTCTGTCCCTCTGCCTGCTTCATTCTCTCCTGTTGTCTCTCTCTTTCTCTCTACCCCTCCCTCACTTTTTCCGGTTGTACTCTCTGTGCTTTTTGTAGCTTTTGAATCAATGCCTTTTAATTCTATGTGAACTTTATCAGTCATCTGTCTCAATTTAACTAAGAATAGCAGCAGACTGAAAGCCAGATGGTTGGATTAACAGATCTGCTCATTCTCTGTATTACTAAATAGACCCAGTAAGACTAGAATGTTGAAACCTGACTCTATTTTCCTTTCTTCATTTTAGCCAGTGTTGCTACCATGACAATATGTAACGTATTCTGATCAGTTTTCAGGATGAACTATTAAACTTGCAGCAAGTGTAAGGAGAATTTCAAGGGGCTTAAAAGAGCTTTAATGGGTTTAACACGGGAGATGCTGGGAAAATATTTCCCCATGGCTGGGGAAATCTGGAACTGTGAGGCATGGTCTCAGGATAATACCCGTTTAGGACAAAGATGAAAAATAATTCTTCACTCAGAGGGCTGTAACTCTTTGGAACTTTTCACTCCGGAGAGGTGTAGATGCTCAGTCTTTGAGTATATTTCAATCAGAGATCCATATGTTTTTGGATACTATGGGGAATCAAGGAATATCGGAATAAATTGGGGAGGTATAACCGAGGTAAAAGATTAGCCATGATCCTATTGAAGGGCGCAGCAGACTCGAGAGACCAAATGGCCTGCTCCTGTTCCTTTTTCTAACTGACTAAAGACGAGGAAATGCAGAGGAGGAGAGAGTCCATGTACAGAAATCACTAAAAGCTGATGGACAAGTGTGAAAAAAATCAAAAAGGCTAATGGAATGTTGGTCTTTATTGCAAAGAGGCTGCTATATAATTGGGGAAGTGATGCTTCAGTTGTACAGGATCTTCATCAGGCTGCACATCTGGAATAACGGCCGGGTTGTTATAAAAACCCATCTGGTTCACTAAAGCCTTTTAAGGAAGAAAATCTGCCATCCGTCTTCCAGAGGGTGCTGCTCCTCCCTCTGCGCAGCCCGGCACCTCAGTCACTCTCTCCTCCGTTGTCTTCACTCTCTGTAGGCCACGAGGCGTACAGCAACTCACCAGGCTCCATGATCCTGATGTACTCCTCCTGCAGGACGAAAGAGAGAGACACGTGGGTTAGCATGGGTGTACTAAGAACCTGTCCTGGTTAAGTGTGAAGGCCCCTTAATGCATCCCGGAGAGTGCTGGCCACCACTTGGATGGCCAGAGTTTAGTGCGCTGCATGGCTGCCCGAAATCCCACCCACCTCTGCCCCACTCCACCCGACTGATAGGCGGCGGCTTTGCCCATTGGACTGCGTGCTGTGCTCTCAGCTCAGGCACAGGCATTCTCCTAACCCGCACTGCAAGGCTGCACTGTTAGCTTGAACCATGGGGGAGACTGGTGCAAACCGGGATGCTAACATTGCAAGGGAGAGCCTCCAGCAGTGACTGCTCCATGGCCAGCTCTAGCGAGGAGATTGTACAACATTCCCAACTGTTCTGCAGTCCACTGTGCCCGAGGGGTGAAGGCACTGTGCTGTCTGTGCATTGCTTGAATGGGCAGAGAAGCTGGAGGCCCAACTCCAATCATATCAATGTGGCTGCGCCTGAACTGTCTCAGCCGCAAAGGAATGGTCACTTTATACAAGGCTTCCCGAATTCGTGGCAGCTTCCCTCGCCCAACCTCCCCCACCCTGAATGCTTGTGCACTACCTTCAACCACAGGGCAGCCCCTGCCCCCAACATGCCTCAACCACAGGGCAGCCCCTGCCCCCAACATGCCTCAACCACAGAGCAGCCCCTGCCCCCAACATGCCTCAACCACAGGGCAGCCCCTGCCCCCAACATGCCTCAACCACAGAGCAGCCTTTGCGCCCCCCCACCCTATGCACCTCAACTGCAGGGCAGCCCTTCCCCCCCAATGCGCCTGAACAGCAGGGCAGCCCTTGCCCACACCCCCCCAACGGACCTCAACCTTGACGTCCAACAGGTAACCCAAGCATGCGCTCTGCAGCATTACGATGCACCCACCCTCAAAGTGCAGCCCGCCAAGTGCACACCTTTTATATACTGTTGTAAAACACGTCAGCATGCAATCATGCCAATGTGGGCAGACGATGTGGGCAGACAGATGTGGCGGGGGTGGGTGGGGAACGATTCCAGCAGACTGGGTTTAGAATGATATGCAGATGCATTACAATGAGGTTCCCGATGTCCAGTGGTGGGAAATGTAGCCCACCATCGGCGGGCGGAGGGGGCGATTACAAATTGGCTCACAATGTCGTGGAATCGATTTTTGGCCTTCTCGCCATATTGCCCGCTGATGCCCCCACACATGCCCGATGCCAGAGGGCACAGATGATTCTGCCCATGGGAACACCACCACTTGGAAGTTCCCCTCCAAGTCACTCACCATCCTGACTTGGAAATATATCACCGTTCCTTCACTGTTGTTGGGTAAAAATCCTGGAACTCCCTCCCTAACAGCACTGTGGGTGTACCTACACCACAGGAACTGCAGCGGCTCAAGAAGGCTGTTCATCACCACCTTCTCAAGGGCAATTAGGGATGGGTAATAAATGCTGCTCCAGCCAGAGAAGCCCACATAAGGTGAAAGAATAAAAAAAAGACCCACAGCAATGTGGTCAACTCTTAAATGCCCTCTGAAATGGCCTAGCATGCCACTCAGTTGGCGATTCACCACTACCTTCCCAAGGGCAATTAGGGGTGGACAACAAATGCCAACCTCATCAGTGACACCCAGATCCTGTGAATGAAGAATAGAAAGAAACAAGTTCTTTCCTTCCTTGCTTTGTGTTTTCTCAGGTGTTTTAAGAGACATTTTTTTCTGGCACAAGCATAAATAGCGTTCAAATTTGTAAAGTTTCCCTGATTACGGGCCCTTAAACACGCTGTGCCTGGTGTGCATGACTGACTGTTAGGTGAGATAAAGATTTGGTCCCGAGAGTTTGCCAGTGAATGACGACAGGGTTTTCACCTCTGGGCCACTGCATTGCACAGCGGAGCCCAGTGCATCTACAGAATCCTACTCCCAACTTGCAGTCTAAAGCATGTGAGCAGGCCACTCAGCTCTCTCTCTCTCTCTCACTCAAAACAACTCCAGAATCACCCTGAGAGGCTTTAGTTCCTCTAACACTGGCGACGTGTTTGCAATTTGAAATGGTTCAGTTGAACTCAGTGAGTGTACCTGAAGGTCCCTGTTAGTTATTCTCCTAATGAACTGCCATTCCCTGCCCTGGAAATCTCTCACAACTATTCTGATCTCCACTGTACTTGAGGCCTGAAGGAATGAGGAATCGAATTAAAGCAGTTTGCTGAAAGCAGCAGGAATCTGGTGTTGAACAGCATCATGTCTTCACATGCTGCCAATATGTTACAGCAACAATTATGCTAAACACATTAATGCTGAGACAACAGCTCCTTGCAAGGGGAGCAATTCTAATTTATGCACTGAACAGCCAATTACAGTCTAGAGGCACTATTCTCACAGTGAGTTAAAGGGTTCGCCAAAGCACAACTTTTTATCTTATTTTTCCAGGGGATATGGGTGTCACAGGCAAGGCTGGCATTTATTACCCATCCCTAATTGCCCTGAGAAGATGATGGTGGGAGGTGGAACTAATCAAGCTTCACCACCCTCTATGTACTAACAGAATCTTACAGGTCAGAATGCGGCCATTCAGCCTCTTGCTCCTGTGTCAGTCCTTTGTTTGCCCTCCAATTCTAAATGAAGAGGTTCTGAGCATAGGCAACTACAAAGGCAGGCACTATAAATAATGAATATTTCAATTAGAGGCTTCACAATAACAAATTGTCTTCAGTAATCACAGAGGCTCCATGCAATTCATCAGCCATACAATCCTGAAAAAGCCTTCCTCTCAAATCATGACCAGCTATTTCCTCAGTATAGTGAACAAGTTCAACAGCAGCTTACATTTATATTGCACTTCAGTAAAATATCTCAAGATGCTTCATAGCCTGGGTGCTCAGCAAGATTCAAGACAGATACAACATGGTGAACAGTCTTAGATCACGCTACATGGCATGAGATGACCCTCAGCGTTTTGGTCAGACTGCAACGGAGTCACGGCATCGGAGCGTGTTGCGAGCGCAGTATGCTGACTGCACGGAAGAGCTTTGAAGACGCAATGCCAGGGTCGTGCTCAAACCAAAAGCCGGTAAGCAGATGGATCTCTCGTCGTGAGTGTACACCCAGTCGGTTCTGTGAGTGGGACAGCACATTGAGAGGACCAGCACCAGGCTATCTCAGCCGGGAAAGGTGGGAGACCAAGGTGTTGGCCGGATGGATAGTGAGTGAGGAGGAGCCAAACAAAAGAAAACAAAAAAGTTATAAAAATCAGGCCAGGGAAAGTTGCCATTATAACAGGTGGAGTTTGAGAAAAACACACAAATGCGGCTATAGTGACACTCATCCCAGGTACGATAGGAGAAGGAAAGTACAAAGGGATATTGTCAGAATATCCACAAAATTCCCCAGCTTGAATTGGGATGCAGCTGACCTACGATCCAAATTCAAAATGTTTAAACAGGGTACAGAGCTAAGGTTTCTTGATTCAGGTGTGCCTGAGCCAGATAAGCATGCCATAAAAATTTGCTTAGTAATTGGGAATGAAGTTCTATGGTGGCTGAACACATCAGGACTAACAGTAGAACAGCAAAAGGATCCCCAAAAGATACTGACTACATTGGAAGACGGGTTCAGAATCAGGTCAAACTACCATATTCATCAACTAGAGTTCATGCCATTTTGGCAACAGCCTACAGGATCCATAGACCACGGCATCAGCAGACGCAGAGAAATGGGTACATCCTGTGATTTTTCAAATGCAGAGCCAGCAGACAGAATTGTTGAGTTGATGATTGCATCCACTCCCATGGAAAAATTCCAGAAAGATCTGCTAGACAAGCCCAAAATGTATAGTACTGAAGAGCGACTCGAGAATGGACGTAGGCACAAAGCGATCATTGCAGGTCGATAAAGTTTACAGGTTCTAAGTACAACCCCAATTGTTGATGCCCCCACTTGAACGCCCCAAACCTAGCGAGACGTGTGGAATTTGTGGACTTCTGCGTGTGCCAAGGAAATGCCCAGATTTCCAGCAATTCTGTAAGGCATGTGGCAGAAAGGGCCATTGGCAGCAGCAGTGCACTAGAGCAAAGGCTGATGCAGCTACAAACAGCCGTGCACTGATCCAAATAGACCGTACACCACAGGTACCTCCAAGCAATAAGAATGACCATCCCCTATCCCATCAGAAACATATACATGAGGTGAGTGACAAACCAGAAAATGATGATGATGTGCACAATGAGACGAGTGGTGAACACATGTTTCACACGGTGAATCTCAAGGAAAACATAGAAGCCATCTCACCATCCGAAGTGTTTACCAAAATTTGAATTATTTGCTCTAAGAAAGTTGGTAACTATTCATTATTGGCTAAGATTGGCATGGGGGAAAGTGCCAACATACTACCTCTGGGAACTCTAAAGGACATGCATCCATAGAAATGAATGACCCTGCCAAAATATGCTGCTGTGCAACTTCCGGCGTACAACAGTTCACTAATTCCATGCGTAGGATCAATAGACCTGGAGTGCAAGTACAATCAATCCTCCTGGGTGTCACAGATGCTTTACATCATGGTGACTAAAGGCCCAGCAATTGCAGGTCTGCCGGCACGCCACGACCTCATACTAGTAACAGTAGTTGGACATCATTCGGCAGATCAACCTCAGAAACTACTCCTATCATTTCAGTTCACAACCTAAAATTGAAATATCCAGAATGTTTCGACAAAATTGGCAGTTTCAGGGGAGCTGCGACATTACGCTTGCAGGAGAATGCAAGTCCGTCAATTGATCTAGTACATTTTGCGCAATGCAAATGCCAGCAGTTACAGGAAGAAATGGTGATAGATTCCACACCACAGAAACTGTGGAAAGCTATCATCGAAGGATGGCCTGATTCAAGTTAGCATGTCCACAAACACATGAGATCATTTTGGCCTTACCGTGACAAGCTAGACATCTCCTGGGGGGTCATTTTTACAGGTAGGCAGGTCAACATACCAGAATATTTGGGACCTGATATTCTTCAACTTCTTCATCACTCACAAATTGGCACAGGATGGACGAGATGACTCACAAGAGAGACAATCTATTGGCCAGGTATGAACAATAACATTGATGTCATCCTAAAGAAATGCGAGACATGTGAAGAGCATATGCCAAGTCAGCACAAAGTACCATTGATTCTACATGAGGTTCTTGCCCATCCTTGCTCCAAAATCACAACCGACTTCTATCACAGCCGTGGCACTGACTCCATCATCATCATTAACTGCTTTACCAAGTACCCCATTATTCGACAGTTGCACAGTGCATCAAGCACAACTGTTGCGCACACTTTAAGTGTTATTTTTACTTTATTTGGTGCACCTAGAGAGATCATTATGGATAAAAGTCTGCAATTTATTGGTAAGCTATTTCAGAATATGTGTGAGAAGTGGAATGTCAATCACACTACTCCTTCTCCTCATTATCGTAGATCTAATAGCCTAGCTGAAAGAATAATTTCATGGTGAAATCCCTAATTTTCAAATGTAGGCAGACCAAGCAAGATCTACATATTCCAATGTCATTTCTGAGAATGACACATTTAAATACAACTATTCCTTCAACTGCAGATCTCATGTTTGGCAGAACAGTGTGTACCAATTTACCTACACTTACCCACTAGAGAAACTAGACAGCAACTTTAAGAACTGCAAGACGAGATAGCCAACATGCCTGACAAAAATGCAGGTACAGGATTGCCAAGTTTACAATTGGGACAACAAGTTCTCATCCAGGATCCCACAGAAGGTACACGGCAACTAGTCGAGGTGACAAGGATTTGTTTGGAAGCCAGGTCCTGTAAAGCCATTACACACAAAAGCACAATGGTGAGATGTAACCAAGGACAAATCAGATCCATTCCAGCTCCTCAACCAACGTACAGGCCAATTGCATCTAGGACAAGATCCCAAATGCATGGGATTGGTGAGGGAGTGGGTGAGGGAGTGCAACCAGGAACAGTATCCAAGAATAACAATACTGAAACAGTCTTCGTCCAAATGCAGCAAGACCTGGACAATGTCCAGGCTTGGGCTGACATGTGGCAAATAACATTCGTGACACACAAGTGCCAGGCAATGACCATCTCCAACAAGAGAGAACCTAACCGTTGCCCCTTGATAATCAATGACATTATCATTGCTGAATCCCCCACTATCAACATCCTGGGGTTACCATTGACCCGAATTGACCTGAACTGGACTAGCCATATAAACACTGTGGCTACAAGAGCAGGCCAGAGGCTAGGAATCCTGCAGTGAGTAACTCACCTCCTGACTCCCTAAAGCTTGTCCACCATCTACAAGGCACAAGTCAGGAATATGATGGAATACTCCTCACTTGCCTGGATGAGTGCAGCTCCAACAACACTCAAGAAGCCAGACACCATCCAGGACAAAGCAGCCCACTTGATTGGGACCCCATCCACAAACTCACTCCCTCTACCACCGACACACAGTAGCAGCAGTGTGTGTACCATCTACAAGACGCACTGCAGAAACTCACCAAGGTTCCTTAGACAGCAATTTCCAAACCCATGACCGCTACCATCTAGAAGGACAGGAGCTGCGGACACATGGGAACACCACCGCCTGCAAGTTCCCCTCCAAGCCACTCACCATCCTGACTTGGAAATATATCACTGTTCCTTCACTGTTGCTGGGTTAAAATCCTAGAACTCCTTCCCAAACAGAACTGTGAGTGTACCAAACCACATGGACTGCAGCAATTCAAGAAGGCAGCTCACCACCACCTCCTCAAGGGCATTTAGGGATGGGCAATAAATGCTGGCCTACCCAGCAACGGCCACATTCCATGAACGAAGAATAAAAACACTCAGCCGCCCTACCCACCTGCCACCCTAACCCACCTGCCACCATAACCTGCCTACCACCCTAACCCACCTGCCACCCTAACCCACCTGCCACCCTAACCCACCTGCCACCCTAACCCACCTGCCATCTTAACCCACCTGCCACCCTAACCCACCTGCCATCTTAACCCACCTGCCACCCTAACCCACCTGCCCTCTTAACTCACCTGCCACACTAACCCACCTACCACCCTAAACCACCTGGCACCCTAACCCACCTGCCACCCTAACCCACCTGCCACCCTAACCCGCCTGCCACTCTACTCAGCTGCTTCCCTGCGTACTTATCACTTACTTTACTCACATAACCACTTACACACTACACATTCACCCATTCCCTCACCCATTCCCTCACCCATTCCCTCACCCATTCCCTCACCCATTCCCTCACCCATTCCCTCATCCACTCCCTCACCCACCCCCTCACCCACTCCCTCACCCATTCCCTCACCCATTCCATCACCCATTCCCTCACCCATTCCCTCACCCATTCACTCACCCATTCCCTCACCCACTCACTCACCCATACCCTCACCCATTCCCTCACCCATTCCCTCACCCATTCCCTCACCCATTCCCTCATCCACTCCCTCACCCACCCCCTCACCCACTCCCTCACCCATTCCCTCACCCATTCCATCACCCATTCCCTCACCCATTCCCTCACCCATTCACTCACCCATTCCCTCACCCACTCACTCACCCATACCCTCACCCATTCCCTCACCCATTCCCTCACCCACTCCCTCACTCACTCCCTCACCCACTCACTCACCCACTCCCTCACCCACTCCCTCACCCACTCCCTCACCCACTCCCTCACCCATTCCCTCACTCACTCCCTCACCCACTCCCTCACCCATTCACTCACTCATTCACTCCCCATTCCCTCACCCACTCCCTCACCCATCCCCTCACCCACTCCCTCACCCACTCACTCACCGATTCCCTCACCCACTCCCTCACCCACTCTCTCACCCACTCCCTCACCCACTCACTCACCCACTCCCTCACCCACTCCCTCACCCACTCCCTCACCCACTCACTCACCCACTCCCTCACCCACTCCCTCACCCACTCCCTCACCCACTTCCTCACCCACTCCCTCACCCACTCCCTCACCCACTCCCTCACCCATTCACTCCCATTCTCACACTCCCTCACCCACTCCCTCACCCATTCACTCACCCATTCACTCCCCATTCCCTCACCCACTCACTCACCCACTCCCTCACCCACTCCCTCACCCACTCCCTCACCCATTCCCTTACCCATTCCCTCACCCATTCCCTCACCCACTCCCTCACCCACTCCCTCACCCACTCCCTCACCCACTCCCTCACCCATTCACTCACCCATTCACTCACCCACTCCCTCACCCATTCCCTCACCCATTCCCTCACCCACTCACTCACCCACTCCCTCACCCACTCCCTCACCCATTCACTCACCCACTCACTCACCCACTCCCTCACCCATTCCCTCACCCATTCCCTCACCCATTCCCTCACCCATTCCCTCACCCATTCCCTCATCCACTCCCTCACCCACCCCCTCACCCACTCCCTCACCCATTCCCTCACCCATTCCCTCACCCATTCCATCACCCATTCCATCACCCATTCCCTCACCCATTCCCTCACCCATTCACTCACCCATTCCCTCACCCACTCACTCACCCATACCCTCACCCATTCCCTCACCCATTCCCTCACCCACTCACTCAACCACTCCCTCACCCACTCCCTCACTCACTCCCTCACCCACTCACTCACCCACTCCCTCACCCACTCCCTCATCCACTCCCTCACCCACTCCCTCACCCATTCCCTCACTCACTCCCTCACCCACTCCCTCACCCATTCACTCACTCATTCACTCCCCATTCCCTCACCCACTCCCTCACCCATCCCCTCACCCACTCCCTCACCCACTCACTCACCGATTCCCTCACCCACTCCCTCACCCACTCTCTCACCCACTCCCTCACCCACTCACTCACCCACTCCCTCACCCACTCCCTCACCCACCCCCTCACCCACTTCCTCACCCACTCCCTCACCCATTCACTCACCCATTCACTCCCCATTCCCTCACCCACTCCCTCACCCACTCCCTCACCCACTCACTCACCCACTCCCTCACCCACTCCCTCACCCACTCCCTCACCCACTTCCTCACCCACTCCCTCACCCACTCCCTCACCCACTCCCTCACCCACTCCCTCACCCATTCACTCCCCATTCCCTCACCCACTCCCTCACCCACTCCCTCACCAACTCCCTCACCCATTCACTCACCCATTCACTCCCCATTCCCTCACCCACTCACTCACCCACTCCCTCACCCACTCCCTCACCCATTCCCTGACCCACTCCCTCACCCATTCCCTCACCCATTCCCTCACCCACTCCCTCACCCACTCCCTCACCCACTCCCTCACCCATTCCCTCACCCACTCCCTCATCCATTCCCTCACCCATTCCCTGCCCACTCCCTCACCCATTCCCTGACCCACTCCCTCACCCACTCCCTCACCCATTCCCCCACCCACTCCCTCACCCACTCACTCACCCATTCCCTCACCCACTCCCTCACCCACTCCCTCACTCACTCCCTCACCCACTCACTCACCCACTCCCTCACCCACTCCCTCACCCACTCCCTCACCCACTCCCTCACCCATTCCCTCACTCACTCCCTCACCCACTCCCTCACCCATTCACTCACTCATTCACTCCCCATTCCCTCACCCACTCCCTCACCCATCCCCTCACCCACTCCCTCACCCACTCACTCACCGATTCCCTCACCCACTTCCTCACCCACTCCCTCACCCATTCACTCACCCATTCACTCCCCATTCCCTCACCCACTCCCTCACCCACTCCCTCACCCATTCACTCACCCATTCACTCCCCATTCCCTCACCCACTCACTCACCCACTCCCTCACCCACTCCCTCACCCACTCCCTCACCCACTCCCTCACCCATTCCCTTACCCATTCCCTCACCCATTCCCTCACCCACTCCCTCACCCACTCCCTCACCCACTCCCTCACCCATTCCCTCACCCACTCCCTCATCCATTCCCTCACCCATTCCCTGACCCACTCCCTCACCCATTCCCTGACCCACTCCCTCACCCACTCCCTCACCCATTCCCTCACCCACTCCCTCACCCACTCACTCACCCATTCCCTCACCCACTCCCTCACTCACTCCCTCACTCACTCCCTCACCCACTCACTCACCCACTCCCTCACCCACTCCCTCATCCACTCCCTCACCCACTCCCTCACCCATTCCCTCACTCACTCCCTCACCCACTCCCTCACCCATTCACTCACTCATTCAC